>NW_022900950.1:68749788-68768290 GCF_012274545.1 Fukomys damarensis | reverse complement strand
AAAAAAAAAAAAAAAAAAAAAAAAAAAAAAAAAAACATTATTTTCCATTTATTCTCTGAGAGGAAGGGAAGTGTAGATTACATTACTATTTCCACTTACATCTTGCTCTTCAAAAACAGAAAAGAAAGATAATTTTGACTATTAATAATAAAAACATTAAAAGAGTAGCAGCTAACACATCAAGTGCTGACTATCCATTTTTATTAGCAATTTTTGCGCTATGAAGACTTTATAAGGAAGGTGTTGCTATCATCACTTTAAAGAAGACAAATCTAAGGAACAAAGAAATTGTGTGATTTATCCAAAGTTACTTAGTAAGTCATATACCAGAACAGGAAGCCAGACAGCCCGGCTTGCACCCGTGTTTTACCACTGTCCTATGTTCCTTTTCCAGTTAAACCAGTGCAACTTCCCACTTGAAAAATCCCTATTTCCCAGGTTTTTCCAGGGCTCCAGTCCCTGGAAAACACAACTTGGTCTAGATGTACTTTATTTCACAGTCAAGAGGGGCAGCAAGAACTGTCAGCCAAGGCTAACTATGGTACTCCTCTGTGGAGAAGAGTGATATGACAAGTAGATCTTTCAGTTGGGAGGGTGGAAAGGCAGAGAGAAACAGAAGCAGAAGAAACCACATAGGGCCAAAATCCTTCCAGAACTGATGCTTGCGGATTGTGGTTGGAGGTGCATTCTGGGTAGGCTCAGTCCTGCCCATTGACACAGTCCCCCATGGACACCAACTGGAAAGGCGATCCCACGGACAAGGCAGCCATGGGTGACAGAGTCACAGAGGGACCCATGTGTCCAGCACAACAGACACAGATTAGATTAGATTAGATTAGAGCAGTCACATTTACTCCTCCTTCTGGAAGGAATCCAGAAATCCTGCCAAAACCCACGGGGAATATGGAAGATGGGTGGGGAGGCTGTCAGAGACTTGCATGGGAGCAACAGCTCAAGGTGGCATAAAGGAAACTGAGCCTTTGGGACAGAGACAGCATAAGAGCACGGCCCAGGGTAAACTGAGGATCGGGTGCTGCAACATCTTTTTCTCAGAAGCACCTCCATCCTAAAGAATGAATCTCCCACACAGCGGTACATATACACTGAGACACATGTGGCACCAACTACAATTCCTATTACAAAGTCAATCATTTAATAAATCCTTATGTGTGGGGAACAGCTAGCAGAAGTTTTATCTATTCTGTAGGTTGTCTCTTCACACTACTAAGTGATTCCTTTCCTGTACAAACGCTTTTTGATTTGATGCAAACCCACGTGTTAATTCTTGCTGTTATTTCTTGTGCAACTGAGGTTCTGGTTAGAAAGTCCTTTCCTAGACCTCTGATTTCAAGTGTTTGACCTATTTTATCTTCCACTAGGTTCAACGTTTCTGTTTAATATTTAGATCTTTAATTCATTTTGATGTTAGTTTAGCCCATGGTGAGAGATACAGATCCAGATTCAAACTTCTGCAAACAGATACCAGCACCATTTGTTGAATAGGCATCTTTCCTTTATTGTATGCTTTTGCCCCTTTGACCAAAGATCAAGTAGCTAATGTGTCTGGTGATGTTTGTGTGTCCTCTATTCTATTTCATCGGCCCACATGTGTTTTCATTCCAGTACCATGATATTTGCATAAATTTGTAGCATAACTTGAAGTCAGGTATTGTGATGCCTCCCCCTTTGCTCCTGTTGTCTCTTCTGGTTCCATATGAATTTTAGAGCTGTTTTCTCCAGATCTGTAAAATATGCTGTTGGTATTTTGATTGGGACTGCATTAACTCTGTATAACAATTTAGGGAGTATTATCCATTTTGACAACATTGGTTCTGCCTACCCAGAAGCAGGGGACATCTTTATATTTTCTGACCTCCTCTGCAATCTCCTTCGGCAGATTTCTTTGTAGAAGTCTTTTACTTCCTTGATTAGGTTAATTCTTAGGTATTTCCTTTTTCTGGGTACAACTGTGAATGGGATCATTGTCATAATTTCCTTCTCATTGAGCTCACTATTGACGCACACAAAAGCTAATGATTTGTGTGTGGTGATCTTGTATTCCACTACTTAGCTGAAGCTGGGTATTAATCTTCAGACTTCTTCGGTGGACGTTTTGGGCCTTCTATGTAGAGTATCATGTCATCTGCAATTAATGATAATTTGAGTTCTTCCTTTCCTTTATATATCCCTTTTATTTCTTTCTCTTGACTGATTGCTCTGACTAATATTTTGAGTACTATGTTAAACAGAAGCAGTGAAAGTGGGCACCCTTGTCTTCCTCCTGATTTTAGAGGAAATGCTTTTAAATTTTCCCAATTGAGTTGGCTATTCATTGATAATAAATAGCTTTTTATAAAATTTAAGTGTGGTCCTTCTATGCTTTTTTTAAAAGTTCCACTTTATTTTTTTTCTATGAAGGTAACATAATCACATGACTGAAAAACATAAAGTATAAAAATTACCCATAGACATCACACGCTGGTTCCTGGCTCGTCATCCAATCATCCATCAACCCTAGTGTGTAGGAAGTCATTTAAATTAATTCCTGTGCATTCATGAAAAATTCCATATGAAAAACAGGAAAATTTAGAAATCTATGCTTATAATCCCTCACCTCTTAAATAAAATTAATATTGTTTCATGTGGATTCCAAAATCTTTGTGAGTGAAATGCCAGCTATATTTGTTTTTCCAGCCTTGTCCATTTGTATTCTATTCCCACTGCTCTGTTATTTTGTTCTCCCTCATGCCTTCCTTCAGCTATCTCTCTTTCAAAAGTCTTATACTAGAGAAACATCTTCTGGTGATTTTTATCTGTTTTTCAGTTTATTATTTTTATTTTAATTTTTCCCCAATTTATGATTCTCATTTTGAATATTCTTGAATTGTTTTTACCCCAGTCAAATAATATTTTAACGAGTTAGATTTATTTACTTACTCCTATTTTAGAGGCCAGAATTGGTAATGCTTAAAACACTCAGCTACGGTTGTGGGAATTTCTAAATAGTCATGCAAACACAGCAGTTTTACTTGCACCTGTTTGTTTTAGAGCTCAAACTCTGCTTTGCTGGGGAATCTGGCGCAGCTTCACTAGTAGGGCTGAGAATTGTGCGGTTACCTCATTTGCACTTTTAGCAGAAACAGTGGAACTGTTTCTGGCACTTTATCCTTCATTATGATACTGTCTTTGGGCTGGCATTGTGTGTGTGAGTGTGTGTCCACATGCATGCACACATGCACATGTGTGTTTACATACACATATGTGTCGCTTGTCATAGTTACCAAATGCTCAACTCTTTATTCTCTTCAGTTTTTTAAACATGTACAATGACCGCTGAGTTTTTAAAACTGAATATTCAGCAACTATAAAGATGCATATATTTTCAACTTAGATCCATTAATATGATGAATTATTTTAATGATGTTAATAGTCCTTCATTCCTAAAATAAACCCTACATGGTCACAATATATCACTCCTTTAATGAGCTGCTAGATTCTTTCTGCTTATAATTTACTGAAGAACTTTGCATTGATATTCATACAACAAATTGGGAAACTGTTCTCTTTTTCTGAAATTTGAATGAGTTTAAATATCAATGAAATTCAAACTTCATGAAAATAATTGGAATTCTGTATTCTTCTGGAAGGCTTTAAATAGCACTGTAATTGTTTCTTCCTAAAATCATTAGATACAATTTAATATACAAAGGATTCATGTTATAATATCTATATAAAAACTAATGTCTAGTGGAGACACTAAAAAGATGTACTGTAATACATATGTTAACAAGAAAGAGTAAAATAATATAATTAACAGATGAGTAGGAAAGGAATGATAAATTGTCGATTGATTCATTTAAAGGCAAAAAAGGAGGGAAAGTAACATAAACAGTGGAACCAAACAGAAAAATATGGCCAGATGATAGATATAAACACAACTATATTAGTAATTAAATGAAAATGAATCAAATATTTTGTGAAAACCTAAGATTATTAGATAGATTAAAAACAAAAACATAAAATACAGCATGCCATTTACAAGAGACATACCTGAAACATAAAAACAAAGGCTGAATGTAAGTGAAAGGAAAACAAATATACATATATTACATATATATATATATGTATATATATATATATATACTACAAACACTATCTGAAATAAGCTGAATGAGCTATATTAATATCGAAGTAGATTTTAAGTCAAGAAGCCTTACTGAAAAGAGGGAGGGGCTTTTCCTAACTATGAACAGGTCAGTCTAAAAGTGGGGCTATCATAATCCAAAATCTATAGTGTCCTAAAATCATAGATTTAAATTTTATAAAGTAAAATTGACAGCACCAAAACCAGAAAAAAATAGGCAAATTCCTCTTCATTGTAGATATTTTAAAACTATCTCTTTCAAAAGCTGATATAATAAATTGCAAAAGGAAAACTCAGAAGGATAGCATTGGCCCAAAAACACAATAAACTCTATTGATGTCTATGATGCTCTGTACACAACAATGGCAAAATTCACATTGTTTTTCAAGTCCTCTTAGCACCATTTGCTAAAGTTACACACACAATGGGCCATAAAGCAAATCATTCCAAAATTTAAAAGATTGAAGTTCTGGCTGTGAAATCAATGAAGAAAAAATATACTTGAAAACTAAGTGCTTGAAAACTAACCGATGCATTTTTAAATAACTCATGGGTCAAAGAAATCAGAAGGAAAAAAAAAAAAACCCTCTGCAGGCCCCATGTGACCCGTGTGGGAGGTGGGAAAAGGGAGGACACATGCACACCGCACCTGCTGCCGCCATGGCCAGCTCAGGCTCTGTGTGAACTGGGAAGGAAATAAAAAGAGAGCAGCCAAGCGACCAAATCCTACTCAGCTTTGCTTCTGGATTCTCCTTGGCACAGTGCACTAGACTGAAGACAAGACTAGCACTTGGGAGCACAGTTTTCCCCAAAACTACAGTGTTCCTCTAGCACAGGGACCGGGTGAGAGACAGCCTTAGGAGATAGGCAAGGGGAGGGTGAGAACTAGACAGGGACATCCTGAGGTCACCTAGGAGGCTTGAGCTCTATCTGGCAGGATCATCAGGTTGTATAATTGTGGAGAGGCCTTATTTTCTGAGAGTAATTCAGAGTAGGGGACCTGAAGGAGATAGCATTTATTCCTGTGGTATGCTTGAGCTCTTGCACCACTGCCTACATCCAGCAGAAATTAGTGGTCTGAATTACTACAGGTCAGTATCTGGGTGGCCCAAGTGTCTTCATTAAAATCATTGATCTCTGTGCTCTGTTAAAAGCAGTTCTGAGTGATTCTTAGGGTTTGTCAGTATCCGGTTAATATCTGACACTACTGCTGTTGCTGATTTTACTATTGTAACCAATGTGACATAGTTGTTGCCCTCAATTGGCTTTCTCTGCATACTAATATCTGGATTTCCCTGAGGCCACAAACAATACCACAGGTCACTCCCAAATAACAAGGTATTGGGCCAAAAAAGCTGCAAAATCCACCACAACAAGGAAACACAAAAAGACAAGGCAACAAAATATCTTCAAATTCCCAAGTGCCCCAAGACCAGTTCAGAGGGCACCGAAGGGTTGCAAGTTGTAAGCCACACAGCACAAATGTATGAAATGGATCTATGGAGGCAAAAAAGCTCAATATGGTGCTTGGAAAGTTTAATGAAGCTATAACTAATCAGATAATGACCCTGATTAAACAAATGATCAATGAGTCTAGAGAAAGTACTAATAAAAGTCCAGCAGACCTAAAGAAAGGGATACAATACATGAATGCCCAGCAGAGAAGAGAATATGAGTCCAAAAATGTTCTGAACAAAAATCCAGTAGATTAAAAATACAATTAGAAATATGGGCAAGGTGAAGACAGAGTGTCAGATCTAGAGTACTGGGCTACAGTTAATATCCTAAAAACAAGAGAATATGAAAACTGGATTCAACAACTGTTAGATGAGTTAAAGAGTCTAATTGGAATTAATGAAAAATAAGACAGCATGAAGGGCATAAAAAACCTGTTTAAAGAAATAATAGCAGAAAACTTTCCACACATGGAGAAATAATTTAACATACAGGTAAGGGAGGTATATGGAACTCCGAATAGCCATGATCAGGGAAAAACAAAACAACAACAACAAACCCCTCCACACCACCTAACAACTAAGATACCAGAAATCCAACATAAGAACAGAATCTTACGGGGTGCTAGAAAAAAGGAACAAAATCGTCAATAAAGGAAAAACCATCAGAATTACAACCAACTTCTCAACACAAAACTTAAAAGCAAGGAAAGCTTGGAAGGTCATGTTTGAAGCTCCAGAAAGAAAAAGAAAGAGAAAAAAAAACCTGACATCATCATCCAATACAGAAGTTTTCATAAGGAATGCAGTTCCAGGAAAGCAGGAAGAAATAAAATAGGAAAATACCAGGATAGCGGAGAAAAGCCAGTGAAGAAGTGTGTACACCAGGCCATTTGTAAGTGCACAGAGGTACACCAACTGTGTCATAAGGAGTCACTTCTGGACAGAGAAAAGGGCAACGTCATGCTGTTAACTTCTCCATTTGGTTAGTCATAGCTGTCAACCTTTCCATGTGAGGAGGAGAACCCCAGGCAAGAAATTCACATTTCAGGTGACTGATTCTGCCTGTCAGGATCCTGATGTAAACCTTATGAGCACTTATAAAAGGTCCTATGTAGCAGCTCTGAGTTCCTCCAGCTGTATCACTAGCAGCTTCCACCAAGGGACACACAACCCCTTCCTTCTAGTGGATTTCTCTCTTTTGAGGGATGTGCTTATACAGATCTGCCACTCATAAAGAAAACAAGCGTCGTTCTCTATTTCCCCAGCAGTGACATCTGTTCAGAGTTAGCTCTCATTCAGGACAAGGCTCGTTCCTTCTTGGACTTCCTGATTGTGGTCATTGACATCAGTAGGTTTCTTCCATACATCTATTCTTTCAACAACCCTAGAAAAGCTGATGTTTTGCCTACACATAGCATATTTGGGATTTTATGATCTCTGAGTTTTGCCATAGAATTACTTTGTAGGCTTCTCTAGTGCCAACCTCAATCTCCTTGTTTTTCTGTGTGATTTTCAAGAACAGATTGATATTTGGCATAACTTCTCTATGCCTCATGGAAGCAGAAAGGATTGTTCGGTGTTGGCATTGATGAGGAGACATAGTCACTAAGACTTGCATAGAGATGATGAAAGTTGTGTACTTCTTTTCTGGAATATGTAATGAGCACTTTTAACATAGTTGTAATGCTAGACCTCCTCATTCTGTTCTGCAGTGATTAATTTGAGTGCCAGTTTGACCAAGTGTACTTCTGGGTGTATGTGAGAATATTTCCAGGGAGGGCTGGTGTGCAGGTCAAAAAAATGGAGTGAAGAAAATCCCATGAAGGTACTTAGTAAAACAGGCAGGAGTGGGAAGCCAGCTCTTGCTCAAGCTCTCAATTCCTGAGCAGGTGGGTTTATGCTGCTATCATCTGTAGTCATCAAACTCCAGTTCCTTCAGCCTTTGAGAGCAGGTTTCTACCAGTACTACTCCAGGGGCTTTGCCTCAAACTGGGACTGCAGCACTGGTCCAGAATGAGGAGCTACCAGTTTTTTTCAAACTGTAGATGACCCATGTGGGACTTTTTATCCTCTGCGACTATGTAAAATAATCTAATAATTATGATAATACAATAATAAGAGTATGTATTATATTGATTCTGCTTTTCTGGAGAACCCTGATGAATACACTCTCCTAAGAAATTTTCCTATTAGGCCATTATGCTTCCCAGTGGACTAGCCAAAGTAAAAGTTACTTTGAAAGAAATATCCTAATTTTCAGAAATATGGACAAGATTTATTCAAAAATATATTCATAGAAGCCGGGCGTGGTGGTGCATGCCTGTAATTCCAGCACTCGGGAGGATGAGGCAGGAGGATAGCTGTGAGTTCAAGACCAGCCTCCACTACATAGTGAGTTCCAGGTCAGTCTCAAGTACATAGTGAGACCCTGTCTCAAAAAACAAAAGAAAACAAAACAAAACAAAACAAAACAAAAAAATATATATATATATATATTCATAGAAGTACTATATTTAATATCAAAAATCATGAAAATTCATGATAGATTATGATACATTTTAATTGATTCAATGCATATGCATTAAAGTATGTTTATTTATGTAGCACTACAGGGCAACCTCACAATTTGCTGTTAAACAAGAAACCACAAGGCAATCTTTTTTCTATAAGTCATGCAAAATAATCCTGGAAAGAATCATGTAATAACTTGTCTCTTAGTAATCATGTAACTAGTGATATTTTCACCACTGACCACTTCCCTATTGTTCTTTCTATAATGAGCACATATTAGTTTGATAAACAGAAAGTAAGAAATACTATTAAAAGCATGAAGGTTGGAAATAGTGGCACAGGCCTATAATCCCAGCATTCAAGAACCTGTGCATTTGACCCCAAACTGGGCTAATAATGAGTTCAAGGCCAGCCTGGAATACATAGGTAACAAGACTCTGTCTCATAAAACAAGCAAACAAATAAAAAATTAGAAGCAAGAAAACCTAAAAATGGTGACTCAGAGCCATTCAAGCCTTTGAATATCATCCTAGCTAAAATAAAAAGGAAGGGCGCTTCAAGTGAGAGGGTGCACATTTGAGATCCCTATTATTTTATAAGATACCCAAACTCTGCTTTATAAATACATTTCTTCTCAGGAAATTAGAAAAAACAAAATCACGATGAACACTACAAGTGAGATACGGTTAGCTCAAACAGCATGGACCCAAGGTCTCTTCATGGGAGAGATTATTGCGCTTCCCAGTCGATGAGCCAAAATAAAAGCTTCTTTGGAGGAAACAGCCTGTACAAATTCTGTCTTTCTGGGCCCTTGTTACAGTAGTAGCAGCTAGAGTCAGTGGAGAACAAATTACACTTGATTACACGCTTTCACCATGCAAATTCAGACAGACTCCGGTGACTTCCGGTTCCACCTGGCCTACATTTTCACCCTCCCTCACTTCAGACAGGAATAGCCCTCACTGGCCACTACGAAATAATCGTTCAAAACATCCCTGTTATTGAGCATCCGACAAAGGAAGCTGTGCCAGTTCACCTCAGTTGTCAGCCTGACTAGATTGAGAGACTCCTGGAGAACTGATGGGCTCGTGTAGGCACGTCACACTTCTGTGGATTCACCCACTGCTGTTGTCGGCTGAACGCTCTGTCAGGAGGTGGGTCGCTGGTGGTGTGACCATGGAGACTACCTCTATATAGCTCTCTGTCTGTGGTTCTCTTCCCAGCTGCCATGAACTGAGCAGCTTTCCCCTGCCTGACATTCCTACCTTGGAGCCTGTGGACCATGAACTGAAACCATGACCCAAATTACCTTCTCGTCCCTTAAATTATGGGTGTCACGTATTTGGTCCCAGCATTGGGAAAGCGGACCGATACAGATACCAAAACTAAAAACTCCATAGATCACGGGCCGGGGATTTAGCTTAGTGGTTCTGCTGCCTGCCTTGCAAGCACAAGGACCTGAGTTCAATCCCCAGTACCAAAAAAAACTCCATAGATCAAAGAGAACTCATCAAAGAAAAATACAAAGCACATGAGACTTTTTCTTATGACTTCTGCTGACGTACTAGAGGAAATTCCTGTTTAAATTTCTTCTATCTTCCAGGCATTATTTCAAGAAAATTCCCCTGCCAAAACTTATCTGCCCCAGAACTCCAGAACTAATCACTGTAGGATATTGTGAAATAATGGATATTCATTTTCATCAGTATGTCAGGGTCACAGGACAATTCAGAGTCAAATTGCTGTCACCGAAAGTCCACCTCCAAAAGGCTATCCTGAGGGCCAGGGATTTAGCTCAGTGGTTCCGGTGCAAGGACCCGAGTTCAATTCCTGGTACCACCCCCCCAAATGCT
The DNA here is from genome assembly GCF_012274545.1 of Fukomys damarensis. Classification (NCBI taxonomy): domain Eukaryota; kingdom Metazoa; phylum Chordata; class Mammalia; order Rodentia; family Bathyergidae; genus Fukomys; species Fukomys damarensis. The sequence goes on along the minus strand of NW_022900950.1, from coordinate 68,758,325 downwards.
ATCCTGCATCAGCTCTGTGCTTTCAGTGTAGCAACTTCCAGTGCATGGGTACCCTACCCAAAAGACTGCCAGACAATGCGTTGTTAAGTTAGAGAATTCTCAGTAAAATTTCTAGGAAATAGAATTGTTTGCAAGGAAATCTGTGGAGTCAAAGGTTAAGTTTTGGCATATAGGTAACTACTGACTAAGAGTATGTTACTCATATTTTTTTCTTTTATTTTTTATTTCCTTTAATATTTGCCTGTGCCAAAAATGACTCAGCAAGAGTGGAACTACCCGTTCTTTCTCAGGCTTCTTGTGAAGAGTTTCCGTTTCTGTAAAACGCCCATTGCTTTCTGCACTGTTAATCTCTATATATAGCCTACAAAATTCTGAAGGAGTTACACAGAAACTGAAAGTAGAGATGAAATGCATCCAAATTCCAATAAGAATCCCGGTGCTTGGATTTCCATTTTGTGACTTTATTTTGTTTACTTCTTGAGTCTGAACTTCATCTTACATTGTTCTCAAACATTTTTTTCAGAAAATATGATTAGTCATTCAATGATCTAATTTACATGTTTTTTTCCTCTAGCGACCTTGCATCTGCAAACTAATTCAGAAGTTGGGTAATTGAATTGCATTTGCTCTATAATTTGAAGCAAACCATTCCTTCAAAATTAGCCTACTATTGTGGAAGAAAATGAGAGGCCGAAGTTCATCTTATATGCCTAGAACTGGCAAAATAACACCCACAGACCAAATCTCACCTGCCAGTTGTTTTTGAAATAAGCTCCTGGGGGACCACCCTATGTATCCACAAAGCCAGCTGCTTTCCAGAGACAGTGAGGAGTTGACTAGCTGTGTCAGAAATTATTTGGACTGTAAAGCCTAAAATATTTCCTATCTGACTCTTTTAAGAAAAAAAACAAAACAACAATTTGCTTCCCTCTCATATCCTCTGTCCTCAGAAAATTATTTAAACACCCTATGATGAATAGCATTTTTTTTTCAACCACAATGTCCTTTTCTTAGAACTCCGAGCATGTGTAACTTTACCTGGCTGGCCACATCTTACTTCTCATTATATCTGTCATGTAAAAGTATCAACATGGTGTGGTGCCATTTGAAAACATGGCTTACATGACTTCCGGTAGGCTGGCTGTCTGCGGACATGGGCTTCTGGGCACTGTGTGAGGTCACCAGCGTAGGACTCGATGGAATACTGCCACAGAGAGCCAAGCGGTCGTACACCCAGCTGGATTCTGCAGGAGGCAAAGACAAGGATAAAAACATCAACATCGGGCACTGAATAATCCACTTGTCCTTAGCTGTCCAGCTAACTACATACCTCATCAGGCCATAAAGGAAGAGAAAGCTTCAAAAGCCAAGACTGAAATTTTTGTGTGAATCTTTCCTACAATCTTCAGAGTTTTCCAAACTGTATCTATATTGAGCATCCACAGTAATTCTTCACACGGTTCCCTAGCCAAATGTGTTTCATTTTTACCACAAAATAACACAGAGCAAATCTCCACTCATATACTTAGCATCAGAGAGTAAAATTATAGATACTTTCAGGCTGTAAAGTATATGTGATTTTGAGGGGATTAATGTATGTCAATGCATTATAAAATTTAAAAAAATCTTAAAATGGTATACCTCCTATTTCTTAAAAAAGGTAATCTAACTTATCCCTTTATAAAAAATAAAGTAGTGGGCCCAGGATCTAACTTGGTGGTGCAGTGCCTGACTGGTAAGCGTGAGGCTCTGAGTTCAATTCCCAGTACCAAAAAGGGAAAAAATGCTAAATAAATAGAGAAATAATATTACCTTCATTTTAGAAAATAAATTAAGAAATAGCCAGATTTTGGGATGTCCCATAATATTAAGGAACTTATATTAATAGTAATAATTTGTCTTAGATAATCTTGGTTCTGATCACCACGGAAGTAAAACTTCATGCAATTTTAAACAACAACAAAAAGGCTTCACCATTCTGTCTGGACATCTATCATATGGGATCATCCTACATTATTTATTTTCAAAATATTCAGTCAAAACTTATGGTATGTAAGAGCTGCTTTTAACTGTTAAGAAACTCACCTACTACTGGAGAAAAACCCGCCAACAGCTAAATCCGGCTCTTGAGTGTTTCAAAAGGAGAATGAAGAAAGCTCCGAGAATGAAGCCAGTGTGAGGGATTAATTCCATGGGGATGAGGAAGATGAAGGACTTGGAAAGACTTCAGTAACGAATTGACAGAAGAAAGGAACACTGCTTGCAGAGGCTCAAAATTCGAGTGAGTGGGGTGGGATGATATTTTAAGAGACTTTTGAATGTGACTTTACTCTTAACCTAGAATTAGTGAGTAGAACTCAATGTTAAAATAAAGAAGCATTACATTGAAGAAAATTCTACAGAGAGTTCTGTAACTGGGTTGAGACATCTACTCCAAGGCTGCCTCAGAGGGAAAAATAAACCTTTCTACTTCTACTATCTCCCCACTCATCTACTCTAAGGCCTCATCTTCATCCATAAATAAGTGACTCTAAAACACGGGGGAGAGGAGAGAGAGGCAATGACTGCAAGGGCACCACCAGTCAAGGGCACGGTGGGACCGTGAGGAATTGTCTCATGGATGGAACTGTGCCCCCTACCCAAAGCCACCTTCATACGGCTAATCCCTAATCTCCGGTGCAATTGTCTTTGGCGATGACACTTCATGAAAGTAACTCTGCTTAGATGAGGTCATGGGAGTGAGACCCCATAATGGAATTCGTGCTCTTATAAGAAGAGAAACCCAGGAGCTAACTTGTAGCTTCTGCTTTCCTCTCCTCCTCCCTCCTCTCCCCTCCTCTCTGCTCTTCTCTTCTCCCTCTTTTCCTGGCATGTGAGGACACGGCAAGAAGGAGCCATCTGCAAGGCAGGAAGAGAGCCCTCATCGGAAACCAAATCAGCTACCGTCTTGAGCTGGACTTCCCAGCCTCCAGAACTATGGGAAGTAAATTCTCATTGTTTACGCCACTTGTTGTATTGTAATTTGTTATGGTAGCCCCAGCTGTCTAATATAGATTGTTATTAGCCTGTCTGGATATCACATCAGCAAGGATAGTTAATCAGCCCTCAAACCTAAGTGTCCAGAGATTAAAAGAGAACTGAGAGAAGTGTAGACTTTGTTTCCAGCATTTGACCCAGAAAAGCTGTGTGGATTTCTCCCAAATTAAAGTTGCTTCTTTATAAGGCAACTAGATTTGGTGGTCTATAGGACCAGGGGAAGGAACTGAGTCAGCAGGAAGAGGTTCAGCTTAACATCCACAGTGGATCAGTGTGGAAGCTACTGCAGGTGTGCAGAAGATCTCACACACATGTCCTGAAGGAGACTCCAACCTCGGAAGCCTCCCCCACAAAGGCAGCAATGAATGTTGGCCTAGTTAAACCAAGACATAACTGGGCCTTTTACTCTAAGCCACCCTCTCAGTCGCCAACCTCCAGGAGAAGGACAGAAGGCAAGCAAAGAAGAACACATTCTGTCCCTCCTTTTGATCACATGGGTTCTCACCTAAGTTGGAAGAACATATGGAAAAGAGGCTAGACTATGAAATGCATCAGTCTGCAGTATCTGCCGGACACCTCACTGCCTGATACAAAATTCCGCACGTGCTCGAGTCACATGCAACAGAATAGTGATGGGATATCACCTACACACATCCTTTAAACCACCTCTAGAACATTTATCATATCCAATACAACATGAATGCGATGTACATAGTTGTCACATTGTATTGTTCAAGGAATGTGCTCCTGGAAAAAGTCTACATTCGTTCAGTACAAATACAACTGTCATGGTCCTAACTCTCTTGTTTTCTCCCATTGACTGACAATCTTTCTTGGTTCACTGCCTCCCAAACTCACTTTTTAAAAATTTACATATTCATGTATTGAATACATTCAATAAACATAAACAATGATATAATGAGTAAGGGAAATATAAACATTATGAGGATTTTATATTTTTTTAAAAAGTAAATTCTTGTTAATTAAGAAGAAAATTCTGTTAGTTTTCCAAAATATAGAACTGGTTTCCAACCAAACAATGTCATAGAATTAAGCACAATGGTTAATGAGGCAAAATTCACACAGAAGGTGAGGTATAAGATTACATTGTAAAAAAGGACTAAGAGGTAAAATAGAGAATGTGAAATAGGAAGAAAAGGTGCACAGGGGAAGGGGAAGTGAGGGATGAGGAAAAGAAAGAAGGGAATGGAATGAATATGAGAAAAAGTAAAAACAGAAACAAAGTCTTTGTAGATTGGGAAGGGTGGAGGGGTTGAAGGGAGGGCAGGGGAATGAGGCAAAAATAAGAGCCAAGATGGATTATTAAAGGTGCAGATTTCCCATGATGAATGGCATTATCTTGTATACCTAAAATGTACTAATAAAATTAATTTTTAAAAAAGATTACAGTACTCTGTTAGGTCCTGGGATGAACTTCATTTTGACAATCTCTTATCTGATCCATTTATATTATGCTGTATAATCAAAAGAGTAAGCACAAGCTTTATGAAGATTTGTGTTGATCAAAAGCACTAAGGCTTTTGAGAAAAAGTTTTTGTTCAGTGTGAAAGTTGACCTTAGACACAGCCATCAGTCTTACAATTTTGTTCTCTTTTGCACTCTCCTCTGCATTATGTTCGTGTAACAGTCAAACCCTTAATCCTAATTTTACTGTGCACTTCATTATCTCTAAGGTCCTCTTCAGATTTCCCTCTTACTAGTCTTCTAGTTAGCAATATTTTAAAAGTATCCAGAGCCGGCTGTCAAACACAGTAGGCATTAACTCTACATGGCTATTTAAATTTACAAGTAAATTAAGATAAATTAAAACTAGACATTCACTTCCTTAATTGAACCCGCCACGTTTCCAGGACTGACAAGCCACGTGGAACATGGCTACCACACTGGGACATTGCAGGGATAGAACATTGTCATCAGTGCTACAAGTTCTACTGGACAGCAAGGATGAAGATGATGGAGTACAAAAACTTATTTTCAGACAGATCTAGATTTGTTATGTGGCTTAGCAACTAACAGTAAGATTTAAGGCAAGGTAATTAGCTTGTCAGGACCTCAGTCTTTTTCATCTGTAGAATGGGGAAAATGGTACCCACCTCATAGGGTTATGGTGAAGGTAACTGAGCTCTTTCATATAAATGGCATAGGACAGACCTTACCATACAGGGAGTTCTCAAAAATACTGGCTCCTTAGGAGCATTTATCCCCATTGTAAAAATTACACTTCACCATAAGTGGTCACATCATTCCTCACATTCTGGCTACACTTCCTCTCCTATAGCACTGGCAACAGAATAATTTGTCATTGCATCCACAAAGCCTAGCTCAGTGTCATTATAAAGTGTCAATTTGCAATGAATGAAGCTCACACTAATTCCTTCTTAAGGAAAGTCTTACTATAAGAAAAATGTCAGGCGAACCAAATGTGTGTTAGTGATTTGATTGACAGGCTGATGCAAGTTCTTTGCCAAGTCAAAGACTAGGAACAAACATTTCTATATCTTGGATTGCAATGGTCTAGTTGGGAAGACAAACTCTGGTAGGGTTTCAAATTCTCTCTCTCTCACACACACACATAAAATGGCTGCAAAACTTAGTCCAGAAAGGGAAAATCCTAGTAAAGCAGAAATAGGGGGGGCAGAAATAAGCTGGAACAATCAAGGTGAGGTTTTTATAGCTGGTAAATTTTGAGCTGAGCTTTGAACTGCATTGGAAGAGCAGTAACTGGAGAAGAGTGATGAAGAACCAAGAAAAAGGGAAAAGAAAGAGGAAGGTAAAAGCCTTATAGATTCAGTTCTTCAAGAATATAGAAAAATTTTCTTCATTCCATAGGCGATGCCATATTGTGTTTACTCCTAGCTTCCAGAAACAATAAACTAGACAGGCTTGAATTTAACAATGGCTAGTTTTAGCCTCTCTGTTCTACCCACACAATAGATTTATGAATAGAAATTATTGCATATAATATTAAACTGTAAAAATACATGTGGGGAGCTATTCTGATGGTCTGCTGAACTTCAAGCATTTGCAGTTAAAGATAAATGAGCCCCAAATCCCCCAAAAGTGCCCAGGTATGCATTTAAAGTGAATGTTCTTCTTTTGAACTCTTCAGGTATTTACATTAAAAAAATCCACATAAAATTATTCTTTATCATAAAAATCAGCCAATCATTACTAAACAATTTTCCAGTACTGCCACTATAGATAATTGTTTAACTATTAAAATGTATGCTGTGATTTATCCCAGCCGTAACGACACCAATCTCCATGTGATCAAACAGTGCCACAGTGGAAGGCTTTTCTCATCTACTGTGGCGGGAAAGACCATATGACAATTTGTAATGATGCACATTTTCTATTACCTGCTGATAATAATCTATCAGTGGAAACGACAGCTTAATGATATAGCACATCTCCTGCTGGCAAATAACCGGATTCAAACATTTCTCCCGCTTCTCAGTAATCCCTGGCAGGAGCAAGAAGTGCTTTTACCACAAATAACACAATTAAATAAAACAAGGTAGGGCAAAGTGATCTTTTCGTTAAACACAGATGCACATTAGGAGATATAATCCCTCAGTACCTATCCTGTCCCAAATGGTAAACTAATATTGGTTGTCATTCCTCTAACCTCTGATTATTCTTACTGATTAGGCCCCTGTCATCTCCCATTACAAAAACTCAGTTTTTATGAAATGTTTAAAAGGATTTGCAGTGAACACTGAATCTGCATCAATGGACTGGCCACATATTCGCTGTAGTAGTCCCAAACATCTTGTTTCTAAAGCTCAGCCTGCTGGCTCCTTCCTGACATGTTAACCAAATTTTATATAGCGAAGTAGTAGTGCTTAGAGGCAGGCTGTCTCCATTAATAAAATTTATTTGGCAGTTGGCGGTTTGTTTGAACTCCTGAGCACTTGGGCTCCATGCGGCTGCTGGTTCTCTCCTTGGACCAGACAGAACTTGCCTATTTTTTATTGCACTGCTAGGTTTTTCAACTCTACCCTTTGTCATATGAAAGAGTATTTGTCCCCATGATGGGAAGCTTAGTTTTAGTTCTTATCTCCCCCTTCATTGGCCCCATTAAATATTCTTATTTCAATAGTAGTTACCAAACTATTACTATAAAGAAGTAGCCATTTTTGTCCTTTCTAATTTTTGCAGCTAAATTCTCTCTGCCTTATATCACTGCTCTCCTGCTTCTTGGCTTCAAGGCAAAGAAAATGGGCTTTATAGACATCAACACAGGCTGGCTCATTCCTTCTTGGAGATCACAGGTGTTACAGTCTTAAGATTCTGATCCTTTCCACTGGGTGTTCTTGTCACAGGAAGTCCTTGGTGGCTGCATATCCATTGCCTAATATGTCAGATTTCTCTTTCCCTTCTTTCTTCCTTTTTTTTTTTTGACTAAGGTATCAGGGGATATAGGTAATAGAAGTAGGTAACTTGCTTCTCTAAATAGCTAAAGCTGTGCTGTTAAGTGACCAAATTACTAGCAAAATGATTCTTTGACAAATACAGACTGTGAACAAAGAAACTGGAAAGTCTCATAGACATGACATAGAAAATTATCACCGTTCTGGGTAATTGCATTTACTGTAGTGCATGGTGATGTTTTGGGATCACAAACAAATTCTGTAGATGTAGAATATCACTTTAATGGTGTGAGTATTCACCATATGTTCTTTCACTCTACTTCTCATAAGCTACCATGTTTCTATTCTATTCATCAGTAAAATATTAAAAATTTCAAAAGCATAGTTCGTGAAATGTTGGGACCAAAGACTCCTGGATGAATTGGAGGCTCACTAATCTTCATAGAACTATAGAATAGGCTGAAAACCTGGAGACTTAGGTCCTGATATTAATTCTATCTGTGAGCAGCTATAACCCTAGTGAGCTATATAACTTTTTGTCTCTAAACCTCAGTTAACTTCCATATGAGATTAGAGGTGTCTAAAGTCCTGCCTGGGTTCTAAGTAACATCTACAAAGGTCACAACTGATTATCTCAACATTATTGAATTCATCTGTTGTATTCATTGTCAGCAGCACCAGAATGAACAACCCAGAGAATTTCTTTGGTCTAATCAGTTACATTTTCCAGAATAGAAGAAACTGCACAAAGATGAAATATGTTGTCTATTTTTTCACAAAGATATAAAACTAGGGTTTGACAATGTGTTTTGGATTTCCATTTTAATTCTCCACTAGGAGTTCACTCAGTTAACAGAAGCATAAAGAATACATACATATTATGACACTTCTCTACATTAACATCCATTTCAAAGCATGCCTAACATGCCAAAATCTAGGATTATAACATGTTTGGGGTTGTATCTCTGTATGTACTGATTATATATGAAAGTCAGTTTTTGTAGGCTTTGAGTATTTTTCATTTTATATTTTAGGTCTAATTATCTATTATGCTGACATTAACTGTCAACTTGATTGCTTTTCTTGATTTTTTTTTTTTTTTTTTTT
>NW_022900950.1:68745219-68749665 GCF_012274545.1 Fukomys damarensis | reverse complement strand
TTTTTTTTTTTTTTTTTTTTTTTTTTTTTGGTACTAGGGATCGAACTCAGGACCTTGTGCTTGCAAGGCAGGCAAAGGAACCACTGAGCTAAATTCCCAGCCCATCACCTTGATTGGTTTAGAATGACAATATCCCCCGAAGCCTCATGCACACAGAGGCAGGCTTTTGGAAGGTGACTGGACCAAGAGGGCGCTATAGTCATCCGTGAATCCATTTACTGGTGAGTTTGGTGTTGAGTGTGCTGTTGAAAGGTGTGTCCTAATCGAAGGTGGGTAACTAGGAATAGGTCTCTGAAGGATGCATCTCCCGCCCCAGCTTCTCATGATTCTCTCTTTGCTTCCTGGGCACCATGATGTGAGTAGCTTTTCTACACCAGACCCTTCCACTACGTCTTTTTGCCTTGGAGGTAGCAGACCATGGAATGAAACCAGGAGCCAAAATAAATCTCTCCTCCTCTTAGTTGTTGCAGATGCCAAGTATGGCATCCCAGCAATGAGAAAGTGAGGAAGACAATTGGTTTGGAATTCACCTAGGGGAGTAGTAAGGTACTTTTCTGGGTTTGTCTAGGTAGTTCATGGAGACATGATAGAACAATAGAAAATAAACAATGACAACTGCTCTAAAACTCTTCGTCTAACTTGGAGTTCTATTACCTCCTACACTGAAGGAGCATGGAGGCTGGGAGTGTCATGGTCTCCTTTAACCAATGAATAAGCTACCATACTTTTGCCTTTGCACTTAGAACATAGTTAACTACTCAGGCAAAATTAATTATTATTATTATCATCATCTTCTTCTATTTTTTTTAATATTGCACAAGTACTGCTATCTTAATTGTCTCTTAAAATTAACAGAATTTTTTTAAATTTCTGTTTTAAATTTGATGTTTACTAGAGATTAGTTTCATAGTATTTTGTCTAGTTTTGAAGATCTCATCTATTCATATAAGAGCTTAATCTCAGTATTATCTTTTTCCACATCGAAGACATTATACTGATAGATGTTCTAATACTGAGTCATCCACACAATCCTTGTGTAAACTATATTTCATGGTGGTGAGTGTGTTGTAGCTGGGGGAGAGAGTATGGTTTTACTGTTGTCTTATGTTACCCAATATTTCAGTCAGTACTACAACATGCTGTTGATGTTTTTTTTTAATCTGTCAACCTTGCTGAATGAATACTAGTTTTAGTAGCTTGTTAATTTGTATGACTTTCATCTATAAATATTTTTATCCTCTTATTTAATATTAGTATTTGTTATTAATTGAACCAAGGAGATGGTGGCTTCTATGTGAAGAGTGCAGGCTCAATAAAAAGCCCTGATTTCTACCACCTCCTAACTGGGAACCATGAGCAAGTCCCCTTACTTGTGATACTTTGGTTTACCTATGTGAAAAGTGGGGAGAAAGTGCCTCCTAGTTGGGGAGAGTTAAATACATTAAAGTGCTTGGCACTATGATTGGCAGTAAGCATGAACTATTGAAATTTAATAAAGTTAAAAATAAAAGATACCTATCTGAGCTTGCAGGTTTAGGAAAATATTCCCGAGGAGAACTTTAGCTGAGGCCTCTGGATCAGCTGGGTCAAAAGGGAGAGACTGATGAAATATTGTACTCCCAACGTGAGTAGGCTGTCCCAATATTTCACTATGAAATAAAGTAGGGCGTATTTAAAGAATAGAAAATAATTCAACAAATGGTGTACTCAGCTCTATATAGAAAAATGTTAATTTAGTAGATAATAAACCACTGGGGAATATCATGGTTAGTTCCTTGTATCCCTGACAGTATTTGACAGAGCCATGTACAGAAAAAGTGATCAATAAAATCTCTTACTGGTTATCAGTGCTTCTGATCCACTGTTAGCCTCCCTGGACTAATAGTCTAAAAAGCACAGTACCCAGGCTTTATAAACTACAGTAGCTGAAAGTAGTGTGCCTTGAAATAAGAAAGGTCAAAATAAATAGCTTAACATCAAGTTAAATAAGCCACTAGCAATACTATTTGTCTCAAGATTTACAGGCCAACTAAAACTAGGATCTTACTTTTCAGGAGCAGAGTCTAAAAGTAGAAATTTTTTTTATTATTATTCTGATATTTGGGTTCATGGCAAATTTTTCTCATAAATTCTCAGAAGAAGAGGAACTGAATAAATTATATGCCAATAAGACTGCCAGTTTCATAAAACACCCATCTTTTCTGTACTAATTTTTCTTCAAAATACTTGGCAAACAGAATTGAGGAAATGAAAGGACTTCTGTTGGAAGGAATTTAGAGAACAGGGTATATTTTGTTCAATTTCCTTTCATTTACCAAAGCATTAACTTTGCAATGACAAAATTATCCACTTCATAATAAAACTTGATTAAACAACTCTGGGTCTACGGATTTTGTTTGTTTTTGTTTTTGTTTTGTTTTTTCAGTTCAAAAAAAAGCCTGGGTCATATTAGGCCCTTCAGAAAATTTATTTTCCTTCTTAAACTGACAATTAGCAATATGCTAGGGAGAATTTCCCAACAGCCATCTGATCATGGGTAGGCAAATCTAGTCAATCTCTTTTTCTCAAAACCTTGTCTTACTTAACCCATCAGCAACAATTGATTGCTTACTGAAAGACAAAAATAACATAATTTTATGTCTACCATGTAGCAGGCAAGTGGCAGGCTCACAAGGACTCTGTGTTTTCTAAACCTCCACCCTTCCAACTCTACCACCAAAGTCCTGCATTATCTCCTTCTTCATTCACCTGAGAAGAGAACCAAAATGAACATCAATCAAAATAGTTCAATACTGCAGAGTGTGAGATAAGATCCCAGCCGGTGGAGTGTGAGCAAAAGAAGGATATGGTCAATATTTCCAGAGGACATGATGCAAGGCACACTGGAGGAAATCCCACAGAGGAAGTGATTATATGTTTAAAGACAGGCATAAAGAATAATCATATGAAAAAAAAAGAATAATCATATGGTAGATGTAAAATTCCCCCAGAAACAACAGGAGAGGCAGAGATGCCAGGCAATCAAGAATTCAGGAAGCGGCCAGATGTGATGGTAGGTAGGTGCCAGTAATCCTCACTCTCTGGAAGTTGAAGGCAGGAAGACTGTATCTTTGAGCCTAGCCTGGGCAACTTAGCAAATAAACAAAACTCTGTCTCAAAATAAAAAATAAAGGGCTAAGGATGTAGCTCAGTGTAAAGGGCCTGAGTTCAGTTCTCAATACTGGAAAAAAAATGCATAACATTCTTCCTTGGAGACATGGGACTGGCCAACCCTTTCTTAGAGACTTTCCCAAACATTCCCTCTGTCAGAGTATCTAGCTCAGCGATTGTCACTTACTCATCTTATGTGACCCCAAGCCTTCTATACACACTTCTGCTTCCTGGGGGAATTGCCTGACAACTGGCTTTACCCAATAGTTATTTACTTATTACTCACAAGGCAAAACTCTTTAGCAATAGTTCCACCAGCCTGCAGTCCAGTACTCCTAATGACTTACAGCACATTTTTAGTTGTGTGTTCCAGTCTTACCTCAATCATGGCAATTCCAAAATCAGACTCATCTATTTTCCTACTTCATCCTTGTTTTACCTATAACCCTTATCTGATGTGTTTGCTTTTTGTCTCCCATTATCGCCTTGAATCTCCCAGACTCTTCTCTGCATTTTGGTCTTACCACTGAATCAAGGCCAGTGAAAGGCTTAGAAAAGTGCATACTTAGTCTGGGCACTCAAAAATATTGTTCTCAGAAGGAAACAACTCACTGGATAAAGGAAACACATTAAGAAAATTGATTTTCCTTGAAAATAGCTCATTTTGTATTCCCTATTAGTTGTAACAGTATTCTGTTCCTCAACAGTCATCTGAGGAACACTTCACCCACTCAGCAAACATTTATTAAGAAACTACCATAAGCTGGGTGTGGTGGCTCATGCCTGTAATCCCAGTACTCGGGAGACTGAGGCAGGAGGATCACCAATGAGTTCGAGACCAGCCCGGGCTACATAGCGAGTTCCAGGTCAGTCTCACTACACAGTGAGACCCTGTCTTAAAAAACAAAAGAGAGAGAGAGAGAGAGAGGGGGGGGGGAAACTACCATAGGCAAAGAAATGGCACTTGGGGGGCATAAAGAAATGAAGAAAATAACAAAAATACATGATCTACTGTACTTCCTGTCCTATCCAGGGCAATGTTTATTTTAAAAAGTACATAAATCATGTACAAGTCCATTGTCCCTTGTCTTAGTACTTTAGATCAAAAAGAGCTCTAAAAGGTAAAAAGTTTTTCCTTAATTCACTGGTTGACAAAATACAAATTGGGCTGACATGAGACTCTTTACGAGCTATTTTTAATTTCACTTTGGATGCAGTGTCTCTATGCATGTGCTATATAGTAAAGGCGTCCTACAGTATAACCAGCTAAAATCTGAAAAAAAAAAAAAAAAAAAA
>NW_022900950.1:68709550-68745177 GCF_012274545.1 Fukomys damarensis | reverse complement strand
AAAAAAAAAAAAAAAAAAAAAAGTCTGTTAGTTCCAAAACCCATTTGGCTCTATGAGTTTGGATAAGGTAGCGTGAACATAGCACTGCCTTGCACAGTGACAGGTGTACGGAGAAGAGCTGAAGCGGAGTGCAGTCAAAGTACACCAGTCAGGGCCTTCACCACACAGGGGATGTTTAAGCCAGTCCGGAAGCAGGGAAGGAAGAGTGGACCATAACTGAGAAAAGAGCCACTTTAAAGTTTAGCAAATTCACGGATACTCCGACAAGAACATGGCCCTATGGTTGAAGCACGGGGAAGCTGTCCATGTGGCTGACTCAGTGACCTAAGGAAGGAGTAGCAGGTAAGGTAAGCAGAGGACAAATCACCCAGGGACGTGCAGACCACTGTTACAGAATCTGGCTTTCATCGTATGATGTGAAGGCAAGGGAGGCTTTTGAATCAGGAGCGGTATAATCTGATTAATATATCCAAAGAGGATTCCACCTGAGGCAGATAATCTTCAAACAAATCTGCCATGAACCAATGCCTTCCTTCTCTGAGATGTACAGCACTCTAATCATAAACAAGTGGTATCTGTGTCCTCTCTCCTTGAACAGGAGATGGCCTCTGGCTTGCTTTTCCCAAAAGAGTGAGACAAATATGACTGTGTGGGAAACAACTCCCAGGCCTTAAGAGCCTGCAGCTCCAGCTTTTTGGACTAGAAGTGGATTCTCTGTAGGCATCTGACAGCCCTGGTGCCATCCTGCTATAAAGAAGCCCAATCCAGCCACGTGGAGAGGAAGAAGCAAGGAATCCAGAGTCCCATGTGTGCAACCCAGGGTCCTGAGCCACCTCAGACACCCACTGAGTCATTCCAGCTGAAGACGCAGGCGTTGTACGGTAGCGAAAATTCATCCCCACTTTGTCTTGTCCAAATTTTCAAACTTGAGAAAATAAAATCATTCTTAACTGTATACAGCTAGGTTTGGGGGCAGTTTATTACTTCCCGGATGCATCCCTCCCCCCAGCCTAAGAGGAGCCGACCAGCTGAATGCAGCTCGGATTGCAGATCCAAAGCAAGTAATAAACTGAGTTTTTAAAAGCCATGGAGTTCTGGGCTGTTTGTTCTATTTTGCTCTTGTTTTATGGTGGTCATTTTTACTTCATCAACAGATAAAAGAAACAATGTGGCTGGTGTGCTTTTACAGTTTGAGGGGAGCTAAGGACAGCAGCAGAGAGAACATCAGATCTTGGGGTAATACTGAAAACCATGATAGTGCCTTGGACCCAGCTGGCAGTAATAACACTGGCGAGGAGAGTATTTTGGAGACTTAGCTAAATGACTTGGGATCAAATTCACCGTAGTCCTAAGGAAAGATAAAGACAACTCCAGGATGGCCCGATTAAGTGATTGTGCACCTTAAAGGCCAACTGCCCTGAATTTAGATAGGGAAGACAGTGGGAGAGATAGATTGAAGAGTGAAGTCAGGAATCCAATGATATCGAATCAGACATGCTGGGTAGACTTTGGATATGAGTCTGCAGTTGAGGGAGGGGCCTCAGCTGGAGATATAAATATAGAAAACATCAGTATGAAGGCATTAAAACCCAGGAGACCGAATAAATCCTATAGAGAAAGAGCTTAAGGCTTGAGTCTTCAACTGTCCTATCTTTACAGGTTAGCTAAGTGCAGAAAGAAATCAGTGAAAAAGAGATTGAAATAGTTGCTGGAGGACAAAAAAAGGAAATAAAGAGAGAAGGGTGGCTTGGATGCGGAAATGAAGAATTCTCAGAAAGGGCTCAGAGGAAGAGAACTAGGAACTGACTGCTGGGTTTAGCAATGTGGAGATTCTTGCTACCAAGACAACTGCACTGTCAGGGACCAGCCAGGATGACAGCCTGCCTGGTTCAAGAAAGGGGAAGAAAGAGATACCAAATAGAGGATGTAATTAACTCTGGAAGTTTTCCTTTAAATTATGGGCAGAGAAAACCAAGTGGTAGTGCTAGGAAACACGAGGGGAAAAGCATGAGTTTAATTCTTTTTGTAATAGCTGGAATTATTGTATAACTACATGGTAATGGGGATGACCTATTATACAGAGAGGGAGAAAGAGAATTATTAGGGCCATTGAGCTGATAAGGGGAATGAGACTACACACAGGAAATAACTGGATGGATTTTTAGCTGGTTTCTTATCTCTAATTTGCCTCAATAACTCTACTCCAGGCTAATTTTCCTAAAATACCACTGTAATTACATCAGTCCAACATTGTTTTTGCAATACTGTTTATATCTCTCCTACCTCCCTTACCTTTTTCCACTTAGCAATTCAAATTTGAATAATCTGATTGACTCTCATTGAAATCAATACAAATCAAATTCATGACTATCCCTCTGCTAGACACACAGGATATGTTTGTCTTTATTCAGAGCATAAATGTAGAGGCAGATGCATAAAAAAATAAATGTACACGTGTAATCTCAGCTCTTCTGGAGGATGAGGCAGGGGGACATCATTTGAGGCCATCCTGAGCCAATTAGCAGGACTGTTTCAAAATAAAAGCTACAAGGAGTTAGGGATATAGCTTAGTACAAAGGCCCTAAGTTCAATTCCTGGTGCAGCAATAAATAAATAAAGACAAACAAAATATTATTAGGGGAATGTATATGGCACCAGATAAACTCATAAAAGGACAAATCATTAATCTATCTGAGGTGTAAACAGAGACAGCAAAATCAAACTAGGGACGTTTTGAGCAAGACCCATGAAGGCTCCGGTGTATGCAGAACCAGAGACCTGACAGAGGAAGTGCGGGGAATCTCAGCCTCCCCAACCCTCTGTGAAGATTCCTTTCCCAAGGCTGTCTTTGGGAAGCTTCTGCAAGAGCCTCAACAGGATCCTATGGCTCCCTGACTGACTTACACACTTTGCCATAAGCACAATAAACCATGCTAATCCAGAATCCAAGGGAAGGGTGCAGGGGGCAGCTTGAAGAGGTCAGAAATCTCCCAACTGAGAAGAAGCACCCTGGGGGTACCCTAGCAAGGCTACTCTGTGTGGGCACAGAGTTCTGAGGGAACCACGTTCCACATCCTTCCCCATCTTCTACATTGGCTTCTCTGATGCCAAAAGTGAGCCCCTCCTTACCAGGGACATCTAACGTGCATGTGCATCAGCAAAGCAGATTTCTAGGCAGTTCTCCTTTCCCACTTCCCCTTTCATAACAACCCTTTCCCCACGGCTTCACAAAAGAAAGACAAGTCCCTCCCTCCTCCGGAATCTCACTACAGGCCCTGCCCGGCAAGGCAACAGACACAGAGGCGATTTTAAAGGCTGATATGAAAGAAAATTGTAATCAAAACACTGATATCAAACATACGTACTCCTATAACACATATTTCAAATATAGTTTTAGTTTTATTTCCACTACTTACCAAAAGTTGAAGGGTTATTTTGATTGTATACTGCTCATATTTAAAATAGCATAGCCAAGAATAATTTCTAACAATAGAACTAAATTTCAATTTATATAGTTATATTTATTGTAGAGGAGTAAGGAAAAGAAAAAAAAATTGGAAAATACGTTGTTAGATCCCTAACTGTGAACCGTTCAATTAAAGGATAATTATTTGAAAACTTTGAGAGGTCAGTGCCAGCAGTCTTCAGGGGGCTACTTTATTTCTCAAATTTCAATTAGAAAGGACATACACAATGCCCCCCAAGGAAAAGGATAATTCCGGGTCTAGGACCTTCTCTGCACTTATGTTACATGATGAAATGATTAATTGAGCTTCTTCCTCTCGCCCTCCAATCATGTGATTAACATTCATTCTCCTTTCAGGACCATTTTCAGTTTCCATTTCTTCATCTAGCAAAGTAATTTGTATTACTTTCCTGATGCTGTTGGTAACCTGTCAAGACCTGGAAGAATGATTAGCACCAGGAGAAGAAGCGACTATGCTGTGCATTCAGACTTTCAATTCCACTTTTATATGGTCTTATATAGTCCCTTCCCCATGCAGTAAGATAAAACCCTATAAAGCAGGTGCCTATAAACACCTTTCCTTCAGATACAAACTATGAACAAAATGATATTGTTGAACTGAACTGAGCTGAAAAACCCCATTTCCTATTTCTAATTTTAGCACTGAATAACTTTTTTATATGACAAACCCAAATTATAAATAAAGGGCAAAATAAAAGATAATAAGAAGTAGGGAAATAGATCTTTCTCCGATGGGAGAGGGATCAAGAAAAGGAAGGAGAGGGAGGGAGGCAAGGGAAAGCAGAATAAAAAAGAAGTTAAGATGTCTCATGTACATGTACCAAATCCACACAAGGAATGTGAACTTTACGTACTGCAAATATGTACAACTGGAAAGATAAAGCATTTGAAAGAGGATATCATTCTTAACATAAAGCAATGTAATAAATAACATATCACCCCAAATGAGGGCCTATTTCATGGCAAGCATATGGGCATTTTATTTTTTGTTATACTGAACACCTGATTTTTTTCTAGAAAAGAAAACATGAAATTCAAAAAAGAAAAGGGAGAGAGAGAGAGAATTAGCTTTGAAATAAAGTAAATCTCAGCAGAGTGTCTTGCTAGGAAGTCCTAATCCAAATGAAATTCTGCATGCAGCACTCTTTTTTTCTTTTTTAACAGTCGGGGTTAAAACACAATGATTATTAGGATTCAATGAGGTCACGCAGATGAAATATCAGCAAGGAGCCTGCAACACACATAGCATCTCAGGGTTTTCTGTAACTGCCAGATTCATATTAGGTTCCTACTAGAATGATACCATTAATAACAATAATTTGTACTTCAGTTTCTCTTTCAAGAGTTCCTGGACACCCCTGTGTCCCTTATTCATCATAGTCTGGAAAGAGAACAGAAAATATCCCTTATATCTGTCCCCAGTTGTTAACAAGTGATATATGCTATACACACATACATATGCACATATCTATATCCATATAAGATACATACACATTACCGACATATGCTTGTAATTAGTGAGAATTATCATCAAATTACTAATTACATTTCACTACTCATTAAATTCACAAAGACTCTCTCAATACCTCTACAGGAATTTCCATCCCAACACTTCAGCAAGTATATAAGCAATGTTCAATCTCAATATTGTTTTGTTTCATTGTTTGTTTTTTGAGACAGGGTCTCATGATGTAGCGCAGGATAACTTTGAACTGGCTATGTAGTCCAGGCTGACCTTGAACTCATGGCAGTCTTCTTACCTCAGACTCCTGAGTGCTGGAATTACAGGCATGTGCCACCAGGCCCAGCTCAATCTCAATATTCTTATGCAATTACTGCTATGAGTAAGTAAGTAAATCTGAGAACTAATGTTGAGCTAGACAAATAAACTGGCTTCTTATCAATGCTTCCACCATAGAACCTTCTCAAAAGGGGAGTTCCCAAACAGTTAACTGAAGTTGCAAAACAATAGGGACTCTGCCCCTGATCACTCCAAGACTCTTGGCATTCTACTTTGATAGGCAGATAGAGATACATGAAGGTGTGGCTGAAAACCAGAGTGAATGTTTGCATTTAGAAATATTACAGTCAAAGACATAAAGCCATTAAGCCCCCTCAGAACATTCACCTTCCCATGGAACACTTTAACCCCATTGCTTCTAACATTTCCTGGACCAGTTCTGGTAGCCTTCTCTCGTGAGTGTCTTTGGTTGCTCTGTCAGGGTTGCCTGGATGTCCTGAATTGACTCAACGTGTTTATCTTTCATGGCTATTCTGACTTCCAGGCCCAGCCAAAAGTGACATGGTGGAAGATCCACGAATAGGGTGGGTGGGTGACGACACACTAATGTTTTTATCGGTTTCCCTTCCTGCTGGATGGCACGCAGCAGCAGCATTCACCATCTCCTTGACCATTCCTCACAGAAGCACTCATGAAGGGGACTCTCAGAACAACTGCTTCTGAACGCGGCAAGAATAATGGGATGTGTGTTTGGAGTGAGAGGAGCTATACTGAAGGGGACCGATGGCAATATGTCGTGTAAAGTAATAATGTCGCAAAATTGACGCATTCACTGTACATTTTGATCACTCCATATGTAGCTTAATCCAAATGTGCTCGTTAGTCACCAAACAGCAGAAACTGATGCAAATTACACAAAGACTTCCATATGCGGACCAAGGAGCCACGCATACACAATATTAATGTGACTATTACTTGATTATAAATATATAATATATATTAAATATATATGTATAATGTCCATTACAGAAATACCATCAAGCGTTACTTTAAAGCCAGCATTTTAGCATTGTAACACTGTATCGAAATGAAATCAGCGTAACCATCAAATTATAGAAAATATTTCAATAGGAATAATACTATCCTTTGAAAATACCAGCAATCTTAAACCTGTCGCAGTTGGAGTCCTAGTTGTACCAACTTCCTAGCTCTGTATACATCAATTTCCTCAGCTATAAAATCCAATCGCTACCACATGTTCATGCTGATGACTTTTTAAAATGCACACTGAAAACAATGGTCGGTATGTAAGAAAGTAATAGATGTTGGTAATTATTCACATTATTGGCCAAAAATTCAAGTGTGGATCTGAAGAGAGTTCTCTGTATATCACCATTAAATACCCTTCTGAAGAACAGTTGCATAATACATAAAACTGAAAACTCTAGGAGAAATGGGAAGAAAAGTACAGTTTTCTGTCTGGGTCAAAGATGAATTACAAGCAGCAATTCAGGGCTTCTTCTACAGCCTTTCTGAAATCTGCTAGAGACAGAAAACTTGAGATGAAGAAATCCAACGTTTAAAACCTTCCACTTCCAAACTCTTATTTCATAAAAAGTGAAACCATTTTTTCTCTCCCTCCTCCATGGATGATAAACATATTTCATTGATAAACAGTGTGATATTGCTGTCAACCTTTGCTATACGAATTGCAGGGATTGAAACAAAAAAGCATTATTTACAAAAAACATAATTATAGTTTCAAATCAGATTCTGGAGTTGGCACTCCAAATCATCACAAAGCAGTGACACAAAAATGACCAGAAGACCCAGCCTGTCAGAAGCCAGCCGTGAGAGCCGGGGATTTAACTCAGTGGTTCTGGTGCCTGCCTCACAAGGGCAAGGACCCGAATTCCATCCCCGATACCAAAAAAAAGGAAAAAGTCTAATTAAAATTCGGCTAGGTCGGTAACACTGACAATCTGAGGACTACAACTTCCAAGTAGGGACATAAAAGTATCATAATATTAGAAAGTAGGCTTTTTAAAGTCTATTGGAAAAGAGCTGGTCACACCCACTTTGCTTGAGTTCTACCTTCTGACTCATCCTTAAGAGTCTATTATTGAGAGGGGGGGAGAGAGAGAGAGAGAGAGAGAGAGAGAGAGAGAGAGAGAGAGAAAGAGAGAGGGAGAGAGAGAGACTATTATTAGCCATCATCCTTCAAGAATCACTTTCCTTTACAGATACTGTGAAGTTACCATAATTTTAAATGCATGGAATTGCAAAAATTAAATGCAAGTGAACTGTATTCTTTTGCAATATGCAGCCGCAATAACACTTGAAGAAATTAACTGGATGTTCTTGAAAGCCCCTTTGAATAAGAACTTGATGTCAGTACAATTCGCCTGCTTTTAGTCCAAGTTGTTCTGGCATTCCGCATATGACTGTGTAAGTGAAAAGCGGCTCGTGAGTTGTCGCTAAGGCTGACCCAGTGCCAAACACTGACCATTCCTACACATTTCTCTCCCCGGAAGACCTGTCCTGATCGAGAAGGGACTAATTTGATTTTGCAAAAGCAGCAGCCACAGCGAGTTTCAGAGGGCACAAGGAGGAAGCGAGCGGGGAGCTGCGGTACCTTTCTTGACTTTTCTGAGCTTGACTAGATTCAAATCTCGGGGCGCAGGGTTGCCAGACCACTTCTTCTTGGAAACCCGTAAGCGGCAAGGGCAGCGGGGCGCGCGTCTCTCACCCTTCGCCACCCTGAGCCGTCCTGGGCGCGCAGGTAGCGCGGCCACCGCCCGTGCGCAGCAGGGAGCTCGGAGCGCACTGGAGACTCGTGCCGGGCGCGCAGGGACCCGCAGTCTGCGACCTACAAAGGCGGGAGGACGGGTCCTAGAGACGCGAGCCAAATAAAGTGTCGGGAGGGGGGGAAAAAAACGCGCACGTAGCGCAATCCAAAACTGAAGTCCTGGTCAAGAGGGCGGGCTGGCGGGCCGGCGGCTGGTACAGACTAGAGGGTGAGGAGAACCAGAGACGGGAGGGGCTGGGGCGTCGGCATTCGGGGGGGAAAACTCCAGCGCTCGGCGAACTCCCCACACCTCCCCTCTCCGGGCGGGCGGGTCGCGCCCCTGCTTCCCTGGAGCTCTGCACACCCTAGGGGCCCGGGCTCAGCTGGGATCCCCACCCCGGCTGCCTTCCACCGGGCGAGTCCCCACCCCCAGCGTAAGGAAAAGCGAAACAGAAAGAGCCAGGGGCAGAGGCCAAGATAAACACCTCCAGCGAGGCCGGGGGAGGGGACGCGCGCTCCGGGGCCACCGCTCGGGGTGTCCCCAGAAGCCTGGCGGGTTTCTGCCACCTGCAGGATCTGGGGCATGGAACCTGAAGGACAAGAGAAGTCCAGGAGCACCAGCCCCGCCTCTCTGGGCCGCCACCGCTGGCCGCACCGCCACTTCCTGAGACACCTGCGGAAAGTTCGCAAGGAGAGGCATGGCCTGCCAAGGGTGGACACCAGGTGGGAGCCGTCCGCTGCAAGGCCTGGGGACCCGGCCCCGGATGGTGCCCCGAGGAAGGGGAAGGGCGTGGAAGCATCCAGCAGGCTGGAAGAAGGAAGTTTCTGAATTTTTACTCAACGTCTAGGTGACCGATTTGTCCAAGTCAGTGGGCAGGGACAATGGACTTGCAGGAAACGAACCTCTCTCCGGTCACTTTGCCAAACCGGCACAGGGCCCCGTGTGAAGGGACCAGGACATGCTGCGTGTTCAAGGCAGAAGACAAGATTGAATTTTTGAGACGAATCTACGTGCTGATCACAGCCAGCAGCCGCGGCTTCATGGCCAGTTTTGAAAGCACCAGGGAAAATCTGGCAGGGATGTGTCTTACTAAAAATCCCCAGTGGACTAGAGGACTGTGCTTCCCAAAACTTTTGAGTCAAGGCACAGAGAAAATAATCAGATTCCTAGGAGCTAAAATTCTGCTGTGTTCGATGTGCATTACATAAATAGGATAAAAATAAAACAAACATTGTAGAAATTGTTAAATATAAAGAGTACATTAAATTTCACATGAGGTCATTTCTTTTTATGAAATTTTGTTTCCATAAATGTAAATCTTTCTATCGCATTGTATTTGAAATAATAACGGAGAGATGTTTTACGATTATCACTTCACGCTTTAGTCCACTAAGTCAATAGTTGGAAATAATATTTAAGGAAATGAAGAAATCATTCCTTTCCATCTGTAACAAAGTAATGTTGAATTTACAGGTCATGATGCCAAGGGATTTCAAGTCACTCAGATCTTACAGCAATTACGTTGCAGCTCCGGTGTGCACAGTGTGCATGCGGGGGGGAGAGGCCTGCCGCTGGATTGGATCCGTTTCAGAGACGGAGGAGCTGTGGAGGAAGGAATGAAACAAGAGTACCTGAAAAGAGAGGTGGGATGTGCAAACAGACCTGGTCCCTCAGCCCCAGCGAGGACCCCTGCCGAACTTCTTGGACCCCTGCAAGGCGAATTCTCACCTCTACTTAATTCTCACTCTTGCTCACCTTTGCATGTGTGCCGTATGTTCTGTCGCTTGTGAAGGAAGCAGGTGTCCAGACAGTAAGGCACTTCATGGACCGTGCTCAGTACCAGTCAGCAGAACCTCATACCGCGGCTGCGGAGGGGAGGACCCATCCGCTCCCAGATTCTGCTCCTCTTACTCTGCCCAGAAGCTCTACTCCCAGCTGAGACCCCATAGGGCGGGCTCTGGCCAGGCTGGCTCTCCCCCAAGACCCAGAGGCATCAGAGTCCGATAGTATATTGTAAGCAGGTGCAGCCACCTCGATGAGTTAAATCTTAGCTGCTGGAGAGGTTTCCCAACACTATGAAGCTGATGGGGACAGTCTTCACAGGCTGATCTTGGAAGAACCTAAGTACAATAGTAATAATAAAATCGGCCTATAATTATTGATTCAGCCTCTAATGCCGTATGCTCTGGAATAATGCACTTGATGATATATAGAACATTTAGTCAGATTAGAGAGGTTAACATAAATCACAATAAAGTGAAATGGAAAATTATTATAACCATCGGACATGCTTTGCTCTATGACTTGCCTCCCAAATATGTAGGTCAAATTTGTTTTCTTAATTACACACAAAAAGGAATTTATGAATTAGTTATGAGTGCCTGGAATTCAATGAAGTTAGTTTTGTAGCATCATTCGTTTCTGTTGCATTAAACTCAAACAGAAAAGTCTAATATATGCAATTTGTGTTTTCGGTTCCCACAGGCTGTTTGGCAAGATACTGAAAATTATTCACATCAATGATCAGGTAATTTCCACTGCATAAATTAAAAGCAAAGACCAAGATGGATGAAATAATTTGAAACTGCCTTAAGATAACTAATAAAACTGCAATGTGGGAAAAAGTAAAAATGAACTAAATCTCACAGAAGTGACCATAATAATCTCTGTAATTCAAAGAACTGAAAAATAAAATCATAGTTTAATATATTTTAATATCATTTTTTCCCAAAGACAATGGTGGTTGAACAGCTGCCTTTAAAATAAACTACAAATAAATATTTTCTATTGCTTGTGATACTTCTACTTTGAAAGAGGTTTAATGTTAGCTCACCTAATTTAGTGTTCAAAGTCCATGACAGGGGCCTTATTTATTGTCTTCTGAAGATTAAATCACAAGCCAAGATCAGTTTGATCCTCTGTTCTTTGGAAAATGTAACTACCCTGAGATGGCTCAATCTGCCACTTTCAATAAAGTGTGCTTGAAGTGGGTGCAACCTTGCTTCTTTTGTGCTTGGAGGTCCTGGTTATAGAGGAAGGCACTTGCTCCAAAAGACTGCTGAAGGTTTCAAAAGTTTCTGCAGTTGCTACTTTTTCAGAGGTACACCAAAATTAGTTTTTACTTCTGTCGTTCTTACAGTGTGCCCTTGGTGTGATGCTAACCACAGATTTTTTATTTATCATTTTTATTTTGATTGCACATATTCATAGGGTCACACGGAGCTATTTGATACATGTAAGCAATGCAAGCACAAACACTCATTCAGTATTCACAGCAGCGCTCTGACAGCTAAGCTATTGTTGTATCCATTTTCCGAATGGAGAAACCCAGGCCAAGGGAGATATTTCTTTTTATTTCTTTTCAGTGATGCTGGGAAAAGAATTATTTTTACCTACTTCAGATCACATGGCCACCAACTGAGCCCAAGTAGTCTGGCTTGAGAACAGACACCTGTACCCTGTGCTAAATTGACATCCACACTCTACTGCTTCGAAAACAAAGGGGTTATTAGGAAAGAAGCCATTTTATGCTTCAGGGTAATTTGAGCCACAACCATAAAGGAAACTCATCAGTTGCCTTGAATTTCTGCCTCCTGATCTCCTTGAGTTCTGTAATGAAGCTGCACTGAAGACTGAAGCCCTGCTACTCGTAGGCGGTTTGAATAAAATAACTGAAAACAGGCTGGCAGAGCATCCTTTCAGGTTCAAACAGCAAATCCAGTGGTGAACCTACTGTGGCTAGCTTCTGACCAAGAGATGGGTGATTTTGTTTAAGATTATTGTCTGAATACACGCATGGCAAAGAAGCAGAGAATAACTGGTTTCAAGGTGGAGATAACTTAAAGACAATAATAATCTTAAAATTTTAAACGCATTGGTACTTAGTAAGAGGGAGAAAGGGTTTTGACAGGAGTAAGAGATGAATTTAGAGGCTAACAATAGTATTCTAAAGAGACTTTTAAAGTTGACCTATCAATCAAAAGCAGGTTGAAAAAAATTACCTTACGTCAGGCGTGATCTGGCCATAATCTGCCTAAATTATGTTGCTTAATTCCAAGTGACAGTTTTAGCAGATGCAAAAAAACCCACAGCCCTCAGCAAGTACAGGCCATTCCTTCAGGTGGCTAAAGACCAGATGCAGGCTGTGCGGTCTCCACCCAGATACAGGCTGTGCTGTCTCCAGCAGACAGAGCACAGAATGGGATGTTATGGAAAAGTGATAAGACTACAAAGTACAGCACAACATCTTCCGGAAACTAAGTTACCTGGTAACATACATCCATCTGCTTTAACCACTACATGGACCTCAACCGCAAATACTTGGTCTGACCCCTGTACATGACAAACTCTTTCCCAATCCCCCATAAAGCCCTCTGCCTTTTCTTTGTTTGCCATTAATGGCTTTGTTGCCCTCACTCAGTCTGCACCCAGGTGAATAAAGTCTGTGGGCTTTTCCCCCGGCCTGCTCAGGTTGTTTCATTCCTCTGCCCTTTGTCACACTTAGTTTTATAACATGGGAATATATTGTAGACACACTCAATATGAACCGATCTTGTTGGTGCATACTCCAATGACAAACTGTAAAAGATTTGTAGTTTTCTATTATATATGCTTGCAAAACACATGTATATCTTTAATTAGTCTGGGACTAAATTTGCCCATTTTTACAATACATAATAACTTTAGCAGAAGAATATGAGCTAAAATCAACATCAGTAACATGTCTATGTCAACAGTAAAAGTTGAACTGATACTGATTTTGACCCAGTGGCTGGCAGAGAGTAGGCTTTCAACAAATATGGAATTTCTTCAGGCATAAATTCTCTCTAGAATAAAAATATGAAAAATTAAAGACATTTACCCACATACTACATACTTGTACATGCTAATTAAATGTAAAGATCTTATGTAATACATGTAAATATGAATCATCATTCTTTGCAAATACAGGAGGTGATTTGATAGTTTTGTAGTTTCATTTTGTTTATATATGTATTTAATCTTACACTTTATATTGACTTTTGAATCTTCAGAATGTTTTATCAAAATCAGATTTCTGAAGCACTCTATCATATTCCAGTGCTATAAATAAAATATTTTAATTAATGATTAAATATCATTGATTTTGTTATGGAAGAGATATTATGACAATTGTTGTATAGGAAATTACCTTAATGGAATGGTACCCTCTAGTTACTATCCTAGAAGTCTTAGAATATAAAAAGGCTTAGCAAACAAAGTAAGATGCTCAAATAATGTGATTTGTCAGATCAATTTTTTTTTCAGCTTTAATTGAGTTTATTGGTACATTTGAAGGATACAGTACAGTTACATTCATTGTTGGGATCTTGTACCTCTACATGACAGGTCTAACTTTGAACATAGAATGGATGTTTTTTGTTTTGTTTTGTTTTGTTTGAGATAGGGTCTCACTATGTAGTGGAGACTGACCTGGAACTTACTGTGTAGCCCAGGCTGGTCTCAAACTAACAGTGATCCTCCTGCCTCAGCCTCCCAAGTGCTGGGATTACAGGCATGCGGCACCACACCTGGCTTATGAACATACAATGTAAAGTAAAAGAAAAAAGATGGGATAATTAAGTTAACGCAGAGAGGATGGATTATAAGTATGCGAAAAGATCTTGCTCTCCAAATCTTAGATTATATGAGTTCATATATGACCTTTCCACCTCCATCATCAGTCTTCTCTGCTAATACTACAGTGATGAGGACTAACATTGAGGTTGGGACACAGGGACGAAGTTGTCAAGACACACACTTGCTTTCAAGACACACACTTGCTCCATCAGAGAGACCCGGAAGCAAAAAAAATACCTTTTATGTCA
This sequence comes from Fukomys damarensis, assembly GCF_012274545.1. Classification (NCBI taxonomy): domain Eukaryota; kingdom Metazoa; phylum Chordata; class Mammalia; order Rodentia; family Bathyergidae; genus Fukomys; species Fukomys damarensis. Next base: position 68,731,314 of record NW_022900950.1, on the reverse strand, counting down.
CCCTCCTGAACAATTATGGGTACTAGATAACTTTCATGAATGTAGACTATGTGAAGTTAAAGTGGTACTATAATGGGTACCCATGATCCAGCGCTAATTAAAGATGATATGTAAAAATAAATCCATAGTTTGACATTTGTATCTGGCTGAGTGAAAAGATAATAATTTCAATAAACAAGAATAGCTAGGGTGGCCTGCCTTGCAAGCACAAAGACCCGAGTTCAATCCCCAGTACCAAAAAAAAAAAAAAAAAAAAGAATAGCTAGTTATTTTAGTGGAAAATATCCTCTATTCTCTAACTCAAGTACAAAAAATTTAAAATTGGTTCACAGACACAAGTACAAAAGCTAAAAATGATAAAACCTCTAAATGAAAGCATAGAAGACAATCATCTTCAAAGTCTTGGGATAGGGAGAGGTTTCTTGGAAAGAACACAAAAAGTACTAGCCATGAAAGAAAATAAGGTGTACACTATTTCTTGTTTAGGTCCAAAATGACTATCAACATATTAAAAGTTCCGAGGTATTTTGTAATTTTAAAAATCCCATTTTTTTAACAAAATTCTCAGATTTATTGCTCTAAGTATTATTTTACAGCAGAATGCCAATTAATATTTTATGGAACTTGTATTGCAGAAAATACATTGCAATTAAAAAAACATTATTTTTTCTAAAATAAACTTATTAATGCTAATTGAGAAATAAGAGTCATAGCAGGAAAATTATTTTGCTACAAAATGTGCTCTATATCTCAGCCCCTTACATTTATTGTGATCAATCTTATGTTTGAGAGTTACGTATATTTCTCTCTAGCAATATATATTATTATAAAATAATATTCTATGATAGCTACACAACTATCCTAATCTGTATTTATAACCTGATTCACTTTTAAATTAAAAGTAAGATGTTCTCATACAAAATTTGTCTGGGGGTTTTGAAATGTTGAAATTGACTCACACTAGTTAAAGTCTAAGAAACATTGCTAAGCAGAGGCCTCTGTCCTAAAAGTCAAACAAACAAGATCATTTGATAATTCTAATTTGTGTTGAGAGAAACAGAGACATGAAGAAATTAGATCATTAAATTCTAATGATAAGACCAAGTAATGGCAGAACCAGAACTGATTCATTAAGAAGTGATACAGGTATCACTAACATGCCTCAGATGCAGGTGTTAAATTAAGAGATAATGATTAAATTCCAAATATCCATAATACCTACACAGCAAAAACCAGCATGGGGAATAGCAAGATGTTAAGATGTTCCAGTAGTTGCCCCCTTGCAGAGAACCCAATTTGAACAGCTATTCACACACCAATCAACTTTCACAAGAGCTAAAAGAGGCCAAGTGTGATCACAGTGCTGTTGAATGAAAACATGAAAAGAGAAAGACACATTCAAGAAAGTAAGAAGGAAAGAGTTGGCTTCATTGCCCCTTCACAAATCCAAGCCAACTGCATAGAGGAAGGGAAGGGGTTTAAATAAAGACCTTAGATTTCAAGCCCACTACCAAGCCCTTCACTGCAAAAGCCAGTGCAAGATAGGCCCTACTGCTGCTTACAACAGCCTCAGCCCATGAATCCACACCAGCAACCTTAGGACACTGATCTCATATTGCACTGTAATGGCAAGCTGTGGACTCCTGGTGTAATTTGGATTTGCAACATTCATGGCCATGGGATTGCCCACACAATTTATCTTCCAACCCCAGGCAAGAGGACACAGAGAGAGAGTAATTATTCCCTTGGGAGGATAAAAGGAAAGTGATCTCCAAGTCACTGCCTAGGTAGCTAGTACTTCCTGTGGATGAATATTTGGGCCTAGTCTGGTCTCAGGCAAACTCATACGGGACTGAATATCCTTTTTAGATACACCCCACCCCATTCATGCTGAACACCAACTGTAGGTCTGAGACACACCTGGACTTGGAGCACCCTCTATTGCTGAAATAATAACATACCAATGATGCACCCAGGGCAATCCTGTACTTAAAAAGCCCCTAAGTGCTGAAACAGCAAAAGTGTACACAGGCTCAGAAAAAACAAAAACAACCAAACTGTTTAGATCTTCTGAAAATACAATCACACACAAATCCAGATTATGAAAACTTGAATAAATAACTAATTTTTCCATATGTAATTTATTTATTTGGTCAAAAAGTGTCAAGAACTTTCAGATAACTGTGAATGTATCTAATAAGCAAAACAAGAAATCATTCATACAGCAGCTCATATCTATGAACCCTCACATAATTCAGAGTAGCTATGTTAAGGAGCTCAATAAATGTCAAGAAAGCAAAGAATTCAATACTCTAACAGCAAAACTTAATAGACAGATGGAAATAGTTTTAAAAAATTAAATCTTCAAAAGTACAGTGAATAAAATTTAAACTGTGCTAGGAGTCATCAATAGCACATTGTGTCTCAATCAAACAAAAGAAAGAACTTGAAATCAGATTATTTGAAAATGTCCACACCAGGGAAACTATTCGGTAACCCTGGTGTGAATATTCTGCAACAATGCATAAGATTCTAATAAGATTACTGACATTTAGAAATGGGAGGAAAGGAGCTAAAGGTGTAGGGAAGGTGTGATACGTAGGGGAAGAACAAAAAGGGAAAAGAAAAAAATGTGAGAGAATCAAAAGATGAAAATAAAGTGTTTGTAGATGGGGAGGGGAGGAGGGGGTGAAGGGAGGGCAGAGGTAAGGGGAAAAAAATGAGAATCAAGACTTGCCATGTAAAGGTACATGATCCCAACAATGAATGTAACTGTACTGTATCCCTAAATGTACCAATAAACTCAATAAAAAAAAAAAAGAAAATGTCCAGTGGGAGGACAGGAAAAAAGAATGAAAAGGCATGATGAAATCTCATAGGTATGTTGGGGCAGCATTAAAAAAGCAAAAGTTTTAATAATCAGAGTTCAAGACAGACTTGAGAATGTCAGAGGGATAGAAATTTTTTCCAAAGAGAGAATAACAGAAAACTTCCAAAACCTAGAGAAGGATGTTCCCAACTACCTGGGTACAGGAAGGTAAAAGGTCACCAGTGAGATTTAACTCAACCAAACTCTCCCAATGTTGATTATTACAGAGAGGATTCTCAAGTAGCAGTAGAAAAGAACAAGTAATATATAACAGACTCCCAGTAAGCCTCACAACAAACTTCTCAGCAGAAAATTTATAGATCAGGAGAGAGTGGGACAACATTTTGATACTAAAAGAAAAGAATTTCCAGGCTAGATTACTATACCTGGCAGAGATATCCTTTATATATGAAGGAGATAAAAACATTCCCATACAAGCAAAAGCTAAGAACATAAATCACCACTAAATCTGTCCTACAATCAATACTCTGCCTTCAGTGACAAATAAAATCATGGCCATTTTCCTCAAAGGAACAGGAATATGTCCATCTTCCCCAGAATCATGGAACAAATTAAGTTCATGAAACAAAGTACCACTATATTTTTATCTTTTCTGTTTTCATATTTATATGATGAACATTAAGTTACTATTATTCCAAAACAGCTTATTATAAATCAACATTTTTATAATCCTCTAAATAACTACAAAGCAAAAGTTAAAAATAACAATGCAAGAGGGCAGGGATTTAGCACAGTGGCACCGCACCTGCCTCACAAGCGCAAGGTCCTGAGTTCAATCCTCAGTACCAAAATAATAATAATAATAATAATAATAATAATAATAATAATAATAATAATAATAACAATGCAAGGAATCAAAATCTAGTACTAAAAGAAAATCACATACTCATATAGGAAGACTGCGAGATAGAGATAAAGAAAGAGAGTGAGGGAAAGGGAAACTACAATAGTACTGCAAAATAAATACCAACATAACAGCAGTAAGATGATATACTTGGGACCTGAAATATTCCCTAAAGCCTTCTGTATTAAAGGCTTAGGCCCTAGCCAATGGCACTTTTGGGAGATGGTGTAAACTTTAGGAGCTGGGGTTTAGTTGGAGGAAAATAGGTCACTCGGGAGAATGAGCTTGAAGTGGATATTAGGACACCAGCCCCTTCCTGTTTTTTGTTTTGTTTTGTTTACCTCCTGGCTGCCATGAAGTGAGCAGGCCTCCTCTTTCATCTTCTCTCACCATGACATGCTGTACTATGCTACCACAAGTACAAAGCAAAGGGCCAAGTAACCATGGACTAAAACAGCTGAAAGTGATAGCCACAGCAAAACTTTTATTCTTTAAAGTTAATCATCTTAGATATTTTTCCATAGTAAAGGAAACCTGACTAATATATAAGACAATTTAACTATCAGTAATTAAATGTAAATGAATTCAAATTCTCCAAATAAAAGATGTAGAGTGGCTGATTGGATTTTTAAGATGAATTATATACTGCTTACAGCAAACTCATTTCATCTCTAAAGATTCATATACACCTAAAGTGAAGGAATATACCATGAAAATGAATTCCAACAGAAAACAAAACTATTCATAGTAAATAAAGTAGGCTGTAAATAATAAGTGAAGAGATAAGCACAGTCATCACATAAAGATAAATGAGTCATTTTAGCATTGGAAATTGGAACTATCCATAATACTGACACATCAAAAACCAGCACGGAGGGCTGGGGATTTAGCTCAGTAGTTCTGCTGCCTGCCTCTGAAGTGCAAGATCCTAAATTCGATCCCCAGCACCAAAAAAATAAAAAAACAAAAAACAGCACAGAGAGTATGGCAAGATGTTAAGATCTTCCATCAATTGTCTCCCTATGAGAAACCAATTTGAACAGTGTAAATATATTGAACAATTTTATATATATATATATATCTATATATATATACATATATATATATATAGATATATATAGATATATATCCGACATCAAAGCATCCAAATTATCTAAAACAAATATTAATAGGCCAAATAGACTTCAATATAATAATAATAGGGGACCTTACCATCAAACTTTCAGCAATGGACTGATTATCCAGACAACAAAGTCAAGCAAGGAACAGCAGAGTCAAACTGCACCCTAGACCAATTGGTCCTAAAAGACATCTACAGAATATTCTATCCAACACTTGCAGAATATACATGCTTCTCAATAGCAGAACACTCTTCAGCATTGACCGTATAGTAAATCACAAAACAAATCTTAATGAATTTTTTAAAAACTTAAATCATTTGAAGTTTCTTTTCTTATACTGCAAGAAAACTATAAATCAATAACAAGAAAAATTTAAGGAATTGTGCAAATTAAAATACTTAAGGGACTATTAATGAGAAATGTAAATTTTTAAATAAAAGAAAATGGAAATAGAACATACCAAAACCTGAAGGATATATAAAAAAGCAATGCTGAGAGAGAAGTTTATATTAATCAAGGCCTATCTTTTTTAAAAATGAGAAGGAACTGAATAAACAAGCTATCACTGTACCTCAAGGAAATAGAAAAACCAGCATAAACAAAACCTCAGGCTAGTAGAAGGAAAGACATAATAAGGGTTAGAATGGAAACAAAGACTAAATAAAGACTAAAAAACAATACAGAAAACCAGTGAGATGAAGAGCTGGTTCCTTGCAAAGGTAAGTAAATTTGACAAACTCTTAGCTGGACTAAAGAAAACAGAGAGAAGACTCAAATAAAATCAGAAATTTAACAAAGAAAATAGTACAACTGAAAGCATGTAAATACAAAAGATCATTAAAAATTAGTCTGAACAATTTAATGTCAACAGATTTGGTAACCTAGAACAAAAGGGAAAATTTCTGGATACATTCACCTGACCAAAAAATTGACTCATGAAGAAATAAAATACCCAAAAAGAACAACAATGTGTTGAATCAGTATAATCAACACTCCTGTCAAAGAAATACCCAGGATCAGGTGACTTCATTCCTGAATTCTATGCAACATTTGAAGAACTAATACCAGTTCTTCTGAAATTATTCAAAACAATTGAAGAGGAGGAATTCTTTCACACATAGTCTACACAGCTAACATTAGCATAATGCGAAAACTAGATATGGATATATACACACACACACATACAAAGAAAAGCTACAGCCCAATATCCTTGGTGAAAATAAATGCAAAATCCTCAAAAAATACTAGCAACCCAAATGCAGCAGTATATTAAAAAGATTATTCACCATGATCAAGTGGAATTAATCCCAGTGAAGCAAGCAAATAATACACATGACATATCACACTGACAGAGTAAAGAAAAAAATCAGTATGATCATTACAATATGTGCAGAAAAATCATTTGATAAAATTCAATATATTTTCATGATAAAAACTTTGAATAAAGCAAATAAAGAAGGAACATATTTAATTATAATAAAAGTCATATATAACAACTTAGCAGCCAAAATCACACTGAATTGGGAAAAACTTAAAACTGTCTTAGCTACTTTTTTCTTGTTGCTGAGACACAATATATGACACCCAAAATGAAAGGGGAAAAGGTTTATTTAGCTCACATTTTCAGTTCATAATCCTCTGACTCCAAGGTAGGATGGCATGGCAGATAGGCATCACAAAGGAGAAACAGTTCATGGTGTGCAGAAGGTAACAAAGAAACAAGGAATGACCACAACTCTTTGTATCCCTTGTATCTTATACAGGTTACTCAAGGTGGTTAGCTCTCACAACCTTAATCCTAGTGCCCTTGATTCTCATTTTGCAGCATGAATCAATCCCAGAGTCACACACATTAGATCCAGCCACCTCTACAAAAGCCCCACCTTTGACTATGAGTGTATAAGGCTTTATTCATTAGTATTAGAAGTCTAAATCAAAGCACTTAGGAAGAAAGAATTGACATACAAGGGGGAAAGGAAAAAGTCAAATCATAACTGCAGATGTTAATATCTTATATATAGAAAACCCCAAAGACTCCTTCAACATTTTAGAACTAATAATTGAACTGAATTCTGAAAACTTTCAGGATACAAGATCAACATAAGAAAATCAGCATATGACAAGAGTTAACTCTCTGAAGCAGAAAGTAAGAAAGCAATCACATTTACAATAGCCACAAAAATGAAAATATCTAGGAATACATTTAATCAAAGAGTTGAATGATTTCTACAATGAAAATTATAAAACATTAAGGAGGGAATCTAAAGAGGTCATAAAGAAATGGAAAAACATACTATGTTCATGGATTAGAATACTCTTAAAATTTGACCTCACATATTCAATGCACTCCCTATCAAAATACCAGTAATATTCTTCATAGATCTAGCAAAGCAAATTCTTTTTTTTTTCAGCTTTAATTGAGTTTATTGGTACATTTTAGGGATACAGTACAGTTACATTCATTGTTGGGATCATGTACCTCTACATGGCAAGTCTTGATTGTATGGAACCACCGCAAAAAGCCAAAGCAATCTTAAATAAAAACAATAAAGCAGGAATATAAAACTATTATACTGTAATTAGAATATCAATGTACTGGCATAGCAATAGACATCTAAACCAATGGAACAGAACTGAGAGCCTAGAAGTAAACTCCGGTATCTTCAGCCCACTGGTCTTTGACAAAGATGTAGGAGCACACACTGGAGAAAGTACAGTCTTTTCCATATGGTGCTGGGAAAATTTTATCCACATGTAGAAAGTCCAATATAAATATCTTCCCAATACCATACAAAAATTAACTCAAAAACTTAAATGTAAGCCTTAACACTGTGAAAGTACTAGAAGAAAACTTAGAAGAAACCCTTTACAGCATTATAACAAGCAAGAATATTTCTGGAATAGATGCTAAAAGCAGAGAACTTTTGAAAAGTGATATTTTACCAACTTAAAAACTTCTGCACCAAAAAGGAATTAGTTGCCACAATGAGGAGACAACTTACAGAACAAGAGGAAATATGTGCAAAGTATACAACTGACAAGGAGGGTTAATAACCACAGAACATAAAAAAGGAAGTCCAATATAAAAGTGGACAACAGAATAGACATTTTTCAAAAGAAAATATGCAAACAGCCACCAGGTACACATCACTAATCAAGAAACCACCATGAGGTATCTCCTCAGTCCAGTAAGTATGGCTTTCATCAAAAAGATGAAAGACAAAAACTGCTGGCAAAGATGTGAAGAAAAGGGAACCCGGGTACACTTTTGGTGCTGATATAAATTAAGACAACCAACCTCATAAACAGCATGGAAGCTCTTCAAAAAATTAAAGCAGAAATACTACATGACCCCAGAATCCCTCTCCTAGGTATATATCAAGGGGAAATTAAGTGAATCTGTCAAAGGGACATCGTAATCCTTGTGGTCATAACAGCACTATTTACATGACTCACGAAATGGAAACAACCTGTGTCTATCTACTAACTGATGAATGGATTAAAAATTGTGGGACATAGCTCAATAGAATACTAGTCAGCCACACAAATGATGTAATCTTGTCATTTGCAACAGTGTGGATGGAAATAGGCATTATGGCATGAAGTAAAGTGAGCCAAGTAAAAATAAATAAGTATTACATGATCTCACTCATATGTGAAATTTAAGAAAAGGTAATCTCAGAGGTTGAGAATAAAATGGTGATTATCAGAGCTGAGGAGAGTAGCAATATCCTAAATAATATGGAAGGAACTTCTGGTGAATTTTTGCAGGACTTTTTACTTAGCAAGTTAACTACAGATAATGATAATGTACTGTTTATATCTTTTAATCTAGAAGAAAGGATTTCGAATGTTTTTACATAAATAACATATAGTTGAGGAGATACTATCTGATTTCAACATACAATGTATTCATATATTGAAACATGCACAACTGAGATGTATCAGTCAAAATTAAAATAAAAAGGAGAGAAAAGATTGTTAACAAACAGCTTTGGCCCACTTTAAGAAAGAATTGTCCATAACATGTATTAATTTTTAAAAATAATACAAGTTAGCATTCTCATGTACATGAAACTACAAAGCTAATTAAGCAGTGTGACATAGTATTTGTCCATAACAACATGGAAAATGTGCTAGATTCTTTTAAAAAGGCATTTAAAAGTTCTCTCTGTTGATTGCAAAAAGTCAGAAATTCACACATGGAGTGGCCTTGTCTCTGCAAAATGGCTTTCAGCATGGAGAGCTGACATTTTTGTCTTATTTAGAACATGAATAAGAAATGAGATTATTGAGCACACAAAAGAAAATCTTGTTTGAAAAACTAATGTTTGTGCTTAAATACAGTGAAAATAGTAAGTGTTGGAAATAGCCATGCATGGTATTTGAAGATACTTTCATCCACACATAAATAATTAATCATGGGCCTGTAAATTGTGTTGGAAACCTTTCTGCTTCATTGGCACCATTTCACTGCACACATATAAGTCTTCACTTTAAAAATCTCTATGTGCTTGTATTTATACTTAAGCTTAGCCTGAAAAAGGAAAGATCTGTGGCTTAGAAACTGGCTTTTGGCAGATGCAAAAATAAAGTTATTAAATCATCCTTTCACTAGCATTTATCAATTGTTAACTCTAAACTCAGACTCAGACTCTACTACCTACTGCAGACTTTGTCAAAGTAGGTAAAGTATAATTTTTTTTTCCTAAGGGAAGGCCATAATGGCACTAAAAAGAAGTTTGGAATGTGTTGTAGTTGCTTTCTGTAGGTTTAATATAATTCAAATAGTAGTTTTTGAATAATCATTTACCAAAACAGATTTTTTGAAATTTTCTATCACAATTACGCTTAATGTCATATACTTTAATTGACTATCCTTTTTTATTCTTTTTTTTTTTTTAACCAAGGACTGAACTCGGGTCCTTGACCTTGCAAGGCAGGCAATGGAATCACTGAGCTAAACCTCTGGCCCTTTTTGTATGATTCTTTAGCAGGAATTTTCATAGCAGTTATACAATTATTCTTACGCATTCAAAAATTGATAAAAAAGGAATTCTATAATTAAAGTTCAAAGATTGTAATCTGTTTAAACAAGTCTCATGAGTCATATAAACTTATCTCCTAGACACAGATCCACTCAGATAGATACTGTTGTTTTGTGGTATCAGAATGATGCAATATGAAAAATACAAAATTGTGAAACACTGCAAGATGGGCTTATTTTTCATTCTATCTGTCTTGAATAGGTGATTCATTAATTTAGGAGCTGAGCTTCAGAAGTTAACTGGTGGATCCAGTATTTAAACCAACCTCTATCTTCAAAGTCTTGTCTCTCCTAGTGTACTGTAGGCTCACTGATGATCAACCGATACATTATTAACAATTACTGTATGCTGCTTTCCACCCAGCCTCAGAACGTCATATGGATATCACCAACTCTAAAACTAATTTAAGTGATATGGATTGTTATCCTCAATTTACATATGGCAAAACTAGGATTCAAAAGTCAGTGTGCCAAAGAACATAGAGAACTTCATAGTTCTTTAGTAAACATTTAGACATTTTCAGTGCTCTTCATAGTATCTCATATATACTGACATTCAATAAATTTTTATTGGATTATTGGATGAATTAATGAATGTATGCATTAAAAAGCAAAGTACCGTTTCCTTAATTCTCCTTATGTTTGAATAAAATACACAAAGATTTCATATATTTCTTGGAGACTAAATCAATAAACTACCAGAGAATATCTTATTAGAATGATCTTATGATATTGCTTCAGAGTAATTTTGGAATATGCATTTTTTTTCTTGTTTTCCTATGGAACACTCAACTTTATAACTGAGCTATTTGATACTTTTTGTAGTGTGAATGCAACAGTCTTTAATATATGAGACAAAAAAAAATCATGTCTGCACCTACAGTTTGAATGAGTCCCCAAATAAGAAGTAAGCATAGTTTTTCTTTTATGTTTTTATAATTCATAGAGAAATAGATGATAAAGTATTGCCTTTACTTAAAAAGAAAAATAAAGATTGAATACAAATTTCTTATTCCAAATGTCAGTAAGAGCTGAATTCTAAGGAAACTGTCTACACAACCCAACTTTAAATTCTTAGCTGTATTTTAAAAATCTGTCCCACTATTAGACTTATGGAGTTTCATTTCTCTTTATATAATGCATTTACACTGAAAAAATTCATTTGCTGCCACCTCTTGTGCTTAAAATGTGAAATCTTGATTGACATAGAAAGCAAATTAATTCTTTTCTTATGACTCAACACATTAAGCCAAATCCTTCTTTTCACATCCATCTCCCTTTCCATGTTAGCTTCAGTTTGTGTTCTCCATCCTTTAGAATAATTGCGTAGCACTTGAACATAATTGTTTGTGTGCTGCTATGTGTATGTTCTCAAGGAGCTTCAGGTATGTATCTGTTTCCTCTGTTAAATAGTGGTACACAAGCTTGGACATTGACTCTCATGGGTCAAGTAAGTGTCTCGGGGCTGGGACAGATTGAAGAGAACTGTGTGTGTGTGTGTGTGTGTGTGTGTGTGTGTGTAGTCCCCATCTTGTGTTAGTTTTAGGAGTAGGTCAGAAAGCGTATCATATTTTAGGCAATAAATATATGGGCATGTCCTCAGTGAAAGCACAAGACAGCAGGGACCACGAAGAGAGGCGGAGAGAGAGGGAGGGAAGGAGGGAAGAACATGGGTTCAATACTGCATTTACCATTTAATTTCATTGCCATCCCGGACAAGTCCCTTTTACACTGCCAGTTTCCACACATAGACAGTGATGACAGGCTTGTGATGTGATTGTTGATTTAAGATGATCCACGTGGTAAAGTTTTCATTAGTGTAAACAAGTGGAAATCGGGCTGTCATCAGGAGAGGGCAGATGTCTGGTTGTGAGAAGGCCTCACCATATCAATTCAGCAAATTTACCGTGGTCCAGTGGCTCGGCACAAGATTGTGTTAAATGATGTGAATGTTCAGCATCAGGATTTTATAGTTTTATGTATGTGTCCTGCTTCTGCATAGCACTGTAAAATATCTGTGTTATTTTATCACACCACACTTTTCTCTGGGGATTGCACCATTGGGCACCATTCCATCAACATAACCTCGCTTTTTCTCCTCTCTTTTACTCGGCAACCATCTCCGATTCACACATTGTTTTCTTTCTATTGATATTCTACTGTCATCAAATATAGCTCTGTCTAAGAAGCAAAAAAAAAAAAGTACCGTTTCATTCACCTTATGTTTGAATGAAGCATACACGTAGATTTTCACATATTTCCATGGAGTCTAAGTCAATCAACAATCATAGGAAAAAAACTGATCACAATGATCTTGTTATATTGCTTCAAAGTTATTTTAGTATAGAGACCCTTTTGTTTCTGCTCTCCCTACTCCTTCTTCCTCTCTCTGTCTCTATCTCCCCTCCCTTTTACTCTCCCTCGCTCCCCTACTTTATCTTGGCACCTCCTTATCTGAATTAAATATAAAAGTACACAAAGAAGAACATGGAAATAGCATAATTTTAGCACTGAAAGATAATATAGTATTGATCTTTTCCTCTGCAGTAATACTTTATATGTACTACTAAAATTTTATTTTAAATTATATTTTCAAAGTATAAAAATAAAATATATCATTTTCACCTAAAATAATATTTCCCATCTTTTATTCTTTTCAAACTTTAAATTAAATAAATGTGTAGTGTAATATTTTTATTAAACATTCTTCAGTTGGGTTTATACTATTATATACTTAGTATCATAGTAATTGGTTTTATATGTATGTTTTTGTATATACATCCATTTTTTTAAAGATAGAGTCTTAATACAGAGGAAACTTAATATGACCATTTAAAAACATCATCCCATATAATACTGTATGACAGCACTTGTTTCCCTGAACCATGCCAATATCTAGAAATATGAAAGTCTGATTTATTAAATTAGAAGTTTTGATATTTACAATAGGTAGTCTTACCTCTTTATATAATCATAATTCAATATAATTTGCAAAATGTATTTTATAATACTTTCTTAAAATTTGTATTGATTTGAACACAGTTTCAGATTAGTTTTCTGTTTTGTTTTGTTTTGTTTTTGGTACCAGGGATCGAACTTGGGTCCTTGCGCTTGCGAGGCAGGCCAGCGAACCACTGAGCTAAATCCCCAGCCCAAGATTAGTTTTAAACAAATACTGGAGCCTTGTTTTTTATTTTATTGACAATGATTCTGATGTTTTAATCTTAAATACATTTTGATTGTTAATGAGAAATTATTGTTGCTCCTGGGCAATTTAGCAATTTAGTTAGATCGTGTCAAAGAAAAAAAGAAAGAAAGAAAGAGAGAGAGAGAGAGAGAGAGAGAGAGAGAGAGAGAGAGAGAGAGAGAAAGAGAAAAGAGAGAGAGTGAGAAAGAGAGAAAGACTGAGAGTATAGCTCAGTGTGAAGGTCCTAAGTTCACTCTTTAGTGCTGAAAAAGAAAATATATTTTTATTTAATAACATGGTTTACTATAGTATTAGTTATTAAATGCTTTTGATACAAGTTAGATTATCTTGTAATTGAAGAAAATTACCTTGCGTTAACTTATAATTGGCTTACATAAATACCATCATTTTCTCCTTTGAAATGTTTAAGTTATATTATCAAGCCATATGTGTAGCTATATTTAAATTTTCTTTCTTTCTGTTACCTATTCCTTTGCATTTTTGTTGAATTCAATAGACCTGCATTTTAGTACCTGTATCCATTTTCTCTTTTGATCTATATGATATATAAAAACATTTATATATATATGTATATATATAATATATATATATAATATTATATATAATATATATATAATGTTTCTGTGCTGTGTTGCTTGAAATAGAAAGTTTCATGTTCTTTTCCATGCTGGTATTTTGTTTGTGAATACAAAATTACTTTTTCTTCCTAGCATGATACTGGAGATTGAACACAGGGCCTTCACAGTAAACTATTTATCTAGGGTTTTTAAATTTTTATTATTTTGAGGCAGGATCTTGAAAGTAACACTATATTGCCCACACTGAGATAGAACTTCTGATCCTCTTGTCTTAACCTTTCACAGGACTAGGATTACAGCATGTTCCGCTGTGCCCAGCTGAAATTTTGCTTTCTTGATATTTGACTGAGAAAGAAACAGTTCAAGCACTTGAATCAGAAAAGCCTGAGTTCAAATTCCAACTATGTGATTTCTAGCAAGTCACTTCCTTGGCAGTGACATCCTCTTAGATAACTGCGGAAATGGAGCCACGCCCACGTTTTTGCAGTAGTAAAGGATATGACACATGGGGGTACCAGCCCAAGGCCCGCACATAGGAGACACTCTATAAATATGTCCTGAATGTTCTGTCACCTTCTTCCTCACCGCTGTCTCTAACCACACTGTTTTCATTTCTGTTCTCTATTTCTTCATGTCTACCATCCTTTTATCATTTTTTCACCTTATTGTTTTATTCCTCATACTAAGAGAACACTGGCAATATGTAAATTTCTGCACCAGTGTTTCAAAGGGGACCATTATATCACTGCTGTTTTATTGACACCTACCTCCCTTTGTTTTCTAGCTTGTCAATTTCGCATAGCTTCGATTTGTCTCCTCAACCTGTCCTTATGATTCCTTATGATTGCTACTTGCATTTCACAGAAACAATGACTCTTTAATGGAAATAATTCATGAAAAATTTATTTTGCTTCATTTAAAAAGTTATTCTGACATTTGATTTCCACTGGACTTTTAGGGTGATATGCTTCTCTGCCTTTTGCAGTAAAGTCATTTTCCCCCACAGGAACTACATGAATATTTTCATTTTCAAAATTATGAATCATTTATGGTTGTACACACATGAACACAACATACAAATATGAACACACTATTACATATATAATAGATACTAAATAACCATAAAATCAAAGAGAGCATTGCCCAGACTGCTGAATCTCCCTGTAAAGCTTCTCCAGTAACTTTCCTTTGTGTTTCATTTTTTTTTATCTTTATATCTTAAATCTTCCTAATAGGATGTGCTTCATAAAAGATTCCTTCAGAAAGAATCTGCTGGTGGTAGACCTTTTAATTTGAAAGTATCCATAACTTGGCTTCATTGGAAGATGTTTTGCTGGGTATATGATTCTAGGTTACAAAAAAAAAAAAACGCCTGGCATTTGAAGATTTTTTTCAAGTGACTGATGACTTCCACTGAGAAGCCTGTGGAAGCCAATTGTTAGTCTAGTTATTTGTTTGTAATCCATCTTTCTTCTCTTCTTTTTCTAGAAATTTCTATCGCCTTGCTTGGTTCTCTTCAGCCTTCCTTTCTGTCCATGCCCAGTGTTATCTTTTATACTAACTGAGATCTATTCGTAGTCTGTGTTATGAATTCATTAATTCTGGGAAATTCTTGACCATCATCCATTCATATATTGTCACTTCAGTCTGTTCTTTTTTCTGGAACTTTAATATATGTTGGAATAACTCATCCCCCTAGGGGGGTTTCTCAACTTCTATTGTAAACTTTTCCATTGCTTGTTTTCTCTGAGCATAAATTTATTATTTCATTTATATTTTTTGTTTCATTCAATTTTTTAAACTGTTATACTGTAAATCTAGCTCTTTGTGTGTGGGTTGTGTGCATGTGTGTGACTCAGGACTGAACCTAGACTATCTTCCCAATGCTTTTCACTTTTTTTTAAATTTTGAGACAGGCTCTCACTAAGTTGCTAATTTATCTAGGCTGGATTTAAATTTGCAATCCTCCTGCCTCAGCCTCCCACAGTGCTGGGATTACAGATGTGTGCTGTGTAAATTTAGCTGTGATTCTGACTGTAATTTTTATTTCTAAAAGTTCATTTGTGCTTTATCTGAATTATATCTCCTGATCTTTGATACTTGATTTTTACTTGATTATACCATATTGTTTATATAAACATTATTATTGTTCACACTTGGTTTTATTTTTTTAATAATTACAATACTTTTCTGTCTGTTAGTTCTACTACCATGTGAGGCTTGATATGATAATGTGTTTACTAAGAAAGAATTTGATTACTTTTTCTATGTCCTTGAAAGCCTCAAACCTAGATTTTAAAATTTTTTAATTGCAAAGAATGTGAATTCAAGTCCCAAGCCTATTAAAAACCAGACCTATAGTCAAAAATATTTTGGGAAACTACTGCTTTCCACTTTGCCCAAAGTAAGTTGTGATTGGAGTTTACTGTTTTACTCTTTCTTCTGTTTAGGTCTTTATAAATTTGGACTTTACACGGGGTTCACCAATCTAATTTCTCACTCAGTGAGGACGGCATTACTTTTTGCCCTTTACTTGTTCCTACGTCACCTCTAAAGCCAGCTATAATGGAAAACAAATGTCCTGGGTCCATGAGCAGCTATGATATTGGGTTACCTCCTTGTCTTGTTTTATTATTTCATTTCGGACTTCAAAGAATCCCCCTCTATCCTTTTACATGTTACTAATTTCTAGAATTGCCATTTTTATCTTTTTTGGCACTTTAAAACTTTTGATCTCTCATAGAAATTTTCAGGATAACATTCATAATGATTAAAATTCATATGATGATATTAATATTGTCAATGTACTTGCTTGCCACTGTTCAGACTCATTGAGGAATGTAGAGCAGTCTTTGTTTTTGTTTACCTTGGTCATGCATTAGTCCATCTTTGATGTCTCTATCTGCATCCTAGGTACCTCTTCCTTCGAATGGACACACAAAAGTCTAGGGTTGCTGCCGAGGGAGTTGCACACAACAATGGATTACAGGGAAGACCTCTACTGATAGACCATGCAGTGTTGGGTCTCTGTGATAATGTCTACCTCTTAACACTTGACTTATTCCTTTTCTACAGTTCTGTCTGCCTTTCCCTTCCCTTAGACCCAGCCATGTCTAGTTTCTGTATGCAAAAATGATTCTCTGAAAGAGCACATAGTCATCTTTCCTGAGCTAGTGGCTCCTCTGAGTCATTATTTTTGCTTCTTTGTAAGTCTTTATAGATGTAGGACGAGGGAGAAGGGAAATCTCCCTTTAGAGTGTCGTTGAGAGAGCAAAGGTGGAGAAATGGAATGGGCAGAAAACACTCTGCAGGAGTGAGTGAAATCTGTACAACTCAATGCAGGAAACTGAAAAAGAGTAGCAATGGGGAAGAATATACTACATAATATTCTTGACATGAAAACATTGACATGCAATCCCAGAGACAGAAAACTAGTTATGCACCCTAAGAGGAACCTAACAATCTTTCTCTCAAATCTCGAAGCTTAATACAGTGATGTATTAATCCCCTAGCTTAATACAGTGATGTCCTGGACATTATGAGTTCCTTGATTTGTTTATGAAAAAGTTATCATCATAAAAATCTTTTCAGATTCAATTAAAGTAAAACAATGTCTTATTTTAATAGAAAAGATGTCCTGAGCATTTGTAGTGTGCTAGGCACTTGGTTGAAAATTGTAAAAGTATTATTTCCTCTCACAGTACTGCACTGAGGTACGGATAACATTACCTTAATTTTAGAAATTATGACACATAGGATTACAGAATTTAAATAACTCGCTGGTTCCAGAGAGTAAGACACAGTAAAATCATTCTGTCCTTTCTATGCTACATTCACTGTCTCATTGTGAAAAACACAGACCTCAAAAATGTGAGGGTTTATTTAATCTTCTTGCAATGAAGGCAATGTTTTTATGTGCAAGAATCTCCTCTTTATATTAAATTATAGCGTTTGCAGAGTTGAAAAGGCCCTGCTAACTATGTAGTCCTGTCATTCCCATATTGTAGGCTCATGTGCCTGCCTACTACTACAAATGCACTGAGGTAGGGTGAGAGGAATAATCTCAAAGTAAATACCCTGACATTTGATATTTGTAGGACAGTTTGAACTACTAGCTCAAGGCACTTTTGTGTCAAATTTAGATCATGTTAAATTTCCTGAGATGATTATCATTACCTCTGTGGGATTCAATGAGTTTCCAAGGTTGAAATGATAAGAAGAAAGTACTGCCAGATAACCAAAGTGGAACAGAAGATTAGGGCAGTAGTTATCAATGTGATCTCCAGCCTTGAAAAGATGTATAGTATTCAACTAAGGCACAAAAATCCTAAATAACTCATTGTGATTCTTCAGGAATGAAATAAAATTTCTTTTCAGATTGTTTATACGCTTTCTTTTACAAATGGATATTGAGTTTTAAGGAAACCAATTTCTGTCGAATTATTTGGACCCAATGATTTACAAAAGGAGCTTGTAAGTTCCTTATTCTGGTGGAAAGATGCCATGAAAAATATTACTGATATACTAAGGAAGAGCAACAACAACCACAAATTAGAGGACCTCTGATTTAGTCCAATATTTTGTTTAATGCATGAAGTAGAACCTCTGAACGTATTCAAGGCCTTAAGGGTGGAATACGTCTGTGACAACAAAACAAACTAAAACATACCAAAAGCAAATGCTGATATTATTACTGTGCCCCCAAATCATGACTTAGCATTACGAAACAGGGCATGTACCGAAGTATTTGTGGGATACTGAAATTTACCCCGTCCATATTTGCTCAGGCCAACACTAAACCAGTTTACTCTTCTCTTTGATTTGGTGACTTGTTAATAATATTGGACTGTGAAACTAAAAAACAATAATGTTAATTAAGCATCATTAATTTGCACTTATAAGCCATCCAGGAGGATGTTATGTATGTGATCAGTTTGTGGGATAACTTAGAAATTCTGAACGTATGCGATGGATATCTTTTATTTTAGTCTGAAAACAACCTTTTAATCTTTGCCTCAGAGAGAGACATCAACTTTATTCTAGTAAATAAATTTATCCTTTGCACTGGATGAATATCACAAAGTTTATTTTTTGTTGTTGTTGTTTTTTGGTTTTTTTGTTTTTTTGCTATAAAAACATCCCTACGGAAAGACTTTCTGTTTCCATTTCAATGTTCAAAGCACTTAGAAGATGTCACTCTCATCCTTTCAACACGGAAATAGCTGAACAAAGTGAAGGTTAACAACTCTTCTTAACTCCATCGGGGAAATGCACTCTCGGGACAAACCAGTGTGCCCAAAGCCAGCCAGCCAGACAGGAAGTCAGAGCAAATCACAGTTTATCAGGGCAGAAGTTTTCAGGGGCACCAGGAGCTGGCAGGAAAAAGGAAAAGGTAATTGATGAATTACCAGGCACTGAATATGGACTAGATTGAGAAATAAAATCAACTTAGGGCCTTATAAGAGCCTTATAAGAGTAGGGGTACCCCATACTTCTAAGAATTTTAGCTCCAGGAACCTCACAAGTTCTGGGGAAAAAACAGAGAAATGTTCTCTCATGCCTCTGGAAAGGGGAGAAAAAGGTAGACATTTTTATATGTGCCCAGAGCATTCTCTCTGTAACAAATGACTGCCCTGAGGGAAAATATTCTACCCTAGCCTAACAAACACGAGCTGTGTAGAGCCTAAGCAACCTGGGAAATGTGAAATCTGCAACTGCAGCCCTCTTTAACCTGACTGTCTCTTCTAAAGAGAGGGGAGGAACTGAAGAAACACTGTAAAGCCAATAGCCCAGAGGCGGACGCCTACTATACACTGAGGCCTAATCATATAGTCTGCTTCCTCTCCCTGGACACCTCGCCACCATGCAGTGGGATGCATAAGTAATACAGGATTGCAGGAAGAACTGCAAGGCTCAGACTCGGAGGAGGACTCTAGAGAGAAACCAAAGACAACTGGGAATGGACCTAAGAACACTAGAGGAAATTTGGAAAGCTGCTACTAGCTGCAGTGGCCAAGAAATACAATCAAACTGCATTCCTGGAAAATATAAAACCTTGGAATAACTATCTGATTCATTCCCTTTTGCCAGTATATTATAAGTGGCTTTTAGCAACAAAAACAAAACTACAAGGCATGCTAACAGTCAAAAACCATAAGCAGGAGAGATAAAGCATCAGGACCAGACTCACTCTACAGATTTTGGAATTATGAGAATAAGAATTTAAAATAATTATGGCTAAACTGCTAAAGACCCAGTCTTGGTCTGTTTTCTATTCTTATGACAAAATACTCAAGGCTGGGTAATATACAAAAGTGGTGTATTTAGCTCACCATTTTGGTGATCAGAGCCCTGTCAGTGTAGTCTCTGCCATGGAGATGACATTGTAGTGATTGGGTCGTGGGTGGAAGAGACTGCTTGGTAAGACAGAAGATCAGAGAGATTCCTGGGCCAGGCTTCCTCTTTTATAACAGCTCTCTCATGAGAAGTAACTTATTTCATAAGACCAGCATCAATCTGTTCTGAGGGTGATATCTCCAAGACCCAATTGCTTTGCAGAAGGCCCTAATTCTCTTTATGAAGAAAGTCCCAAGAGTAGTTGTGAAAGACAAACATCATCACTTAAAAGGCTCTACCACCTCTTAACACTGCTGCACTGAGACCAATTTTCCAACACATGAACCTTTGGAGGACAAACCTTCATTTAAACCACAACAGTCTTTATAACATGTAATAAAAGGTGGACAATTTAAGCAGAAAGATATAAGCTCTAAGATTCTAAAGGAAGGCTGGGGATTTAGCTCAGTGGTTCCACCGCCTGCCTTGCAAGCTCAAGAACCCGAGTTCAATTCCCAGGACCAAAAAACAAACAAACAAAAAATCTAAAGATTCTAAAGGAAATGCTGACAATCAAAAACACTACCACAAAAATGAAGGTCTTTGATAAGCTTATCATTAGACAACACAGGAAAGGGAAAACATCAGTGAGCTCCAAGATACGTCAATAGAAACAGTTAAAACTGTAAAGGAAAATGAAAAAGATAAAATATGGAACAGAATATCCAAGAACTATGGTAAAACTATATACACAGTAGAAAAAATATTGGTAAGCTGGATTTTGTTGAAATTGAAAAGTTCTGCTCTGTGAGATATACTTTAACAAAACAAACAAAAAAAGTCACAAATGTGGAAAAAGGACTCTTGAAATTCATGCTATAAGAAAACAACTCAGTCAAAAGTGGACAAAAGAACTGAACAGACACTTTATCAAAAATATATCAATGGTAAATAAACATCATATAACACCGGAGAATGGAAAATTAAACAACAGTGAGATAGCAGTACACAAGAATGAAACCTGAAACAGTAACATTTCCAAAGGCATAGGAAAGGGGTGGGGTGAGAGCAGCTCTCACTCCCTATACAGCGCAGTGGTAGTGGGAGACAGTTTTGTAGTAGATCACAAAACTGAATATGCTACCCAGGTGTGGTGCTGCACACCAGTAATCTCAGCACTGTGAGAGTCTGAGGCAGGAGAGTCTCAGATTCGACAGCAGCCTGGTCAATTTAGCAACTTGGGAAGACCCATCTAAAAATAAAGAAAAAATAAAAGGGTGGTGTGTAGAAAGAGAAAGAAAGGGAGAAAGAGAGAAGGGGGAAGGTAGGAGGGAGTATTCTCTTACTACATGATCTAGCAATGTTCCTTCTAGGTAATTATCTAAGTGAGTTGAAAATTCATGAACACAGAAAAATTCACACACAAATGCTTATGGTGTTATTTATAGTTGACAAAATCAGAAAAAATATCAAGGTGACTGGCCAAACTATGGTGCATAATAGAATATTATTCAACACCAAAAGAAATGAGCTGTAAAGCCAACATAAAAGATAGAGGAACAGCTGTCTGCGATCACCCGGCGGCGTGCGCGCGAGCTCCCGGCCTGCGCGGGAGCTCCCGGCCTGCGGGACAACAGACCCAGGAAGGACCCAAGGACCCCAGAGGGGGTTTTTTTCAGCTGCCTGCCTACCTGCCTGTCTGCGATCACCCGGCGGCGTGCGCGTGAGCTCCCGGCCTGC
>NW_022900950.1:68693274-68704417 GCF_012274545.1 Fukomys damarensis | reverse complement strand
GAAAGGAGCTAAAGGTGTAGGGAAGGTGTGATACGTAGGGGAAGAACAAAAAGGGAAAAGAAAAAAATGTGAGAGAATGAAAAGATGAAAATAAAGTGTTTGTAGATGGGGAGGGGAGGAGGGGGTGAAGGGAGGGCAGAGGTAAGGGGAAAAAAATGAGAATCAAGACTTGCCATGTAAAGGTACATGATCCCAACAATGAATGTAACTGTACTGTATCCCTAAATGTACCAATAAACTCAATAAAAAAAAAAAAAGATAGAGGAACATTAACTAAAGACAAGAAGTTAATCTGCATCACTCCAAATATCTGACATCATGGGAAAAGGCAACTATGGGGAAACCTGAAAGATCAGTGGTTGTCAGGGATTCAGAAGGAAGAGGAAAGGAATTAATAGGTAGAACACAGAGCACTTTTAGGTCAGTGAGACTACTATGTAGGAAACCTTAATGTTGGCTACATGACATTACCCTTGTGTTAAAACCAATAAATGTATACAACTAGACAAACCTAGTATAAAATGTGAAGTTTAGTTAATAATAATCCATCAGTATTGGTTCATCGATTGCAAAAATAAAATAGGGGACACTAATGTGAAACGTTAATTAGGAGGAAGACTTTGTTCCATGAGATGGGAATAGAAGGTAGTGGTATTTACTTGTTGTGGCATTTTTCTATAACCCCAAAATTGCTCTATAAACTTAAAGATTGTTTGAAGCTAAGCCTGTCAGCTCTTCTGCATGATGCACAGGAACATGAGACCTGGGAAGAGTTGATCAAAACTACATAGGTCCTTACTTTTCATACCATATTGAGTTCTGGTAGATTTTCCCATGGATTTATTACCCTGATTAATCTGGCAACAGAAGCTAGAACAAAATGTATTTGTCTTTTACAAGATTTAATTAAGGCTGCTTAAACTCCAAGCATCAGGATTTCTTCCTATGATATCAACCTCAACCATGCTCCTGCCCTATACTTTCAGCCAAGCCAGCTCAAAAATTCCATAAAGCATCCAAGTATGCCTTTAAAATACCGTGTGTTTTCTTCCTTTTTCTATTGACTTTTTCACTTGGCCCAGGTACAGTTTGATGTATTAGCAATTATACAGACTCCATCTTGGCCTACAAAGAGGGAGCCCAGGGCAATTCTGTCATCCATAATAACCTTGGCCAGTGCACTGGGGCTGATCTGAATCCCTTCCAGATCTGAAATAGTGTTATTGATTACTTCAGCTAAAGTCAAGGACAAATGTCATAAAGCTTTGCATTGGAAAGCCCCCACGGTATTAAAATTAACTAATCAGCCTTTCCTTTAGGGAACTTCCCTTAGTAACAAAAGAGTCTCATTTTGGAGATGCCTGCAGTGATAGGAATGATACAGAAACTACTTGTGATGTTTTCTTAAATACTATATAAAAGTCCCTTATAGCCCCCTCAAGTCAACATTGTTTTCAAGACAGAGGGAAATTCACAACTGCTTCCACATATGAACTCCTGTTTCACTGGCACACATGTTACCTGGTTGCTCTTACACTATTTGGAGCTGTCCAAATGGGCCCTTCGTGTGTTGAAGGCCGTTAATGGTGCCACCAATGTAGTTTAGCAGCTGAATGATAAGTCTTAGGGTTACTAATTCAGTGGAAAAAATTAATTCCAGTCCTTATTTTGAAGTGACTGCTTGAGGGCATTCAGTCTAATCTGTGCTATTTGTCCACATCACCAACTGGATGTCATTTGTCTGCCAAAAAGAATGAGGAAGAAAGAGGGCATGAAATATAAGCAGAAGTAATGACTAGTGTTTTGCATTGTAGTGGAGGAGTGAGATGATTCCCAGCTATTTCTGATGTATTTCATAATAAAGTTAAGGAAAATTGTAATTAAGTGTTGATCGGAACCATCTAGTAGGGGTTGATGGATCTTTCAGTCTGTTAGCACTTGTAATACTTTGGTAGACCTGCATTTGGCTTTGTGAAGAAGATTCCAAGAGCACCTCTGAAGGGTAAACATCATTAATATGTCACCCTTCCCCAAGCCACTCAGAAACTAAGATATATTCTCCCCAGTGCTGTTATTATTTCTCTCTCTCCAAAATTACAAAATCAGTGTGTTCAACTATGACTTTTCATTTTCTCTTCTATCCCTCATTCTCAGACATATTTTCTATAGAGAAAGGTCAGATATTAGAGAAACAAGGACATTATTAACATTATAGAAACTCATTATGTTCTCCATTTGACCTTCATGGACCACTGTAGGAAGACTTACTAAGCAATGGACTTAGCCAAGTGGTCAGTCTTTTTATGACCTGAGACATAGTGAACAACAATTGAATCCAGGTAGCTAAAGCTAAATAAAATTCATTTATGAATCCTTTACATTATTTCTGGTTTAGTTCCTACCCAGATAGTATACCAATTAGATTGACATTGGTTTTCTTTAAGAAGAAAGAAGTATCTAGAATCTCAAATATTCAAAATAATTTCAATATAATTCTCCATCTTTCATCCTGATCACTACACAGGAAACAACTGTGAGAAGATGATGTCTATCACATTGATCATTACTCATTGTTGAGTGACTTCTGTGATACAAATGGTCTAGAAAGCCAAAATTATGACATGGATTAATTTCAAGGTACACAAGTACAGGGCCAGGGTTGGCTGATCAGACTTGAAGGGCATCACTGAAACCTGAAAACTGTAAACAGCAACAAGGCATCACTGATGGCCCTGAGGAAGTTCAAAGCCTAATATGATGGATCTCCCAGAAATAGCAAGGACAGTGTCTCTGGGATGCAGTATCTCCTACTATAAGAAAAATGGGTCAATTTTTGGTAGGAATCATGAGTCTGGTCTAAATCCAAAACCTAGCCATGAGTTTAAATAAAAAACCTAGAATCCTTGACTTTAAGCCAAGTCTCTTTAGTAGGGACCTATTGCCATGTCTGTTACAACAGCTAACCAGTCAGCTAATATTGGCTGTCTACATAGTGATCTTCCCATTCCCACTGATTCCATGCAAACCCTTACCATGGGCATCTATATGTATGGATCAGAGAGTATTATCATTAATCTTGATTTATGTCCCACAGCTTGTAACCCAAAGGAGGTGACCTTCACCTGCTAGGCTCTAATTTTCTAAGCAGTAGATCAAAAACAGGCATTAAAAAGAAAAAAGCAAAATCTGTAAAAGTAAAACAAGGTTCAGTGATGGGGAGTATTGACTTACCTATGAATCAAACTTTGCATTCTGTCACTGAGCAAAGTAATCATGTTCATTTTTGGTCTTTCCTAGTTTATGTAAGGCTGATGCAGCTGCAATCCAGTAGACCATTAAGTTTCAGCTTGGCTAAATTATAAATGAACAAAGCCCAGGCATGCAGGGAAATATCCCTGAAACAAGATAACCCAGGGGTTTTGTTTCAGTAGCATTAGGGGGGAAAGTGTCTCCCGGTTAGGGAGCTGCCACTTTTTCTCGAAAAATCAAGAGGCTACTGGAGTCAGGCCAGCAACATTCTTGAATATTCCATTTCCATTTAAGAAGCAAGGTCTTATATATCCTTCTTATCTTGGAAGTCTAGTGTCTGAGTTGATCAACTCCAAAATGGAAGGATCCAGTCATAAGGACTACTTGAGTTAGGTGTCCACTTTTGAGATGAACCATAATACAAGCTAAAAGTTAGATGTGAGTAAAAGGGGATGGACCCAAAATCCAAGTACACATCTATGTCGTAACTGTCTCCTTTTACCACAGTCTCCAATAAACAAAACTATAAGTCATGGACACAGCTCACTGGACTCAGATAACACCAGAATCCCAAACAACATAACAAAGGACTATATAATTAGACTTTATTAAATTTTTAAAATTTTGGACTTCAAAAGACATTATTAAGAAAAAAGTAACGACAAACCTACAGAATGGAAAAAATATTTCTCCACGATAAATTGATGAAACAAAATAATATATATATAATATATATATAATATCATATATAATATATATCACATAATATGATATATCATATATCATATATCATATATATGATATAAATATAGTTACTACAACTCAACAAGATTTTATCTCTAATTTTAAACATGGGATAATAACCTAATTTAAATATAAGTAAATATTTCTGCAAAGAGAATACCATGTGGCCATTAAGTACATGAAGAGGTAGTCAACATTGTTAGTCAAAATAGAGATGCAAATAAAAACCACAATTTGATCAAGAGAAATAGATTGGCAGAATGGATTAAGAAGTAAAGTCCATCAATATGTTGTATACAAGAAACACACCTAGTGCAAAAGGAAGTCCACAGACTGAAAGTGAAAGGATGGAAAACAATTCTTCATGCATCAGGAGTCCAGAAAAAAGCAGGGGTAGCAATCTTATTCTCAGATAAAGTAAATTTCAAACCAAAACTGATTAAGAGAGACAAAGAAGGACACTACATCCTTGTAAAGGGAACAATTCAAGAGGAAGAGCTGACAATCATAAACATATATGCACCAAATACAAATGCCCCCAACTATATAAAACAAATATTAAGTAACATGAAAAACCAAATAAGCACTAATACAATTGTAGTGGGGGATTTAAATACCTCATTATCACAAATTGAGAGATCTACTAGGCAGAAAAATCAACAATGAAATAATAGAACCGAACCAAGCTTTGGAACACATGGACTTAATAGATGTTTATAGAGTATTCCACCCCCAAAAATCAGAATATACATTCTTTTCGGCTGCACATGGATCATTCTCCAAAATAGACCACATACTAGCTCACAGAACAGGTCTAAATAAATGCAAAAAAATTGAAGTCATCCCCTGTACATTATCAGATCATAGTGCAATCAAATTAGACATCCATAGCACAAGAAACTATAGAAACTTCACAAGCACATGGAAACTGAACAACACTCTCCTAAACAATCAATGGATTACAGAGGAAATTAAAGAAGAAATTAGACAGTTTTTACAAATAAATGAGAATGCCAATACAACATACAGGAATCTTTGGGACACAATGAAAGCAGTTCTACGTGGAAAATTCATAACATTGAATGCCCACACTAGGAAAACAGAGCGGGCTCAAATAAACAACTTAACGATGAAACTTAGACTCCTAGAAAAACAAGAGCAAGAAAAACCCAAAGCTCGAACAAGAGAGGAAATTATAAAGATCCGAGCAGAAATCAATGCAATTGAAATTAAGAAAACGATACAAAAAATAAATGAAACAAAGAGCTGGTTTTTTGAAAGAATAAATAAAATTGACAAACCCTTAGCTAATCTTATCAAAAAAAGGAAAGAAAAGGCTCAGATCCATGCAATTAGGAATGAAAAAGGCGAAGTCACAACAGATCCGAAAGAAATCCAGAGGATCATGAACACCTACTTTGAGAACCTGTACTCTAATAAAATGGAAAACACAGAAGAAATGGACAGATTTCTAGATACTTATGAATTACCAAAGTTGAACGAAGAAGATAAAAACATTTTAAACACCCCAATCACAATCAGTGAAATTGAAAATGTAATTAAAAACTTACCAACAAAGAAAAGCCCAGGCCCTGATGGATTCACTGCTGAATTTTACAAGACATTTAGAGAAGAACTACTACCATTACTCTTCAAACTTTTCAATGAAATTGAAAGAGAAGCTATACTTCCAAATTCATTCCTGGAAGCAAGTATCACTCTGATTCCCAAACCAGAGAAAGATACAACCAAAAAGGAGAACTACAGACCAATCTCCTTAATGAATATAGATGCAAAAATCCTTAATAAGATACTAGCAAACAGAATACAGAGGATTATTAAGAAGATCATCCATCATGACCAAGTCGGATTTATTCCAGAGATGCAAGGGTGGTTCAACATACGAAAGTCAGTGAATGTAATACATTATATTAACAAAGTCAAGGACAAAAACCATATGATCCTCTCAATAGATGCAGAAAAAGCATTTGATAAAATTCAACACCCATTCATGATAAAAACCCTGCAAAAAATTGGAATAGATGGTCTATACCTCAATTTAATAAAGGCTATTTATGAAAAACCATCAGCCAACATCATATTGAATGGCCAAAAACTGAAAACCTTCATGTTAAAATCAGGAACAAGACAAGGATGCCCACTATCGCCACTTCTCTTCAATATAGTTCTGGAAACATTAGCCACAGCAATTAGACAAGAGAAAGAAATTAAAGCAATAAAGATAGGAAAGGAAGAAGTTAAACTATCATTATTTGCTGATGATATGATACTCTACATTGAAGATCCAAAAAACTCCACCAAAAAACTTCTAGACTTAATTGACAGATTCAGTAAAGTATCTGGATACAAGGTGAATACCCAAAAATAAATAGCCTTTCTATAAATAACAGACAGATGGAAAGAGAAATAAGGGAAAAAATTCCTTTTACAATAGCATCCAAAAAAATGAAGTATCTAGGAATCAATCTAACAAAAGAAACAAAAGATCTCTACACTGAAAACTACAGCACTCTGAAAAAAGAAATCGAAGAGGATATAAAAAAATGGAAAGATATCCCCTGCTCCTGGGTAGGAAGAATCAACATAGTGAAAATGGCCATACTACCGAAACTGCTATATACATTCAATGCAATGCCAATTGAAATTCCAACACTATATTTCACAGAACTAGAAAAAAGAATCCAAAAATTCATTTGGAACCACAAGAGACCTAGAATAGCAAAAGCCATTATAGGCAACAGTCACATGGCACCAGGTGTAACAATTCCCAATTTGAAACTATACTACAAAGCCACTGTGATAAAATCAGCATGGTACTGGCAAAGAAATAGGCCTGAGGATCAATGGAACAGACTGGAAGACACAAAAACAAATGCAGATGTACTCAGCTACCTCATCTTCGACAAAGGAGCTCACCATCCTCAGTGGAGGAAAGATAGCCTCTTTAATAAATGGTGTTGGAAAAACTGGATATCAACCTGTCACAGATTAAAATTAGACCCTTATCTTTCGCCATGCACTAAATTAAAATCCAAATGGATTAAAGATCTAAATATTAAAACAGAAACATTAAACTTGCTGGAAAGTAAGTTAGGCAGAACTCTGGAAGACATTGGTATAGGAAAAGACTTTATGAACAAATCCTCAGTAGCACGGGAACTAGCAGAAAGAATCAACAACTGGGATCTCATCTTACTAAAAAGCTTCTGTACTTCAAAAGAAACCATTAGCAGAACTAAGAGACAATCTACAATGTGGGAAAAAATTTTTACCAGCTGTACCTCAGACAAAGGACTATTATCAAGGATATATAAAGAACTCAAAACAATCAGTCCCCCCAAATATAAAGACCCGATCCAAAAATGGGCATCCGAAATGAACAGACATTTCTCATACAAAGAAGTGAAAGCAGCAAGAAAATATATGAAAAAATGTTCCACATCACTGGTCATTCGAGAGATGCAGATGAAAACAACACTGAGATTCCACCTCACCCCACAAAGAATGGCTGCTATCAAGAAATCACACAATAACAAATGTTGGCGGGGTTGTGGGGAGAAAGGAACCCTCCTCCATTGTTGGTGGGAGTGCAGACTAGTGCAACCACTATGGAAATCAATATGGAGATACCTCAAAGAGCTTGGACTGGAGGTTCCATTTGACCCAGCCATCCCTCTGTTGGGTATCTTTCCAAGAGAACTAAAAGAATCATATCACAGAGAAGTATGTGCACCCATGTTTATAGCGGCACAGTTTGTAATAGCTAAATCTTGGAAACAACCTATTTGCCCATCCGTTGGAAACTGGATAAAGAAGTTGTGGTTTTTCTATAAAATGGAATATTACTCAGCCATAAAGAGCGAGAGAATAGATTCATTCATAGGAAAATGGATACATATTGAAGATATACTCCTAAGTGAAATAAATAAGTCCCACATGTGTAAATACCAAATAGTTTCCCTGGCGTGAATATTCTGCAACAATGCATAAGATTCTAATAAGATTACTGACATTTAGAAATTTGAAGAAAGGAGCTAAAGGTGTAGGGAAGGTGTGATGCGTAGGGGAAGAACAAAAAGGGAAAAGAAAAAAATGTGAGAGAATGAAAAGATGAAAATAAAGTGTTTGTAGATGGGGAGGGGAGGAAGGGGTGAAGGGAGGGCAGAGGTAAGGGGAAAAAATGAGAATCAAGACTTGCCATATAGAGGTACATGATCCCAACAATGAATGTAACTGTACTGTATCCCTAAAATGCACCAATAAACTCAATAAAATTAAAAAAAAGAAAAAAAAACACAATTTGTTGCAACTGCCTACCCACTAGGCTGGGTCTAATAAAATAATTAGATAACATGTGGTTCATAAGTGCATGTTGGAAAACAGAACACTTATTTACTTTGGGGGGCATAAAATGGTGCCCATATAATGACAGTCTAAGTTCTTCCTTTCCTATCTTTATTGGTCTCATTTGAACTTGGTTACCACTGTAGAGACCTGTTACATTTTGAAGTGCTTGGTGTTAGGACTAAAACTTCTCTTTTTCTTGACGTGGAGGTGGGTGGAGCACAAGTGAAACTCAACACCACACAGCCTAGCAATTCGACTCCTAAATATATACTTAAAAAAATGAAAACACATGTGCCTCCAAAATCTTGTCTATGAACGTTTGTAGGACTATTATAATAGCTGACAAGTGGAAACAACCCAAATCTCTTTTATTTTCTAGGGCATTTGTATACAATTAGCATTATTTCTTCTGTTAATGTAAGACAGAATTGATAAGTAAAGAAATTTGTTCCCAGAGTTCTCTCTGTGACAAGTCACTGAATTAAGAACTGACCTTTTTAGGACTGGGGATTTAGCTCAGCATTTCAGTGGCCTGCCTTGCAAGCAGAAGGACTGGAGTTCGATCCCTGGTACCAAAAAAAAAAAAAAAAAAAAAAAGAATTGACCTTTTTAAATAGATACAAAATAATTACAGTTAGCTATTATTTCTTGTGTCAATTTTAGCAAGGCATTTCTTTCTTAGGAATTTTCTCTTTTATCTAAATTATCAACTTTTATCATAAGGTTATCCTGCATTGCCACTTATTACCTTACAAGTATTAGACTTATTAGTAAGCAGTTTTTACTTTTAAAAATTACTAATTGTATTGTGTTTTCTTTCCTATGCTCACTACAGATTTAACAATCTCATTAATATTTTAATAAGCCAACTTTTGATGCTTTGTATCAACTTTTGTTGATGCTCTGTTGATGTTCCATAGTTATGTTTCAATGACTTTTAATTTAATTTTTGTTGTTCTTTTCTCTGCACTTAGAATAGAAGTTTCTGTCCTTATGCTACTTTCTTAAACTGGTGATAAAAGCATAAATTTATACCATTTCCCTTTTGCATTATAGACACACAAAGACAATTTCTCTCAGGGCACTCTTTTTGCTGTATTTCATACATTTTGATTAGCTTTGCTTTCATTATCTTTTCATCAAACCTATATTCTAACTTTCTTTGGGATTTTTTCTTTGACCCATGGGTTATTTCATTGCATAACTTTCAAATATCTTGAAATTTTCTAGAGATAGTGCTGTTTTTACTTTCTAATTTAATATTGTTATGCTAGTGATGATACCTTGGATCTTTTTAATACTTTTACTGATACTTGCTTTGTGGTTTTGGTATGTGGCCTGTTCTGTTTTTCTATCATTAAACTCATCAATATATTTCTGCATCCCTTGGTTATTTTTTATTTTCAGCATTTCTGTTTGACTTTACTGACCCATCCTCCTGGCAAAATTCCATATAGGTGGTAAGAAGTCGATTGTGTCCCCAAAGATAGCCAGGCCTTAATTGCCAGAACCTGTGAATGGCAAGAGGGGAGAAAGGTGTCAGGTGAAATTAGGATGGCTAATAAGGGGACCTGAGATGAGGATATTATCCTGGATTAACAAGATGTATGCCATGTCACAGGGTCCCCAAAAGTAAAACAGGATGTAAAGGATTTAACAGTCAGAGTCGGAAAGGGACTGGCAGAAGCTCTGATTCTGTTGTTGAAGACCTGGGATGTCCATAGGCAAAGGAAGGCAGAAGCTTTCAGAAGTAGGGAAAATCAAGGAAACCAGTGTTCTCCTAGAAGGAACACAGCCCAGCTCATGTCTGATTTTAGGTCAATGGCACCTGTTTTTAGCCCTTCCAATGTTCTGTCATTTAGAATGCTAAGATAATAAATTTGTCAGCTTTTTTTAGGCTGTTAAATTTAGGGTGATGTATGCAGTAGCAATACCAAAAGAATATACTTTATATATATCTGATATATGTTTCATACGTATCTGCCTACAAGATGCAAGCCACCAATTTTCACTACACTCTAAACCATCTTTATTTAAATTTTTTTCTTTTTATTGAGTTTATTGGTATAATGTAGGTATACAGTACAGTTACATTCATTATTGGGATCCTGTACCTTTACATGACAGGTCTTGATTCTCATTTTTTCCCCTTGTCCCTGCCCTCCCTTCACCCCGTCCTCCCCTCCCCATTTACAAACACATTATTTTCACTTTTTCATTTTCTCATATTTTGTCCTCTCCCTTATTACCTTTCCCCCACCCTTCCCACTTTCCCTACACCTTTAGCCCTTTACTTCCTATTTCACATTATTAATTATCTCATTAGGATCTTGTGTACCATTATAGTTTTTCACACCAGAGAAACTATTCAGTATTTCAGTTAAAGAAATCTCTGTATGAATATTAAAAACAGGGAATCCTAAAATAAATCTAAAAAGGAAAGTAAAAGAGAAAAGGCAATGATGTAAAATTAAAATAATCCTTAATTCTGAGAATGAAAATGGTCCTTGAACATATTTAAGTTGCTTCTTGCTGTTGTACCCTTATATTATTCTTTTTTTATTATTTAGAAAATACTTTATTAGTTTCTGTAATCAAACCCACATAGATATGATCTAACATATTTAATATAGTGTGTTACCCCTGTACAAATGGAAAAAAATTAACATTTCTAGCCCAATATGGCTGTTAATTTCTGTACAATGCCAACTCAACACAGTAAATTGGGATAACTTTTTCCAAAGTCAACAACAGCACAGTTAAAGTTTCCAAAAATTCAAAA
>NW_022900950.1:68621164-68693176 GCF_012274545.1 Fukomys damarensis | reverse complement strand
ATATATATATAGAGAGAGAGAGAGAGAGAGAGAGAGAGAGAGAGAGAGAGCAATAATAGCAGTATGCTATGCATCAATAGCAGCAACAGCTTTTCCAGGTTCTGCAGTCATCTGAACAAAATTATAGACATTCAGCACACTCCACTAAAAAACAAAAATAAAAAAACAAAGAAAATAATAATACCCAGAAAACAGCAAAGTTCTGTTGCTGGTGTGGTACCTGGCACCATTTTTTTTATTAGCATCTTAATCCTCATCTGGAGAAAGAACATTCTAGAGTAACATCACTAAAAATAGCTCTGATAAAGCATGGTCACTACTACGTATCATAAAGCAGGTATAAGATATTTTATATTCACAGAGGTATTGATACAGTAACATCCTACATCTATAATACTAGAATCAGTTTTGGTTTGAAATTTATTTTGTCTGCAAATAAAATTTTTATTCCTACTTTTTTTCTGGGCTCCTGTCACATGGAGAATTGTTTTCCATCCTTTCACTTTCAGTCTGTGGGCATTTTTTTTTTCCACTAGGTGTGTTTCTTGTATGCAACATATTGTTGGATTTTGCTTCTTATTCCATTCTGCCAGTCTGTTTCTCTTGATTGGTGAGTTGAGTCCATTGACATTGATGGTTATAAGTGATATGTACTGACTTATTATTGTCCTGTTATTGGCCTTTTGTTGACTCTTTTTACTTTTTCACCTTCTCCTTTTAGTTTCTTGCCTTGCCTATGTGATTTGCTCTGTTGGGCTTCATGGTGTTGTGACCTTCATTGTCTTTTTCTAGGATACTGTTTAGAATTGCTTGTAGTTATGGTTTAGTATTCGTGTGGTTTCTCAGGTGTTCTTTGTCTTGGAAGTATCTTATTTCCCCATCCATTTTGAAAGAGGGTTTTGCAGGATACATCAGTCTAGGTTGAAGGTTGTTCTCTTTTAGGACTTGAAATATCTCATTCCAGGCTCTCCTTGCCCTAAGGGTTTGTGTTGAAAAGTCTGCTGTGATTCTGATGGGCTTACCTTTGCATGTGATTTGTTTCTTTTCTCTTACTGCTTATAGTATTTTGTTCTTCTGTTGGGTTTCTGGGATCTTGATTATTATATGTCTAGGTGTAGATTTTTTTTTATTGTAGCTAGTTGGGGGTCCTATATGCCTCACTTATCTGAATGTCAAATTTTTCCCCTCTGTTTGGGAAGTTTTCTATCATTAATTCTGTGAACAGCTTTTTAAAGCCATTTGTATTTTCTCCTGCTACTTCACGGATTCCTATCAGTCTTATGTTATTCTTCTTTGCATCATCTAGAAGTTGCTGGATCGATTTCTCATGATCCCCTACTGTTTTTAAGAGACCTCTCTTTTCATAGTCACTGACTGCCATCTTATCTTCTATATATGAGATTCTATCTTCGCATTCTTTTATTCTGTTGCATACACTTTCAATAGAGTTTTTAATATCCTGGATATGTGTTTGAATCTGTTTTATGGATTCCATTTCTTTTCTATGTTGGATGTTTATTGTTTCCATTTCTTTCTTATGCTGCACCTTCATGGCTTCTATTGTGGACCTGAGCTCATCTTTTCATCTTTTTTTTTTTTTTTTGTCAGTTTCTGTTCTAGAGTCTCGAATCATGACTTTCATTTTGCTCACCATCTTTATGGTTATCTGGGAAATTATTTCTGTTTTGAATTTTTCTAGAGCCTGATTTATATCTTTTGTTACTTCCTGTGCTTTCAGTTCAGGGTGTCCTGGTGGTTCACTGTCAGTCTTTTCATCCTCATTTGTCCTACTGTTTGCCATTGGTGAACTGGAAGTCTGTCTTTTTGTCTTGCTTAAGTGCTTTCTCATTTTTATTTTTGTTGTTGGGCTGTCTTTGGTTTAACCTCTGGGTTATCACCCAAATTTTCTTGATATAGTTGCACCCTAGCTTCTGGGTCTCTAACGACCCACAGACATTCTCATCTTCATAACATCTGAGAAAACAGCTCATCAACTCAACCACAATCCTTTATCTCAACTGTTATAATTAGCAACACAATATGATCAAGCACAACTTGGAAACTGACCACCTGTGGTAGTCACTAGTCAATCACCCTTAAACCATTTGAATTAAATTGCAATCAAGAAGCAGTCCAAAGCATGTCTGCAGTGAACAAACTATTTAATATAGTATATTTACCATTTAGGATGGGGGCTCAGACAGAGCTAGGACACAAGGCCCCTGATCTCAGTTAGCTGATGGCTGAACCCCATGATGCAGACTGACGTAGGGCTGCAAGGCCCAGATTGAGTTCCCCAACCTTCTGAATGGTTGAACTCCACTCAGTTCTACTACAGATTTTCCACACCCTTTCTTTAAAGATGTTCAAAGTTGGGAACTCAGAAAAATACCCTTTATGACCACCTCTGCCTCTGCAGAGTGGGTCCAAAGACTGGCACAGTCAGGAGGTCTGAGAGTGCATGGGGGGATGGGTAGGAGAGTTGTGGGGGTCCAGGGGCACCAGCATGGCTACCTTCCTGGTGCTGGAGTGATGGCGGCTCCCAGTGGGAGAAGGCATGGCTATCCTTCCCACAGTGGATCGGGGCCCAGGCAGCCCTCTTGGTACTGGAGTGATGGCCTTTATTTATATTTTAATGTTCTCACCTGATGACCCCTTTGAGTCCCGTCACCAGCTTTGATACTAGTGACATTCTTTTCAGTGGAAGAGAGTGATCATTAATTCTTACTTCTTTGAACATCTCTATTTTTAACTGAGCGCTGGACATTGAGGAAACTAACAGTAGAGGCTGAGTAGACATTTATTCCTAGACAAGCATACCTTTCTTTCCCTAGGCTGCTAAGGTGGATTTGAGCTGAACTTAAATGTTGCTTTCCTTCACTGCCATTTGTCAAAGGCTTCACGTTATTTGAGAGCTTGGCCAGAAGCCATCTATCAGTAGGTACTAGGGCCAAGGGTTTAGCTCAGTGGTTCTGCCATCTGCCTCACAAGTGCAAGGACCCAAGTTCAATCCCTGGTACCAAAAACAAAAAGTAAAAATAGAAGGAAAAATGTTAGCAGGTACTGATATTAAGGGCCAGAGGCTTTTTCTCAGGCCTCTTGCCCTACTCTGTTTCCAGAAGGCCTCCTAAAACTGCTCCTAGGGAAGAGTCTTCTTCAGTTTTCCAAAAGTTTCTGTAGGCATTGAAGCCACTAGCTTGTTTTCCATGTGAAGCTCAGGGCAGGGTTTACAGGGCCTTCTTTAGAGTTCCTGCTCTGCCTTCAAACCTGTTTCTCTGCAGAGTTGAGAGAGGGTTGTCTCCCCAGTTCATCTATCCTCTCCCTGGCCATGGACAGCCTCTGCCTCCTACTGAATGTAATCCATATCAGCTCTCTTCATCTGCACTTAATCTTGTCACGACCACTCAGTGAAGAATCATGGGAAAGAGGGAGCAGATAGCTATGGGCTCCTCGCACAACTCCCCCGTGTATCCAGTCATTTATAGTTGCTAACCACATTACATTTGGATCATAACAATTCACTAAATTTTGTTTTCTTTCCACCTATGTCTTTTTCCTGTCTTTGCTCTGCCAGTGATGAAACTGGCCACAGGCCTCCTCTTTCCTGGAAGGGCTTGGTTTCTTTATGCATTCAGCTCATTATACTGCTTGGGAATTTCAGAAGGCTTTTATAAGAATTTAATGGTGGGAATAATATTCTCATGGAAATTTCTATATCCTGAGTAGAAATAGAAAAGTTACATTTAATATTTAGCTTGTACACTTTAGTCATATCTTTTTTTCTGGAAACATCCATAATAAATCATAATCTGCAGTGTACCATATCACTCACAAGTCTTCTGGAATGATTTTACTTCTTCCCACCATCATTGCCAACTCCCGAGACCTGTTAAAAATTTTACAAAAGTTTAGAAAATCTCTATGCCAACACAGTTTTTGAGGAACCACTGTGTTATAATTTTCTGAAGCTTTGTAATAGTTACATTGTTAACTACTCATTGGGCTTCAGTATAAATTTCACTTATTTCTGTCCCTGCATACTTGTATAATTTCATTTCCTTTGGCCTAGATACACTTTTATTAAGCCACACTTTTAAAAAGTGTTTTGTTTTAGGCACTTAAATTTCTCCCTTTTTAATATGACTGAACTATGTATGAAATTTTAGGTTTATAATTATTTTCCTTAAAGGATTTTAAAACATAAAGACATGTAAACCTACAAGGCTAAGCCATATCCAAATAAAATGCTTACACTAGTGTATTTTTCCTAAAAAGTACTAAAAAGAATTCAGTTCTCATACTATTTTTACCATATCTGTACCACTTAATGAACATTTATTACAGTCTTCCCATGTGCCTGAGATATTACACAGCACTAGAGATTCCAATATGAAGAGGTAACACTAACTCCAATTTGCTTTTAAGTAGAGGAATATTTAGAATATAGCCTTAACAGTGTTCCAATAGAAATAAATTCAGAATACAATGCTTACAAGGAGGGAGTATGATAGAGAGTGACTAGTTCAACATCTTGAGAATTAGCTCTTTAGCTGAGTGTTGAGATAAGTTATGCACAGTTCACAAAAGTTTGAAGAGTTTTTTTTTCCAGGGTGTAGGATCTGCAAGTTCAAAGACCTAGAGGACAAACAGAATATAGGAGCTCCTGATGATTAGGGCAGCTCCTGAATTTCATGTAGTATACTGAACATGCTATACACATATATTTGTATACATATATGAATACATGTGCATGTAGTTAAAGAAAAAAAATATACATATGGCAAGCTTAAGGCATGCCCTACTAAAATTTAAATATAAACTAGAGCAAATTAATAACATTAAGACATATATGTGAACCCATTTAGCAGCAGCCCAAGAATTTTGCAATCTTTGCTCTAGATAATAAATATTGTGAAACGTTCTGTCAGAATCGTGTGACTTATTCATGTAGTTGTAGACAGATCATTAAACTTCCTTAGTCTTTAGTGTCATCATATATAGGCACTTTTACCTATAAAATTCTAGCAATGAAGTTATATAATACTAAAACACTAAACCTGATATTAAATTATGTAGTGGAGAGTATAGGCAACAACCAAAAATAATAAACATGAAAATCAAAACTCTAAGGATAGTCGCCTCATTTTCCACAGCATTTCCATGACATTTACTTCATCCTACCTGATATATCATTTGTGGGCCACAATCTCTTCTAGTCTCCTAAGACTAGAAAGTATTCTTTTTGTCATCCTGATCAATCCTACAGGATTTCATCAATATCATACTGATGGTAGGTAGTGACAAATCATAGACAAAGCAAATCTAAAAGAATAAATAATTTCTGAAGACAAAATTTGCATGCCTCTTTAAATAATCTCAGGAAAACAAAGTTCTAAAAACGTTCTTTTCATGAACAGAACCAAACCATGACAAAGAAAAGTAACAACCAGTAAACAAGCAAGGGAAGAAACTGCTTTATTTCTCTTTGTCAAATATACTGAACTGGCAATAAACTATTTTCCTTTAATGTAAAAGAGGTTAAGAGGTTCTGTCACATTATTAAAATGTACCTTCTCTGTTATCTTTCACCATTGAAATGGTCCTATTTCAAGGTGTAATGCTGGAGGAATATTGTACTATTGCCTATAGCAAGGCTACTGAATTTCTGGTTACTTTTAGTTGAGCTTTCTCTGTGCTCCCATAATGCTTTGCTTATGACATTATTATAGGACTACTTATGTACAATTGTGGTGAGCACTGCACATTTTTCTCTACCCTAAGGCCAGAAACTCATCTAGGATAGATATATTGTCTTATTCATCTACATAACTAAGATTGGTCACCAAGCTTGAGATATAGTTGGAATAATTGGTAGTAATAAAAAAAATAGCACAGTACTTCCATGTCCAATTAAATTGAGGGTTGTATTGCTCTGAGGCTCCCAGCCTCAGAAGTACTAGCAGGTCATTGTTTCTGAGGGAACAGCAGACAGCAACAAGAACAACAAAGTTATTCCTCATCTTTGACTGGTAAATAGGACTTGTGAGTCAGAAAGCAAGCTTCTCCAATCAGACTGTTTTAAATTACTGTGATTCTTCTTAATGCACACATTTCAACATTGTGTCGCTAAGCAAAGGCAGAAGGCTGACATGTGAGGCAACAACCAACTGCAGCCAAAAGAGACTGTGAGAACTGCTCTGCTCCTGAATATTGCTGAATATTGCTGACCCATAACATCATGAACAAAATAAAGCAATTGTTACTGTCACCAGTAAGTTTCAGGGTAATTCATACTGCCTCAAGAGTAACTGAGATAAACCACGCTTTAAAAATGTGTGTGATGAGAGATGGAGATACAGCACATCAGTAAAGCACTTGCCTAGCCTGCAAGAAACTCAGTATTCAATCCCCAGCATGATAAACAAATAAATAATCAAACAAACTAGACCATGATTTATCTAGGCTCTATTCAATCATGTTATTTAGAATAAACGTGTCATTTTTCTGTTCTTGATTTGTCCTTATCTTGAAGTATTTCTTGGATACTCTAGTTGTAATCAATAAAGTATTAACATGGCAAGACTCCTGCAATAGTTTTCACTGCTGTGTAACAAATTCCCATAAATTCAGCAATGCGAAGCAATGCAGATTGTATCAGCTCACAGTTTATGTGGGTTGAGAGTCCTGCTTGGATGCTGGCTTCGGCTTCTTCAATGCACAGAGCTCATGGCTGAAACAATATGCTGGCTGGGATAAATTCTTGTATAAGAACCCCAAGAGAAGGCCACTTCTCACTCAGATTGTTAGCAGAATCTAGCCCTTTCAGGTTGCAGGACTGAAGTCAGCTTTGCCTTACTGGCTGCTGACCAGGGGCATGTTCTTGACTCCTAGGAGCTGCCTACCATTTCAGGCATTATGCCATTCACTCCCACCTTAGAGACCAAAAGGAGTATGTTTCTGCTGTTTCAGAACTCTGACTATTCCCTGTCTCTAACCTCTGGTCTTTACTTAAAAGGGTCATGTGAATAAGCTAGGCTCATGGCTCTCTTTTTAAAGTCAACTGTGCCATCTAACATACCTTCATCACAGAAGTGAAGTCCATGACATTTACAGTCTAGAAAACACTGCATGTATGTATAGGAATCTTGGAGACATTCTTAGAATTCTTCCTATCACAAGTTCTAAGGCTTACATGTTCTCACATTCAAATGACAGCTTGACAAGGTATAAAATTCTAGATACAAAATTATTTTTCATCAGTATCTTTGAGGTAGTATACCATTTTCTACCAACATGAATATACCTAGTGTTGCTGCTGGAAAGTTTGATGTAAATCTCATCATATTTTGTAATCAATTTGCTCTCTTGAAGTATTTAGAATTTTCTTCAGTATTATTTTAAGGTAGAGGTTTGGAATTTTTCTTTTCTCCCTTATTTAATATTCCTCCTGTTCATCTATGAACATTTTCAGTCTTAATCTCAATCCTTAAATTTATGAAAATCATTTTCATTATTTCTTCACTATTCCCTCTTTTCATTTTTCTCTCCTGAAATTTCACCTGCCTGGATATTTGGATGTATATTGCTAATCTTCATTCCTCAAAACCTTTCCTTTAAATTTCAAGGGCTTTTTGTTTGTTTTGTTTTGTTTTTTTGGTACTGGGGATCAAAATCAAGACCTTGCATTTTCCAGGCAGGCACTGTACTGCTGAGCTACATCCCTGGCAAATTTTCAAGTTATTTTTATAGGGTATTTTCCAAGAGAAATCCTGATTTATGTTCAATACTCAATTTATACTGCAGTTACCTATTTATTCACTTTGTTGTGATCTTTATTACAATATATTTGCCTTTCAGTGTTTGCTTTTCCATTTCTTTTTAAAACTAATTTTGAATTTTTATTTTAGATTATTTTTTCCTTTATATGTTTAGTGAAATTATCCATTATAAAATTTCAATCAATTTATTCTAGTACTTTTTCTTCACACAGTGCAAACTGTCTAGTGTGTTCTCTTCCTATTAATGCAATCATACTTTTCAAGTGTCTAGCTGTTAGCTCACAATATGTGTGTGTGTGTGTGTGTGTGTGTGTATGTATGGGATTAAAGAGTTGTGTGTGTGCGTGTGTGTGAGTGTGCATTCCTCTCCTATGGTAATGTAATTGAGCAGTTGAGTTCCAGTCTTTGACATTACTCAAGTTTTAAGGATAAAGAAGGGCATAATTCTCAGGCCAGGGGAAATCGTAGCACATAGACCAAAAATTAAAGCCCTTCTTGATCCTATCTGCTTCTCTCCCCAAATGAAACCCCCTTAGCCAAGGTTCTATTTTTTTACACCTTCAGAAGCAGCAGCATGGGCAGGCAGTAAATTCTTTGTAATCCACTGTCTCTGCCTCCTCATGGAGGGAGTGTGTGGAAAGCCTGCCCTCATTTTAATTATTTCTGCACCTGTTCAGACCCAAATTTTAAAAGTTATTACTAGAGACTTTTCAATATCCATATTAAAGCTAAAATTAAAAAAGAAACTGACAGATGAAATAATTAAATTTACATTAATCAATATTCACAGAAGTCATCTCACTTTTCAATGCTCCAAATTCCTCATAGCAATAATTTACTTACACCATAATGAATTTCACCAAGATTCGGGTGATCCTCTTAATATCACTGAACTAGACCATTATAGTGATAGTATGTCCTTACCTGAAAGTGAAAGAATAGCTCTCTGGAAATGTAAGTCAACATATCTACTATCAGACAGTGTCAGGCAGGTGTGGAGCAGGAGAGTGCCAGGTTTGAGGCAGCAGTCTAATGATACCACCATCTCAGTCAGTTTGTGTCTCTGTAACAAAATATTTATAGAATGGTGTTTTATAAACAAGAGAAAGCTATTTCATATTAATGGGGCTAGAAGTGTAAGGATGGAGTGCCAGCACTGTCCGGCTCTGGTGAGGGCCAATTTGCAGGTCGCAGAATGCCTTGTATCCTCACGTGGCTAAAGGAAAGTGGGCTCATTCCATGGGCTTTTCTTTCCAGAATACCACCATTTGTGAGAGCTCTGTGCTCATTTCCTAATAACTTTCCAAAGGTCTTACCTCTGAAAACCATCACATTTGGGAATAAGATCTCAACATAAAATTTCTGAGAAGGACATAAGCATTCATTCCATGATCAGCACCTTTACATCTTACCATGCTTAGCACAACAGTGGCTTTCATCCGAAGCATGCCAGCTCATGGATAGAAGGTATCTGTTGCAGCCAAAGGCATTGCATCTCATACAACAGCATCCAGACAGTTTGTAAATGCTTTTA
Source organism: Fukomys damarensis (assembly GCF_012274545.1). Lineage (NCBI taxonomy): Eukaryota > Metazoa > Chordata > Mammalia > Rodentia > Bathyergidae > Fukomys > Fukomys damarensis. The sequence goes on along the minus strand of NW_022900950.1, from coordinate 68,683,864 downwards.
ATTTTTTTTTCTTTCTCTGAGAAAGGAAAATGTCCTAGAAACTACCTGTGGGTTCTGCAGGCCAGGACTGAGTAACAACCCCACAGACCTATTTCATGGGAAGTGAGTCAGTTGTCCAGAAGGATGTAGAATATTCAGAGTCTTTGTGGGAAGCAGGCTCTTCTAGCCAAGATGTTGAAGGCTTGGGACCAGACTAGAATACATATGACTATTGATTCATAAACAATACTATTGCCTAGCAACATACTAGGAAGCTGATGCAGGTACATAAGGCAAGACTCAGCACTTATCATACTAAAATATGATTAGGTGGGACCGGGTAGCCATACCCTCCCCTGCTTGCATACCACCAGCCCCAGTGAGGAAGGTGAGATTTTGGAAGGCCACTCAGATCTGCTCTCGCTCTGGCCCGCTTGGGCCCATTCCACGGGATTGAGTAGCCATGCCCTCCCCAGCCTGTGCTGCCACCAGCTCCAGCAAGAAAGGTAGCCATATGGGCACCTGTGAAACACCCCTCTCCCCGCTCTCAGACCTTCTGATTTGGCCAGTCCTTGGAGCCACTCTGCAGAGGCATAGGCAGTCATAAAGGGTATTTTTATGAGCTCCCAACATTGAACATCTTTAAAGAAAGGGTTAGGGAAACCTGTAGTAGAACTGTGTGGAGTTCAACCCTGCAGGTCGGGACTCAATCTGTTAAAGAAAGGGTTAGGGAAACCTGTAGTAGAACTGTGTGGAGTTCAACCCTGCAGGTCGGGGAACTCAATCTGGGCCTTGAGGCCAGAGGTCAGTCTGAGTCACAGGGATCTGCCATTGGCTAGCTGAGATCAGAGGACTTGGTTTTGCACATGGCTGTGCACATGGTATATTATGACAGCAGAGATATAGTCTGAAAGAGGTCCTTTGAATTCATTTTTTTTCTTTCATTTTCCTCATTCCACTCTGCAAATTCTTTCTTTTTTCTTTCCTCTTTCTCCAACTCAGTCTCTGGCTCCACTATATTATCCCTCATCTCCCTTTCTGTTCCTGCTCCTGCCCTAACTCAGACTTCTTTTATCATTTTTTCTTTTCTCTTTATGTTCTTTTCTTCTGTCATTTTACCTCCCTCGTGGGTCAATAGTTTCAAGGGAAAGTGAGCCCCTATTACTGTAAAGGGGATATATTCTTGTCCTTATATTTGTACTCTGTCTATCCCTTTTGAATTTAATAGTTTCATAAAGGTTGAATGGTCATTCTATGTTCTCTGACTTCACTTGAAACCTTCTCCAATTCTTTCACTTATCTACTCCTCTCATCCTAACTCTGTCTAAGCCCCCAGCCAAAATGGTAAAGATGCTATATTGAAAAGTGTATTCACTGCAAACAAATTTTGGGCTGCTTCTTGATTTTAATTTAATTCACATGGTTTAAAGGTGATAGATTAATGACTACCACAAGTGGTTAATTTGCAAGATGTGCTTGATCCTATTGTGTAGCTGACTGTATCAATTGGGATAAAGGATTGTGATTGATTTAATGAGTTGTTTTCTCCAATATTATGAAAATGAGAATGTCTATGAGTCATTAGAGAATCACAAGCTAAAGAGCAACTATATCAGCAAGATTTAAGTAATAACCTAGGAATTAAACCAAGGACAACCCAACAACAAAAATAAAAATGAGAAAGCACTTAAGCAAGACACAAAGACAGACTTCCAGTTTACCAATGGCAAACAGTAGGGCAAATGAGGATGAAAAGTCTGACAGTGAACCAGCAGGACACCTGAACCCATAGCACAGGAAGTAAAAAAACAGATCAATCAGGCTGTAGAAAAATTCAAAACAGAAATAATTTCCCAGATAACCATAGAGATGATAAGCAAAATGAAAGTCATGATTCAAGACTCTAGAACAGAAACTGAGAAAAAAATTGATGAGCTCAGGACCATGATAGAAGCCATGGAGGCGCAGCATAAGAAAGAAATGGAAACAATGAATGCCCAACAGAGGAAAAAAATGGAATCCATAAAACAGATTCAAACACATATCCAGGAGATTAAAAACTCTATTGAAAGTGTACGCAACAGAATAAAAGAATGCGAAGATAGAATCTCATATATAGCAGACTATATATTTTAAAAAACTACTCTCAATGTCTTAATTTTTAAAAATTGGCATTATGTGGTAAAAATTGCTTTATTGTGTTTACTTTAAAACACTCAAGTGATTGTTACAAATGAAAAGCAAAGTCAATGTGAAGAAAATGTGCTTTTGATAGTATGATCTGTACAAATGCACACTTTACTGGAATTATGTAAAAATTGCCTCAATGCATGATTTTACTTCATATGCAGACATAGCCTCTATATTCTAAAATTTGAAGGATTTATATTAATGGGAGGAAATATTATACTCAGTGGCCTTCTACATAAACAATAAAAAATAAGGATTTATCTGCTACCTGGAAGTGCTATGATTCCTTTAACAGCCATTTCTAAAGAATGTACAACATACCAAATTTGAAAGAAGGCTTAAACACATAACATTGTTAGATTAAAAAATTCTGACTTTGTATATGTAAAGGTGTCTTTGTCACATTTCTCATTTCTGAGACAAAATATCCAACACCTAAAGTTAAAGGAGGAAAGGTTTATTTTGGTTCACAATTTGTAAAGGTCAGTCTATAATTGGCTGGCTCTAAGGCAGGTTGGCATAGCAGAAGGGAATCACAGAGGAGAAATGGCTCATGGCAGGCAAAAAGCAGTAAGCAGCAAGCAGCAAAGTTGTGGAGTGTGGTGAGCCTTGACATAAGCACAGCCATGATTGAACTTTGAGTCACCTCGCTGGCACGGACGTGCCATCGCCCATAGCAACTGGCTAGTTCAACTGGTGGTCTGACTTATTGCCTAGAAAATGTAACCCATAATAGTTGTTTTGTTGAGCTTTGTGACCTTTGCAGTCAGCTACACCCTGTTCACACTTTTGGTTTCGGTTTTAGCCTATATATACTCCACCCTGAAAAATAAACGGGACCTTGCTACGAAGAGAGCATGAGCCTGGAACCAAGTCTGTGAGACTGCTTGCTCTCCTGTTGTTCTTCCCTCGGGTGTGGGACCTGCTGGCAGGATTCTGACGTTGCGGCTCGAGACACACCACCATTCATTTCCAGACTTTCTCACCTTCCTTTCAGATGGGGAAATAAATGTAACCCATAATAGTTGTTTTGTTGAGCTTTGTGACCTTTGCAGTCAGCTACACCCTGTTCACACTTTTGGTTTCGGTTTTAGCCTATATATACTTCACCCTGAAAAATAAACGGGACCTTGCTACGAAGAGAGCATGAGCCTGGAACCAAGTCCGTGAGACTGTTTTCTCTCCTGTTGCCCTTCCTTTCAGGTTTAGGACCCACTGGCAGGATCCTGACGTCATGGCTCACGACAGTGGAGCAGCAAAGCAGCAAGCAATGAGCAACAACAGCAGCCCTCTTTCTGTCCCTTATATCCTATCCAGGCTTCCTACCCTTAGGGCTGGTAACACTCACACCCAGTGTGGGGCACTCATAATCCTAGTATTGCACCATGAGTCAATTCTAGCATCATGTTCTTGAACCCATATACCCAAGATCCAGCCACCTCTGAAAAGCTTTACCTATGACTGCATGAGGTTTTGGTGGTGCATCATGATACAAGCCATAACAAATGATTTTTTAAATTATTTTATTTATCAGTGAACTTATATAGTGATTCAAAAACCATACTAGCATAGTGTGTTTGATAATTCCCTCACAATATTTTCAGACAGATATGAAATTTATTTTTCTTAATGACAGATATCAGTTGTTTTAAAAACCCTACTGCTATGGTTTTTAATATTTATTTCTTGTGGAAAATTCATGCTGAGATTTAATCCCCAAAGCTGCAGTATCAAGAGGTAGAGACTTTAAGGAATGTTTAGATTATGAATGCTCAGCTTGTATGCATTAACACCATGTAAAAGTGTTGGGAAGAACTCACTAGGATCTTTGTCTATGTGAGAGAAACTTCAGCAGCAAACACTATGTTGGGAGCAAAGACCAGGCCTATACTAGACACTCTGCTCGCTGCCATCTTGACTTTGGACTTCTTGGCTTTGCAACTGTAGGAAATAAATTTATCTTATTTATAAGTTACCCAGTCTCTGGTATTTTGTAATGGCAGCAAAAACAAACTAAGGCACACATGCAACTGGTAGAACACTTAGAGTGTCAAGCAGATAAAGAATTTGTTCTCATTTTATGAATGCTTTTCAACCCCAAAATTTAAATATATAATGTTGAGATACTATGTAATCTTATTATGCTACTCCCTTGCCTTATGATTGCATCTGTCACTTGCTGATTGGGACCCACTAAGATCTCAAGATACCAAAACTACTTAGGGCTACTTTTTAACACCTTGTTAAAATGTTATCTGCCTTACTCTAGTTCCATGGCTCTTCCTGTCACTACTACAATAAATATTTGTGACCAACTTTTGAGACACCTATCAAGGTCTTGAGACACCTATCAAGTCTCCATATATCTTTTAACAATCCTCAATGCACAGCACATGCAAGTCAAGGGAGCACTTTGAAACAGGAAACATGAAGTTCCCTATCACCTTAGCACAGCTGTGCAGGTGCATTAGGATGCCCTGGTTAGAGTGTGAGATGCTTCCACACCATCCCTTGCTGGAGTACTAACAGGAGGAGCAAATGAGGCTTCCAGAAACTCTTTCCTTTCTTGGTTATTTCTGAATCCATTATTGAACTTGGCAGGGATCATGGGAAAGTAAGTGTTTCTCCTTTAACCCATTCTCCTTTTAACCCTTCTTCCCATTTTCTCTGAAAACAGATTATGTAAGTGCTTCTCACTTTCTCTCATCATTTTGCAAGTTTCTGATCCCTATCCAACAGTCACAAATACATGACATTAAGTTAGTATACAACTCATTCTCTGAAATGAACTGAATAGAACATATCAAAATGCATTGTCCACTGAGAGGGTGCACACATGTTGTTTTGTGATAACTTCTCTCATAATTGTGTATGTACTGGATATCTGAAGAAAATATATTTCTTACTGAGTCCAAACTATGCTTTGGTTACATTTCATCCTAAATTCTAAGGTCATAGTAGACAGTTCCCTGACACTGGGTTAAGAAGCTTTAAGATCAGTCTAATGGACCTATCTTTTGAGAGTTTAACTAAAAGCTAAAGGAATTTAGTAAAAATCAACAATAAGATCCTAAAAAGCAACCACAACAAAGAAACACTAAAACCCTATTTCCACACAGCTTAGCTGGGGACACATAATGTCTTGTTGAAGAGTTAAGTATCTGAGAAAGGCCTGGATCTCACCTGTTGTTCTGATTTCCTATGCCCCTTCACTTTCCTACATTGCTTTCATTTTTTAGCAAATAAATCTTTTTAATCACAGCATTAGTCCAATCATGAATGGGTTTGGTACACCTTTATGTAGTGCTTTCAGATTCTGAAATGGTCTTTTGAGAAACTGAATGGTGGTGAGTCCAGTGTTCAGGGAACAGCTTCCTCTCTTCTCCTCTCCTCTCCTCTCTTCTCCTTTCCCCTCCCCACCCCTCCCCTCTCCTCTCCTCCCTCCTTCCCTTCAATCCTTTCATTTCTTTTGGCAGTACTGGGTATTAAACCCAGACCTTCTGGACTGGGGATTTAGTTCAGTGGTTCCAGCACCTGCCTTGCAAACACAATGACCCAAGTTCAATCCCCAGGACCAAAAAAAAAAGAAAAAAAGAAAAAAAGAAAAGAAAAGAAAAAAACAGACCTTCACCCTAAGCTATGGTCCCAGACTTTTTTCAATTTTGAAATTAGTTATTACTAAATTCCTAAATTAGCCAGGCTAAACTCCAACTTTAACCTCTCAGAGTGCTAGGATTACAGGATGAGGACATTACACCAACTCTTGATTTTCAACTCATGGTTAATTGTAAAATGACCAGCAACACCTTTCCCTTTTCTCTACAATATTTTTCAGACACAATGCAACTAGTAACCTTTTAAGGAGGAAGGCAGAATACTCACAGATGAACAACATATGCTCCAGTAGGAATGGCTACCGAACGTTCTCAACTCACCTTAGTTCATAGAGCTCTTTGTAAACTCAGTTGGAAATGTACAGGGGGCAAAATGAACACAATGTGGCTGCCCCAAGTAGAGGTCACAGGATGAACAAATCTTCCAGCTATCACAGTCCCAAGTTTGTGTGTGCTTCAGGCAGATCCTTATTATTTACACTTTCAGAAGTCAAGAAAATAGTATTTGCAGAGTATTGGGAGGATTTGTGGATGAAAAAGGTGTAGAAAATGAAACTCTTAGGTTCACTTAATTGCAGCAAATATTAATAAACAAAGTTTGTATCTGCTACTTTTGTATTGCTATTTTATATGTGCTCAGTCCATCTTTCCTCTGCACTGTGACCTCTCATTTTGCTTTAAAACACTTAGCTGTTTTAGATGCAAATAAATGCTGTGTCCCTGACTTAGTTCCCTGGAAATACAAAGTACTCCAGAATTCTTTGTATTCAAAGAGGCATTGTTATGTCAGTCCCCAGCAGAACCAGCCTTAGAATCTGGATTATGTTTCTGTTATTAGATTTCAATTGAACAGAACCTTTTGTCTGCAAACATTTCCTTTCCTATTTCACAGTATTAGATAATTCTACTCTCAAAACTTGAGTCTCGAGAGTATTTAACATTTTCAGGACAACAGAATATTGAGTTGGCAAGAAATTTCCAATAGCTTTTATTTCACAGATGAGAAAATTAAAACTAAAAAAGGTGAAGTAACTTACCTAAGATTATAAATATCAATTTTAATAGCTTTGCCTTTATCAATGAGGAAATAGAACCCTAGAGAGTTGAAGTAGATTAGGTCCCATATCAAAATATAACTATTCTTCTATAGATAAGGAAATAAAACCAATGAGATGACTTAACTTTGTTCCTGTATCAAAACATACGCTTGTAACAAATTATGAAATCTACAGTAAGAATCTGCTTGCCTGAAATAAAGTATGCAGGAAGCTAAAGTAAAATGAGATGGGAGTATATTTTGTAGATATTAAACTGATGAATTTTTATTTCTCCATTAAATCACACTCACTGGCAGCCTTAAATTTTCAAACCTTAGCTCAAGGATTTTATCTCATGGGAAAGCAAGAGTGCTGCCTGAAGCAAAGAGGCCACAGTAGTCAGTTTCAAGATTCAAAATTGACTTTCTCAGTCTCTTGGGCAATAAAAAAGTCTTGCAAGCCAGACATCAAAACTAAAAAATATCCTAAATTATTTTATTTCACTGTTTTGTTTTATATAAACTTAAACGGAGAGCTTGATTACTTAGTACTGGGAGAAGCCAACCAGACCCTAAGAGGAATGGGAGGGAGGCAGGATTCACCCTGGTGAATGGTGACAAAGTGGACAAAGAGTGGGAAAGGCAAGCACCAAGGCTTTTGTTTGCCTTCATTTGAGTCTAAATGTCTCTGTTTTCTCGCTGTAATATATACTATACTCATCATGTAAGCTCTGCACACACAAATCTCCTCCATGTGAATCCTGAACTGTTTAAGTTCCAAATAAGACCAGTGCTCTGTTCATCTCATTCTCACTGAGCTATGGAAGAATGTCCAACAGCAATTCTCTCTGGTAGCCTCAGGATTTTTCTTTCTTTTTTCCTTTCTTTTTTTTTTTTTTTTTTTTCTTTTTTTTTTTTTTTTTTTTTTTGTCTTCTGTGTATTTTCTATCATGCATTAAAAAACAATTTCCACAAATACAAAAATTTCAGCATCAAACATGCTGAAAGAATAACATCAGCAGTAGTAAATATAGTAACTGTATTTCCTCTATTTCTCCTTCTGTTTATTGCTTTATTTCACTCCTTTAAATATAATACTCAAATATATACAAGTTTACCATTTTCTTCCTTTACGTATTAGTATTTTTAAATATGAATTGATATATGTATTTCAAATAGAAAATTCAAAGATCTTAAATATACAGTTCAACAAGCTTTGCCAAATGTAAAACCATGTAACAATTACTCAAATAAAATTATATAATATTTCTAATAAATCACAAAAGTTCCCTTACACTCTGCTAGCAAACAGCAACCTCCCCAACTATCCCAACCATTGTTTGGACTGACGGTATCCTAAATTATTTTTGAATTTTTAGAGCTCAATATAAATAGATGCTTAGAATGTAAACTCATTCTGTTCTGCATTCTTATATTGAAGTGGGTTGTTTCCATATTTGTGGTGTTATATATTAAATCACTAGGCAACTTTGTGCCTGTTTTTTTTTCTAAACTTACATTTTTCATTTTTCTACTTTACCTAAAAGAGGAATTCATGGATAATGGAATAGAACTATGTCTAACTTTAATAGAATCTGCCAATTTCCTTCTTAAAATGTCTGAGTTGCTGTTTTCCCTCATAACTGAGTATAATATTTCCAACTGTTCCACATTTTTACCAGTACACTATAGGGCCATTGTTTGTTTTATTACCTTACTGTATTGGCTAAAAGAACTGATAAACTATTAAATAGAAAAACTGTTGTAAAGGGAAGAATTTAAAAGAGGAAGAGATGACAATCAAAAATATATATGCATCAAATATTAATGCCCCCAACTGTATGAAAGAGATGTTAGGAAACATGAAAAACCAAATAAGCACTAAAACAACTATAGTGAGGGATTTAAATACACCACTATCACAAATAGACAGATCATCTAGGCAAAAAATCAACAAAGAAATGCTAGAACTGAACTAAGCTTTTGAACGCATAGACTTGTTAGACATCTATAGAGTGTTCCACCCCACAAAAGCAGAATATACATTATTTTCGGCTGCACATGGGTCATTCTCCAAGAGAGACCACATACTAGTCCACAGAACAGGTTTGAATAAATGCAAAAGAACCAAAGTCATTCCTTGTATGTTGTCGGATAATAGTGCACTCAAGCTGGAGATCAATAGCATAAGAAACTGCAGAAACTTCACAAACACATGAAAATTGAACAACACTCTCCAAAACAATGAATGGATAACAGAGGAAATTAAAGAAGAAATCAGACAGTTTTTTAAAATAAATGAAAATGCCAACACAATAGAGGAATCTATGGGACACAATGAAAACAGTTTTACGTGGAAACTTCATAGCACTGAATGCCCTAGGAAAACACTCATAGCCCTAGGAAAACAGAGCGAGCTCAAATAAACAACCTAATGATGAATTTTAGACTACTAGAAAAGCAAGAGCAAGAAAAACCCAAAGCTTGAACAAGAGATGAAATTAATAAAGACTAGAGCAGAAATCAATGCAATGGAAACTAAGAAAATGATACAAAAAAATAAAAAAAAATCAAAGAGTTGGTTTTTTGAAAGAATAAATAAAATTGATAAACCCTTAGCTAACCTTATCAAAAAAAGGAAAGAAAAGGCTCAGATCCATGCACTCAGAATTGAAAAAGGTGAAGTCACAACAGATCCAATAGAAATCCAGAGGATCATTAATACCTACTTTGAGAATCTGTACTCTAATAAAATGGAAAACACAGAAGAAATGGACAGATTTCTAGATACTTATTAATTACCAAAGTTGAATGAAGAAGACAAAAACATTTTAAACACGCCAATTACAATCAGTGAAATTGAAAATGTAATTAAAAATTTACCAACAAAGAAGAGCCGAGGTCCTGATGGATTCACTGCTGAATTTTACAAGAAATTTAGAGAAGAACTACTGCCTTTACTCTTCAGACTTTAAAATGAAATTGAAAGGGAAACAATACTTCCAAATTCATTCCTGGTAGCAAGTATCACTTTGATTCCCAAACCAGGGAAAGACGCAATGAAAAAAGAGAACTATAGGCCAATCTCCTTAATGAATATAGATGCAAAATCCTTAATAAGATACTAGCAAACAGAATACAGAGGATCATCACAAAGATCATACATCCTGACCAAGTCAGATTTATTCCAGGGATGCAAGGATGGTTCAACATATGTAAGTCAATAAATGTAATATAGTATATTAACAAAGTCAAGGAAAAACACCACATGATCCTCTTGAAAGATGCAGAAAAAGCATTTGACAAATTTCAATACACATTCATGATAAAAGCCATGCAAAAATTTGGAATAGATGGTCTATATCTCAACTTAATAAAGGCTTAAAAATCATCAGCCAACATCATATTAAATGCCCCAAAACTGAAAACCTTCACATTAAAATCAGGAACAAGACAAGGATGCCCACTATCACCACTCCTCTTCAATATAGTTCTGGAAACATTAGCCATAGCAATTAGACAAGAGAAAGAAATTAAAGCAATGAAGATAGGAAAGGAAGAAGTTAAGCTATCATTATTTGCTGATGATATGATACTCTACATTGAAGGCCTAAAAAACTCCACGAAAAGACTTCTAGACTTAATTGACAGATTCAGTAGAGGAGTTCAGTACAAGGTCAAAACCCAAAAATTAATAGCATTCTTATACACAAATAACAGATTCACTGAGAGAGAAATTAGGGAAACAATTCCCTTCACAATAGCATCCAAAAAAATGAAGTATCTAGGAATCAATCTAAGGAAAGAAGCAAAAGGCCTCTACACTGAAAACAGTAGCACTCTGAAAAAAGAGATGGGAGAAGATATAAGAAAATGGAAAGATATCCCCTGCTCCTACATAGGAAGAATCAACATAGTGAAAATGGCCATACTACCAAAACTGCTATACAGAGTCAATGCAATGCCAATTGAAATGCCAACACTATATTTCACAGAACTGGAAAAAAATAATGCAAAAATTCATTTGGAACCAGAAGAGACCTAGAATAGCAAAAGCCATCCTAGGCAACAGAGACATGGTAGCAGGTATAACAATTCCCAATTTGAAACTATAGTACAAAGCCACTGTGATAACAACAGCATGGTACTAGCAAAAAAACAGATAAGACACAAAAACAAACCCAGATGTACTCAGCTACCTCATCTTTGACAAAGGAGCTGACCATCCTCAGTGGAGGAAAGATAGCCTCTTTAATAAATGGTGTTGGAAAAACTGGATGTCAACCTGCCACAGATTAAAATTAGACCCTTATCTTTTGCCATGCACTAAATTAAAATCCAAATGGATTGAAGATCTAAATATTAAAACAGAAACGTTAAACTTGCTGGAAGGTAAGTTAGGCAGAACTCTGGAAGACATTGGTATAGGAAAAGATTTTATGAACAAATCCTCAGTAGCATGGGAACTAGCAGATAGAATCAACAACTGGTATCTCATCTCATTATAAAGCTTCTGTACTTCAAAAGAAACCATCAGCAGAACTAAGAGACAATCTACAATGTGGGAAAAAATTTTTACCAGCTGTTCCTCAGACAAAGGACTATTATCAAGAATATATAAAGAACTCAAAACAGCCAACCCCCCAAATATAAAGACCCAATTCAAAAATGGGCATCTGAAATGAACAGACATTTCTCAGGCCAAGAAGTAAAAGCAGCAAGGAAATACATAAAAATATGTTCCACATCACTGGTCATTTGAGAGATGCAGAAGAAAACAACACTGAGATTCCACCTCACCCCACAAAGAATGGCTGCTATCAAGAAATCAACCAATAACAAATGTTGCTGGGGTCTTGGCAAGAAAGGAACCCTTCTCCATTGTTGGTGGGAGTGCAGACTGGTGCAAGAACTATGAAAATCAATATGGAGATATCTTAAAGAGCTAGGACTAGAGGTTCCATTTGACCCAGCCATCCCTCTGCTGGGTATCTTTCCAAAAGAATTAAAAGAATCATATCACAGCGATACATTCACACCCATGTTTATAGTGGCACAGTTTGTAATAGCTAAAACTTGGTAACAAGCCATTTGCCCATCAGTTGGAAACTGAATAAAGAAGATGTGGTTTTTCTATAAAATGGAATACTACTCAGGCACAAAGAATTAGAAATTGGATTCATTCATAGGAAAATGGATACATATTGAGGATATACTCCTAAGTGAAATAAATAAGTCATACATGTATAAATACCAAATAGTTTCTCTGGTGTGAACAAACTATAATAGTACGTAAGATCCTAATGATATAATGTGTAAGATCCTAATGAGATAACTGACAATGTGAAATAGGAAGAAAAGGGCTAAAGGTGTAGGGAAAGTGCGAAGGGTAGGGGAAATGTAAAAAGGGAAAGAAAAAAATAGGAGAAAATGAAAAAATGGAAATAAAATGTTTTTAAATGAGGAGGGTCGGAGGGGGTGAAGGGAGTGCGGGGACAAGGGGAAAAAAATGAGAACCAAGACCTGTCATGTAGAGGTACAAGATCCCAATAATGAATGTAACTGTACTGTATACCTAAAATGTACCAATAAACTCGATGAGGAAAAAGTAAATAAATAAAATTTTAAAAAAGAAAAAGAAAACTCAAATTTCTGTTTTTTAAATGAGAGTAAAGCTGTTCAACATGTAACTATCAAGCATGATTCTAGTTTTCTTTTGCTCCTAGTTTGTTTATAGAGTTTTCATCATAATTACATTAATTTCTTTTGTGCTTATTAAGGTCATCATTTGATTTTTCTTCATTTGGTTATTGTAGTAATTGAATTTATATTGATAAGTTTTTGAGTAATGTAGGTAACCATGCATTTCTGATTCCCCTTTAACAGTGAAATACTTACTATCTCTCAAACAGGTACAATGCAGTGTATGCACTATAATTGCAGAGCTTAATGCTATATTTTTCACATTTTTCAGAGATTTTTAATTGCATGAGATAACAAGGGGAAAAATATGTAAACTATGAATTTGTAATGGAAAAACATCTAAACTATGATTTTGTACTAATAGATTTTCTACCTCTGAGAGTTTTCAATTGTTTTATCTTGATCAATGACTCTCTTTTCATTTCTTTTTACTGATCAATGAGTTGAAAGAAGTAAAGCCAATGATCTTGTAATCCTCAAATTCATCAGAAATTGAGCTGAGCTTCTGGTCCCTGTATATTAACAAAATATGGTGTCTCTTTCTTAATTGATGCTCATAATATCTCTGTGTGGTTATTATAAGAATTTATGTCTTATACTTTTGCGTGTGTGTGTGGTACCAGGGACTGAACTCGGGCCCTTGTGCTTGCAAGGCAGGCAGTGGAGCCACTGAGCAAAATCTCAAGCCCTCGATACTTCTGTTTAATGCATTCTCAGAAATAGTGTGGAGATGCCTGTCTTTTTTACTTTCTACTCAGTGAACAAGGGAATGGTCATATTTTATATGCCAAGAAGTTTAGTGGATGTTGTTAAAGGAGAGTGAAGATAGCATCTATTGCTTCATGTTTCTGATTGTTCCCTCTGGGAAGCAGGACTTTCAGAGAATCTGGGAAGAATTCTTCAGCTGAGATGCAGACCCTGATAGGTTTCTGGTTCAGCTGGAGTGCAGAGGAATGGTTAAAATCGGAAGGGCATCTCTGAGAAGTGCACTCTTGGAGTGGTGGTAAAGGTGAAAGCCAGGCTGGAGTGGGTTTGAGAGACACTGAAGAGGAATTGATGTGGATTCAGACAACTCTTTCCAAAACAAGGGAAATAAATGGTGCAGAAGTTGTTGCAGGATGTGAGACTCAGAGAACTTTAACAATGACAGCAATTGTGACATCTTAACAGACAATACTGATTTAGTAGAAAGCAAGAAATGAATGCTCAGAAGATTGTAAGGACTACAGGGGTGATATTTTCAATGGCAAAGGATAGACTCTAATGCATAAAGGAAAAAAAAAACTGGTGTTAAATCATAGATAGAAGAGTCTGAATTTAGGAAGTGAATCCTCCTGTACAGTAAGTCCGTAGGGCTCCTTTCTGCTTATTTTTCTCAGTGAAATGGAGCAACACTGGGAGCTTAGAATAAGCGTGGAAGAGGCTTTATGTGGCATTTCAGAATAAAGCAGAAGCTATGAAACACTTTTCTAGAATAGTGGGAGAGTGTAAAAACCTGGAATGTATGGTTTGACTGCCTGGTAGAGAGAGATTCATGGTCATGAGCTTTAAAGTACCTTGAGTCACCATGATAATTTGTTTGCTTGCTTGTTTGTTTCTGCCTTGAGCAGCTGCCAGATCAAAGACACAGATATGCAAAAGCAGTGGTGTGCTAGAATTGGGCCACATCTGAGTTGATTTTAAAGCCATGAAATTGGCTGGAGTAAGATTATTTATGCCAGAAAACTGGAGAATGGGGCTATATATGTGTTTTTCCAGCACATCATTGTTTAGAGGTTATACGATTATTCTGTAATTATTTTCTTTAAATTTTTTAAATATTCAGAGGAGGAAAGGTGGAAAGATAGTTTATACTCATTAATTGATTGCTATTCAATGATACACAATATATATATATATACATGTATTAATCCCTGAAATATTTATGAGCAGAAACAGAATCAAAGGAATATCCACGTAATTATATCTACTGAGAACTGGTATCATACACCAAGTATTAAAGATAATGGGGTAAGTTGGTAAACTCTGTTTTATTTTACCACAAGTTCACTTTCTAGTATATGTGTTGCAGAAGCAAGCACACTGCTTAACTTTCTAATACATGTATTAATCCCTGAAATATTTATGAGCAGAAACAGAATCAAAGGAATATCCACGTAATTATATCTACTGAGAACTGGTATCATACACCAAGTATTAAAGATAATGGGGTAAGTTGGTAAACTCTGTTTTATTTTACCACAAGTTCACTTTCTAGTATATGTGTTGCAGAAGCAAGCACACTGCTTAACTTTCTACTACTAGTTATTCAGCATTTCCTGGGGTTCCTGGTCTGGACATTGTCTTGTATGACCGTCATGTATTCCAGTGCACTGCAATTCATAAATAGCTCCCACTAAGAAAGCACACACTAAAGCAATGGAAAGTAAACCATGTAGACATTTTAGTAGTTCTATTGTTAATGATTTACTAGATCTGAAATTAAAGGTATGTTCCCTGGAGCTGAGACCCTTTGCTTTGGTGTAGCTTTTCATGTCAAGGCCATAGGTACGAGCTCTTAACTATCTTGAAGGAGACGTATGTATCAAAAACACTATGGACAATTATATAGTTTTAATTCATAGATCTTTAAAATTATAATTATAATAGAAATTTGCATCGTTTAAACTTTCAATTTGACTCATAATTTCCCTTCTATTATTTTTAAGAAACAAACAGAAAATAATTGTTTCCTTTTCTCTTTGATGAATGTTCAATTAACTCAAGTTGAATAGACTAAATTACTTCAAATAATTCATGGAATTCACAAATTTATGAAATTATATACATTTAAACTACTTACAAATTTGATATATTTGATTTTTAAAGTATTTTTCAAAACTTTTCTGACAATTTAAAAATCAATCTTATTAAGAAAAACTTGATTATACATTTAAATAATTTTTACAAGTATCAAAAGCTAGTAAATAAACTATATTTTTAATTTTTGTGTTTCTACAAATTTAGTCAAACTTCCAGATACATTTTAGCTTGCAAGCACAATTCCATAATTCATTATACATATTTCAATTTATGCTCAGACCTCTTAATATACCAGATTCCATTAAGCACTGTCTATTACATATCAAATATATTAAACTGTCCCCCAATTAAAAAGTTTATTCCAGACCTTCAATTCAATCTAGAGATAGTTTTGGATTAGTGGTATTTTGTCATCTATGAATTTAATTTAAAACTTTCTGTGGTTTTAAAATACTCTAAAGGAAATACATTTATCATTTCAGGGGAAGTAATATTGACAATTCAAGATAATGACAAGATTACTTAAGGATCACAGCATCATGTGTGGATGGATTCAGGAAGACGTGGCTTCAGCTATCTTGACTCATTATTGCTGGATACCCCTGTAGTAAGTCTCTAGTCCCCACCTGCCCAGTTTGTGATGCAAGCCTGAGGAAAAAATGCACTAAGACAGAACTAAGAGAGAAGAAAGAGGGTGCCAGGATAACCAATGCCGGTGCAATGACAAAAGCCCTGGCCAGGCCGGGGCACAGACTTTTATGGGCAATCAAGTGGGTTAAAGGCAAGCTATGAGTGGTTTCTATAGAAATGAATGTTAACAAGATTCATGAAGGACAAGACAAAGGCATTCTCTCTCGATTTAGGAACATAAGGGACAAAATATAGTTGTAATTAGAACATAGTCCTTCTAGTCAGAAAGTTTTAGTTGTGAGAGTGGAATTTGGGTGGGAGTTTCTCTGACATTGGCACAAAGGCTTCAGCCAGACTCACACATAAACAAGCCAGGGGTGGGATTAACCCTTTACAGCCTGCTTTGGGAATAATCAATATTACAGACCTCTGCATATTATCATGATTTCCGCAGAGCCAATTTTGCCTATGTAGTTTACCAATAAACTAAAAGGACAAAACTATTAGAACACAAAACGTTGAAGTGGTATACAGACATTTACTACAGGTCCCAAGCACCAGAAATGTACCTGACTCTGACATTAGCTTAAATCAACAAGGTATATCCTACATAAAATGAAGTCACTTTTATCCTAACCCATATATAAATCCCTCCTTCTGCTCTAAATTGTTACATTCCAGCTGGACTTGGACCATGCTTCTGACAGTCAGTCCCTCAGTAAATTGCATTTTCACAGTTGTCTGCCTCTTTGTGGTCTTGTACACCTTGTGATTGGTCCTCACACACAGACGATGGATGATACTGGAATACCTAAGGATAAATCCCCAGGACAGTGTGCATGCAGAGTGATAATGAGAATTTTTAATTGACATTACTTAGTCTTTTATATTCACTCTATGGCCAGGGGCTTTAAATCTGTACAAATTCAAATCTAATGCAGCTATGAATGTGTGTGCACAAGTGTCAGAGTGTCTGCTTTCAATTCTTTTGAGTGTACACCCAGAAGTGATATTTCTGGACCACATGTTTGCTCTAGGTCATAACTGTTTGCCAGACCTCCACACTGTTTCCACAACAGCTACCTCATTTCACACTTCTACCAGCAACGTACAAGGGTTCCAACTCTACCACATCAGTTTCCACACTGATTATTTTATGTCCTTGTTTTTCTAGCATTAGTTTATTTGTCTTATAACACTATCCTAATAAATGTGACAGGCTATCTCTTTGTGATCTTAATTTGCATTACTGTAGTGACTAGTTATGTTAAGCATTTTTGCATTTAATTCAACAATCACATTTAACATACAACAGATTGTTATTATTGTTTGGAAGAGCAAATAAGTTATATTTCATGGATGCGCTAGGTTAGAATTCCAGTCAAATAATTATAGTACCACTAGGTGAACTTCAATAAGTTCTCTGAAGTCCTTTAGGCTCAGAGTCTTCCTTTAGAGAGTCATGATGTGACCATTAATCATGATGTGTCAACTTAAATGAGTTTAGAGATACCTAACGAGCTCTTGGACTGTGAGCCAACAGACCCAGCAAGGACAAAAGGACCCCAGAGGGGGTCTCTTCACCTGCCTGCCTGCCTGAGACCATCTGGTGGGTGCACAACCTCCCGGACTGCACAACACCACACCCAGTAAGGAAGGTAGCCCTGTGGGTGCCCTTGAAACACGACCAGGACCCCTCCCCCAATCTCAAACCTTCTGATTGGGCCAGTCATTGGAAGAACTCTGCAGAGGCATAGGCTCTCAATGAAGGATAGTTTTCTGAGCTCCCAACTTTGAACATCTTTAAAGAAAGGGCAGGGGAAACCTGTAATAGAACTGAGTGGAGTTCAACCATGAGGGTTGGGAAACTCAAGTTAGGCCTTGTGGACTAAGTTCAGTCTCAGTCATGGGGAACTGCAATTGGCTAGCTGAGACCAGGGGATTTGGTTCTGCATATGGCTGTACATGTGGTATAATATGAGAATAGAGACATAGTCTGAAAGAGGCCCTTCAAATTCTTTTTTTTTCTCTTTTTTCCTTTCCTCGTTCCACCCTAAAATTTCTTTCTTATTGCTGTCCTCTCTCTCCAACTCAGTCTCTTGCTCCACCATATTATGCCTCATCTCCATTTTTATTCTGGCTCCTGCCCTAACTCAGACTTCGTCTTTTATTATTTTTTCTTTTTTGGGGGGATTTCTCTTTGTGTTCTTTTCTCCAGTAATTTTACCTCACTCATGGCTCTGTACCTTCAAGGGAAGGCAAGCGCCTGTTATTGTTAAGGGAATATATGCTTGTCCTTATTCCTGCACTCTCTCTATCCCCACTGAAGTTAATAGCTTTGTAAACATAGCAAGGTAATACTACATCCTCTGGATCACTTCAAACCTGCTCCTGTTCTTTCACTTATCTATTCCTCTCATCCTAACTCAGTCCAACTCCCCATCCTAAATGGTACAGATGCTATATTGAAAAGCATATTCACTGCAAACATATTATGGGCTGCTTCTTGATATTAATTTAACTCACATGGGTAAAAGGTGATACATTAATGACTACCACAAGTGAACAGTTTGCAAGCTGTGCCTGATCCTATTGGGCTGCTGAATGTATCATTTGGGATAAAGTGCTGTGATCAATTTAAAGTGTTGTTTTCTCTGATATTATGAAAATGAGGATGTCTATGAGTCATTAGAAACTCAAAAGCTAAAACACAAATATATCAGGAAGATTTAATACCCAGAAATTAAAGGACAACCCAACAACAAAAATAAAAATGAGAAAGCACTTAAGCAAGACACAAAGACAGATTTCCAGTTCACCAATGGCAAACAGTAGGACAAATGAGGATGAAAAGTCTGACAGTGAACCAACAGGACACCCTGGACCCATAACACAGGAGGTAACAAAAACAGATCAATCAAGCTCTAGAAAAGTTCAAATCAGAAATACTTTCCAGTTAACCAGAGAGATGATGATCAAAATGGAAGTCATGATTTGAGACTCTAGAATAGAAACTGACAAAAAATAGATGAGCTCAAGACCATGATAGATGCCATGAAGACTCAGCATGAGAAAGAAATGGAAACAATGAATGCCCAAAAGAGGAAAGAAATGGAATCCATAAAACAGATTCAAACAGATATTCAGGAGAATAAAAACTCTATTGAGAGTGTATGCAACAGAATAAAAGATTGCAAAGATAGAATTTCAGATATAGAAGATAGGATCACAGTCAGTGGCCATTAAAAAAGAGGTCTCTCAAAAACAGTAAAGGATCATGAGAAATCAATCCAACAACTTCTAGACGATGCAAAGAAAAATAACATAAGGCTGATAGGAATTCATGAAAAAGCAGGAGAAAACGCAAATGACCTAAAAAAAGCTCTTCACAGAATTAATGACAGAAAACTTCCCAAACAGAAGGGAAGAAAAAGACACACAGATAAGTGAGGCATATAGAACTCCAACTAGCCATGATCAAACAAAATTTACATCTAGACATATAATAATCAAGATCCCAGAAATCCAACAGAAAAACAAAATACTACAAGCAGTAAGAGAAAAGAAACAAATCACATGCAAAGGAAAGCCCATTAGAATCACAGCAGACTTTTCAACACAAACCCTTAGGTCAAGGAGAGCCTGGAGTGAGGTATTCCAAGTCCTAAAAGAAAAGAACCTCCAACCTAGACTGATGTATCCTGCAAAACTCTCTTTCAAAATAGATGGGGAAATAAGATACTTCCACGACAAAGAGCACCTGAGAAATTTCATGAACACCAAACCAGCACTGCAAGGAATTCTAAACAATATCCTAGAAAAGGACAACGAAATTCACAATAACATGAGGCCCAACAGACCAAATCAAATAGGCAAGGCAAGAAACTAAAAGGAGATGGGAGAAAAAGTAAAAAGAGTCAACAAAAGGACAACAACATGACAAGAATAAGTCAAAATATATCAGTTGTAACCATCAATGTTAATGGCCTCAATTCACCAATCAAGAGAAACAGATTGGCAGAATGGATTAAGAAGCAAAATCCAACAATATGTTGTATACAAGAAACACACCTAGTGCAAAAGGAAGTCCATAGACTGAAAGTGAAAGGATGGAAAACAATTCTCCATGCGTCAGGAGTCCAGAAAAAAGCAGGGGTAGCAATCTTATTCTCAGATAAAGTAAATTTCAAACCAAAACTCATTAAGAGAGACAAAGAAGGACACTACATCCTTGTAAAGGGAACAATTCAAGAGGAAGAGTTGACAATTATAAACATATATGCACCTAATATAAATGCCCCCAACTATATAAAACAAATATTAAGTAATATGAAAAACCAAATAAGCACTAATACAATTGTAGTGGGGGATTTAAATACCCTACTATCACAAATTGACAGATCATCTAGGCAGAAAATCAACAATGAAATAGTAGAACTGAACCAAGCTTTGGAACACATGGATTTAATAGATGTTTATAGAGTATTCCACCCCCAAATTTCAGAATATACATTCTTTTCGGCTGCACATGGATCATTCTCCAAGACAGATCACATACTGGCTCACAGAACAGGTCCAAAGAAATGCAAAAAATTGAAGTCATCCCCTGTATATTATCAGATCATAGTGCAATCAAACTGGAGATTAATAATAGTACAAGAAACTATAGAAACTTCACAAGCACATGGAAACTGAAGAACACTCTCCTAAACAATCAATGGATTACAGAGGAAATTAAAGAAGAAATTAGACAGTTTTTACAAATAAATGAGAATGCCAATGCAACATACAGGAATATATGGGACACCATCAAAGCAGTTCTATGGGGAAAATTCATAACATTGAATGCCCACACTAGGAAAACAGAGCAGGCTCAAATAAACAACTTAACAAAGAAACTTAGACTCCTAGAAAAACAAGAGCAAGAAAAACCGAAAGCTCGAACAAGAGAGGAAATTATAAAGATCTGAGCAGAAATCAGTGCAATTGAAATTAAGAAAATGATACAAAAAATAAATGAAACAAAGAGCTGGTTTTTTGAAAGAATAAATAAAATTGACAAACCCTTAGCTAATCTTATCAAAAAAAGGAAAGAAAAGGCTCAGATCCATGCAATTAGGAATGAAAAAGGCGAAGTCACAACAGATCCGAAAGAAATCCAGAGGATCATGAACACCTACTTTGAGAACCTGTACTCTAATAAAATGGAAAACACAGAAGAAATGGACAGATTTCTAGATACTTATGAATTACCAAAGTTGAACGAAGAAGATAAAAACATTTTAAACACCCCAATCACAATCAGTGAAATTGAAAATGTAATTAAAAACTTACCAACAAAGAAAAGCCCAGGCCCTGATGGATTCACTGCTGAATTTTACAAGACATTTAGAGAAGAACTACTACCATTACTCTTCAAACTTTTCAATGAAATTGAAAGAGAAGCTATACTTCCAAATTCATTCCTGGAAGCAAGTATCACTCTGATTCCCAAACCAGAGAAAGATACAACCAAAAAGGAGAACTACAGACCAATCTCCTTAATGAATATAGATGCAAAAATCCTTAATAAGATACTAGCAAACAGAATACAGAGGATTATTAAGAAGATCATCCATCATGACCAAGTCGGATTTATTCCAGAGATGCAAGGGTGGTTCAACATACGAAAGTCAGTGAATGTAATACATTATATTAACAAAGTCAAGGACAAAAACCATATGATCCTCTCAATAGATGCAGAAAAAGCATTTGATAAAATTCAACACCCATTCATGATAAAAACCCTGCAAAAAATTGGAATAGATGGTCTATACCTCAATTTAATAAAGGCTATTTATGAAAAACCATCAGCCAACATCATATTGAATGGCCAAAAACTGAAAACCTTCATGTTAAAATCAGGAACAAGACAAGGATGCCCACTATCGCCACTTCTCTTCAATATAGTTCTGGAAACATTAGCCACAGCAATTAGACAAGAGAAAGAAATTAAAGCAATAAAGATAGGAAAGGAAGAAGTTAAACTATCATTATTTGCTGATGATATGATACTCTACATTGAAGATCCAAAAAACTCCACCAAAAAACTTCTAGACTTAATTGACAGATTCAGTAAAGTATCTGGATACAAGGTGAATACCCAAAAATCAATAGCCTTTCTATACACAAATAACAGACAGACAGAAAGAGAAATAAGGGAAAAAATTCCTTTTACAATAGCATCCAAAAAAATGAAGTATCTAGGAATCAATCTAACAAAAGAAGCAAAAGATCTCTACACTGAAAACTACAGCACTCTGAAAAAAGAAATTGAAGAGGATATAAAAAAATGGAAAGATATCCCCTGCTCCTGGGTAGGAAGAATCAACATAGTGAAAATGGCCATACTACCAAAACTGCTATATACATTCAATGCAATGCCAATTGAAATTCCAATACTATAGTTCACAGAACTAGAAAAAAGAATCCAAAAATTCATTTGGATCCATAAGAGACCTAGAATAGCAAAAGCCATTTTAGGCAACTGACACATCGCACCAGGTATAACAATTCCCAATTTGAAACTATACTACAAAGCCACTGTGATTAAAACTGCATGGTACTGGCAAAGAAATAGGCCTGAGGATCAGTGGAACAGACTGGAAGACACAGAAACAAACCCAGATGTACTCAGCTGCCTCAACTTTGACAAAGGAGCTGACTATCCTCAGTGGAGGAAAGATAGCCTCTTTAATAAATGGTGTTGGAAAAACTGGATGTCAACCTGCCACAGATTAAAATTAGACCCTTATCTTTCGCCATGCACTAAACTAAAATCCAAGTGGATTAATGATCTAAATGTTAAAAAGAAATAAAAAAATATGTAAAGCAATTTTCACTAAATTTAATTTTGTCCTGAAATATTTCTCATGAATTTATGATTATGTATAGTGGTTTTAGTATTAAGATTTCAAAATGGGTCACTAGATCAAATATAAAGACCCAATTTAAAAATGGGCATCCGAAATGAACAGACATTTCTCAGACAAAGAAGTAAAAGCAGCAAGTAAATATATGAAAAAATGTTCCACATCACTGATCATTCGAGAGATGCAGATGAAAACAACACTGAGATTCCACCTCACCCCACAAAGAATGGCTGCTATCAAGAAATCACACAATAACAAATGTTGGTGGGGTTGTGGGGAGAAAGGAACCCTTCTCCATTGTTGGTGGGAGTGCAGACTGGTGCAACCACTATGGAAATCAATATGGAGATACTTCAAAGAGCTGGGACTGGAGGTTCCATTTGACCCAGCCACCCCTCTGCTGGGTATCTTTCCAAGAGAACTAAAAAAATCATATCACAGAGAAGTATGCACACCAATGTTTATAGTAGCACAGTTTGTAATATTTAAATCTTGGAAACAGCCCATTTTCCCATCCCTTGGAAACTGGATAAAGAAGATGTTGTTTTTCTATAAAATGGAATATTCCTCAGCCATAAAGAACTAGAAAATAGACACATTCATAGGAAAATGGGTACATATTGAAGATATACTCCTAAGTGAAATAAATAAGTCACACATGTGCAAATACCAAATAGTTTCCCTGGTGTGAATAATCTGCAATAATACATAAGATCCTAATAAGATTATTCACATTTAGAAATGGAAGAAAGGAGCTAAAGGTGTAGGGAAAGTGGGATGGGTAGGGTAAGGGTAATAAGGGAAAAGAAAAAAATGTGAGATAATGAAAATAAAGTGTTTGTTGATGGGGAGGGGAGGAGCGGGTGAAGGGAGGGCAGGTGTAAGGGGAAAAAATGAGAATCAAGACTTGTCATGTAGAGGTACAAGATCCCAACAATGAATGTATCTGTACTGTATCCCTAAAATGTACCAATAAACTCAATTTAAACTGAAAAAAAGGAATACCTAATGAAAAAATGGAAATAAAATGTTTGTAAATGGGGAGGAGAAGAGGGGGTGAAGGGAGGGCTGGGACAAGGGGAAAAAATGAGAACCAAGACCTGTCATGTAAAGGTAAAAGATCCCAATAATGAATGTAACTGTACTGTATATCTAAAATGTACCAATAAACTCAATGAAGAAAAAAAAAAAGAAAGAACTAACAGATTAGTGAAGCCCAGTTCTGGATGTGTGTCTAGTTGACTGACAAGTAAGCTCTCAAACTGGGGTAAGAACACCAAACCTGGATGTGGGTGGTCCAAGCAATAGGTTGTACCCCACATAGAATGAAAAAGGAAAGAAGGATGTGCTCCTGTTTGTAAGAGCTCCAGTCTTTGCTGCCACCACATTTGAATACCAAGCTCCAGTCTCTTTGGCCTGCCAACATAGATGTGTATTGGTAACTCTGAAGTAAATTTTCAGATCTTTAACCAAACCTGGTGCTGCATCCTTGCTTCCTCTTGTTCTGTGGCTTCTATTTTTTGGGCTGACTACTGGGTCTTCCGGACCTTAGCTATTGTGTGTCCTCCCCACTAGGATCCTGCAAATTGCCAGTGTGTACGCTCCTGGCTTTGGTCATGTGAACCTACCTACTAAATCCCCTTGCAGAATTACACACATATTTTGTATTGTTCCTGTTCCTCTAGAAGATCCTACCTAATAAAGTTGGAAATAATACTTATTTTATAATGGATTAGGTGTGCATTCAAATGATGAATCATTAATGATGCTGCAAAGTACAAATATCAATTCAATGTTCTGTGTCAAGTTACTAGACACACTAGCAAAATTGCAAATGAGATTCCAGTTGTTTTGGTAATGAGGAAATCTTATACCCTAAGATATTTAACATAGCATTAAGGAAAAAATAAAGAATAAAATCCTTAAAAAATAAGAGTAATGATCACAACTTTAATTTTAATGTATACAAGTTAAAGTAATTTTTTTCATTAAGTTTATCGGTACTTCTCATTTGTCTTTTTCTCTGAAATAAAACACATTCACATCCCCCTCTTTTTCACTCCTAAACTCTTTTTCATGATCAAAGTCCTGAGTTGAACACAGAAAACTCTACATTTCCTATAATAGAGAGCTGGAAGAAACTAATCGATCTTGGGCTAGTGGTGGATATTTTTTAGCAGCGGCCATAAGAGTGATGTTTTATTTGTTTAATAGAGAGGGAGAACTAGATCTGCTTGTGCTGTCAGGGTATAGTGATAGATCTAACTCCCCTATCTAAATGAGAAGCAATATTTTAAATAAATCCTTCCAATGTGTCAGAGAAAATGGAGACCAAGATCTTGTAATATAGACAAAAGGGGGGAAGGACACAGGACTGCCCACTCGTTTTCAAACAGACGTCTGTCACAAATGAAAGCAGAATTGATTAAAACATCCCTTTTCTGACTTTCTGCCAAGGTTTATCTCTTGTAGATAAGGAAAATGGTCCAAGAAGTAATCCAGCTTACAGTCATTCATCACACATCACAGATTCTCCTTTGGTGTTTAAGAACAACCCCTTTGCAGAATTAATTGATAACTTTGCAAAGATTCATGTATATCTTCTGAAGTTTACAAAAAATCTAAAATATAAAAATTCTGTACTCATAACATACTGATCTCATGACACTTTCATTAAGTTATTCTTTGCAGGAATTAAAAGACAGTTTACAGCTTTACAGATTGGTGGCTATTCCTAAGGCCCTGGAGAAAAATGAATGAGTTTTTATTTGTCCGTTTGCAATGCTTAGGTTAATAACTGTGCAATCTTTTTTTTGTACCTCCAGCATGGACAAGTACACAGTGGAAACAACCATTTTTTACAAAAATGACATAGAACTCTGGTTAAATCCTTACACTGCTTAATATCCGTGGGTGCCCTGGAGCAAGATACTTAATTTCAATGAGCTTCAATTTTCTCGTTACTAAGATGGGATGACAACATGAAGCTCACAGAACAGCTGGTATCATAAATATGAGAGTGCTGGCAAAGACATCCAGCAAAGTGCCAGACTAGACGATCTTTTTATACGTTGCTTTTGATCCTTTTATATTGTTGTATTCATTAATATTAATCAAAGACTTCACAGGTATGTATGACTCATCCTTCCAGCTTTATATATAAGCTCTTCAAGGGCAAAAGTAATCATATTTCTTTTCTTCTATGTTAATATAGGGCATTTTTATAGTAATCAATGTAGTATGTCTTTTTTCTAATTATAAAAATAATATATGTTCATATTTGATGATTTAGAAAGTACCGACTATACAGAAAAAAATATTTTAAATTGCCTACAATACAACACCATAGAAAGAACAACAGATAATTCATTTTGACATATTTCCTGCTAGCCTTTTCCCCATGTGTGTTTTTAAAAAATAGGATCATGCAGTATTTCAAGATTTGTGGTCTGGTTTTAAATTTACTTTTATACAATGAATATTTCTCATATTAGCATTTTTCAAAAATGTGAACTTTAAATGTTTCAGAGCAGTCCATCAGCTGAATACCTATACTTTATTTTTATTACACCCCTTAATTTGCAAATTTCGAGATTTCCACCATTATGAATAATTCAAAAAACAATTTTGTACATACATTTTTTCAAAATTTTATCCTCTTAAAATTCTTATTAGTGTTATTAAAAAATCAAGGAGAACATATTTTTAAGATTTACCCCTTTCATCTTTTTAATTAATACAACTTTATGACTTTTATTATTTTATAAAGAAGCCAATATATTCAAGAATTACAAATATTACTCTAATTACAACAGCTATAGATATTTTATTTACTACTGTGTGACCAATTCCTTGCACATTATAGTAGCCCAATAGATATTTGTAAAGTTGAGTTAGCTTGAATTGTCTTAACCCTACAGCACTATTCATTTCTGGACTGGATGATTGTGGGATGTTTAGTAGCATCTCTGACTTCTATTTACTTCATGCCAGTTTTACACCAATTGTGAAAATAATCAATGTCACCAATATTGCCAAATGTCTTGTGAAGGAAAAACAAAAACTGCCCTCCTATCACATACCATCAAGAAAAACCCCTCGTGTTAAGCTAAAATCAAAATCACAGCACTATATATACTAATTTATTCTTTAATATTTTGGTGCATTCTTTTTAAAATGGGGACATAGGGAACACTACTATGCAGTATTGTAGAAGGACATTTATTCTTTTTTTTAAATTTTATTGAGTTTATTGGTACATTTTAGGGATACAGTACAGTTACATTCATTGTTGGGATCATATACCTCTACATGGCAAGTCTTGATTCTCATTTTTTCCCCTTACCTCTGCCCTCCCTTCACCCCCTCCTCCCCTCCCCATCTACAAATACTTTATTTTCATCTTTTCATTCTCTCACATTTTTTTCTTTTCCCTTTTTGTTCTTCCCCTATGCATCACACCTTCCCTACACCTTTAGCTCCTTTCTTCCAATTTCTAAATGTCAGTAATCTTATTAGAATCGTATGCATTATTGCAGAATATTCACACCAGGGAAACTATTTGGTATTTACACATGTGTGACTTATTTATTTCACTTAGGAGTATCAATATGGAGATACCTCAAAGAGCTTGGACTGGAGGTTCCATTTGACCCAGCCATCCCTCTGCTGGGTATCTTTCCAAGAGAACTAAAAGAATCATATCACAGATATGGAAATCAATATGGAGATACCTCAAAGAGCTTGGACTGGAGGTTCCATTTGACCCAGCCATCCCTCTGCTGGGTATCTTTCCAAGAGAACTAAAAGAATCATATCACAGAGAAGTATGTGCACCCATGTTTATAGCGGCACAGTTTGTAATAGCTAAATCTTGGAAACAGCCTATTTGCCCATCCGTTGGAAACTGGATAAAGAAGTTGTGGTTTTTCTATTAAATGGAATATTACTCAGCCATAAAGAGCGAGAGAATAGATTCATATTGAAGGACATTTATTCTTAATTAAAGTCCTGGGCCTCCAACTCTCACAATCATAGAAAGTTATATCATCATTTTTTATCATTTTGTTGGGGGTACCAGGGATCAAACTTGGGGCCTT
This sequence comes from Fukomys damarensis, assembly GCF_012274545.1. Lineage (NCBI taxonomy): Eukaryota > Metazoa > Chordata > Mammalia > Rodentia > Bathyergidae > Fukomys > Fukomys damarensis. The sequence goes on along the minus strand of NW_022900950.1, from coordinate 68,655,900 downwards.
CTGTTTGGGAGGCAGACAGCAGCACCACTAAGCTAAATCCCCAGCACATCATTTTTAATGGATTTATAATATTCCACTATGTAAATGCACTAATATTTTTATAACCAAATCCCTACTGATGTGTATCCACACAGATACATATAAAAAGATGTGTGCATATATCTATGTACACACATATACATACATTTTTAAATATACAGTCAGTTTCTTCATTAACATAAATTCCCAGAATAATACTACCCCTCCCTGGTCAAATTTTGTATCATCAGCATATTTCTTTTCTTTCAGATATTTTTATTAAAACATTACTTTAATTTCAATTTCAATATCTTTGATTACTGTACGAAAAGGAGAATGGGTATATCTTCAGTTAACTGTAGTTCTTACTGTGCCAGTTTGGGGAATATTCATTTCTCTCCCTAATATTTGCAAGGAGTTTTCATCTGTTGCACTATGTTACATAGACAAATACAAAAATAGAATTAAAGTTCCTAGCTGACAAGTCTACCACTGATTTCAAAGTATTCAAATACTATTCTAAAGCAATGATTCTTAAAGTGTGTATATTTGGGAGATTGGAAAGGTAAAAACAAAAAAATTCCAAAATACTTCCAAGACATTACTTGTGTATTTTTTCACTCTCTTTCCCTTGTGAATGTAGAGTTTTAGAGAGGGTAAATGACTTGGGATGACACTAATGTGCTGCTGGCTGAGGTTACGTGTAATTTTATATTTATGTGCTCATAGAATACTGTAAGACTACAGGTTTAATATGTGTGTCAATATTTGAACAAGTTAATTCATATTTTTCTCACTGTTTCAAGAATGCAATATTAGATGTATGTGTACACACAATAAAATCTGGTAATTATTGTCACAAATATTATCGTTCTAAAAACTTTTATGACCATTATTTTAATTTTATAATTATTTTGCTCTAATTAAATATATTTGACTCATACTATTTTTCTTGTATTTAAATGTGAATCATTGGCCTAAAAGAGAGAATTCAGAGATTTCTTATTCTTCAACTGCAATGTCTATCTCAAGAAAAAAATGAATTAAGAGTTTTGTGATTAAGAAAGGAAGGAATCTCCTCCAAACAAATTGGATACTATTTTTTAAAAATTGGCAAAAGCTGTACTTTTCCAAGGGTTTATACAAGCTACTGATTTATTCTGTCTTAATAAATAAAGCATGTTCAAATAGCATAAAAGTGGTAGTTAAGCCCTTTTGAGACAAGTTATTCTGGATATATAATATAAAGAACTGAATAGCTTACATGTAGATTTGATGAAGTATTTTAAAGCTAGGGATTGTTACAGGTTTTCTGACTTAAAATGAAGGAGCCACTAAAGTGTCTTTCAAGATGATATCTATTGCCTTGTCTGAAGAAGCCATGCAGTAGCTGAGAGGCTAATATAGCCTTGTGTTACTTAACATTATGGAATACAGGCTACATAAAAAGTTACTAAAATGAATTGTGCTTCCCAGTGACACAGTAACTTGTCTCATTAAAGATTTAGTTCCAAACATGAAGATTGGAGTTCATATATTATCTTTAGAGCTGTACTTTCAGCGAGAAAATGGACAAATCTACTGACTTGATTAGATTTGCTGTTTTCCTTGTCTTCATTGTACTTAGTACAAGATAATCATACAGGATTATCTTATCTGAGGCATTGATCCTAAATGCAAATAGTGGTGAAACATTCTACAAGTACGTATTAGTTACTTTCTCTCTGATTCTTGGTGAATGAGGGATTCTGAGGAGATGTCTGTTGTATATCACCCAGCACTGGGGAGATGAGATGTATGTAGTGTATTAGTCACATATCCTCATGGCCTGGGCTTCATGCAGCCACTGGGGGTAAAACAACTTGGGAAGAGAGTGAACAATCAGAGCAGCTGGCAGCTGGCTTTGTGGGATGGAGACAGTGGGCTGACCCTTAGTTTCCAAGGGCAGATGTTATTGGCTTATTTAAATAATCCCATGGGCTGACAAAAAACTAAAGTCATACTGCAGGAAATTCACTCACTTGATTTGAAAAGGTAGCTTTTGTTTGTTGGCTAAAGAACCATAGCAGCAGCATCAGGTAAGAAGGAAACTTGCAGTGAGAAGGTTGGCTAAGCAGCAAATATGCTACCAATAGTCATTGTAATCTTCACTGCTACATAATCCCAAGAAAATCAAATGAATGAAAAAACAAATTCAGGTTCACTTAAGAATTCCATTGGTGAAACAGGAACAATTATTCAGTATGTTGTGTGGGATGAAGTAGAAATCATTAAGGATATACTCTTAAGTGAAATAAATAAGGCACACATGTGTAAATACCAAATAGTTTCTCTGGTGTGAAAAACTAAAGGTGTAAATAAGATCCAAATGGTATAATTGACAATGTGAAACAGGAAGAAAAGGGCTAAAGGTGTAGGGGAAGTGGGAAGGGTAGGGGAAAGGAAATAAGGGAAAAGAAAAAATATGAGAAAACAGAAACATGGAAAAAAAATTTTTGTAAATAGGGAAGCAGGGGTAGGAGGAAAGGGAAAAAATGAGAACCAAGACCTGTCATGTAAAGGTACAAGATCCCAGTAATGAATGTAACTGTACTGTATACCTAGAATGTACCAATAAACTCAATGAGAAAAAAATAAAAATAAAAATAAAACACTTTGGATGTACATGAAAGTACAGTGGTTGTCTCTAGGAAAATTATTTATAATTATTTGAGTTGTGAACTGACCTTGCTGCTTTTTTAACGGAATGCCATTTTTATTTGAAACAATGAATAACAAAGTAGGGTTACACACACATAGGTGTTTGTCAGACATCTTACCCTTCAGTGAAAACAACTTTTTTTTAATTGTCAGTGATGAATTTAGAGATTTCAAAAATTTTTAAATTTTTTCTACTATCACTATCTTGATAGCATCCCAATTCTTCAGAACTTTCATCATGAGATCAGCAATGGTATTAAGGAATTTGCTTACTTGACATTGTATAATGAAATATATCATCATGTGGAAGAACTTCACAGCTCATCCAACTGTGAATAAATTATGAATTGAAAGTTCAGTGTAGACAATGGATTTTAGAGTATGAGTATAAAATATTTGATGGTCTGGTTTTAGAATTCACACAGCAGCTTTCTTTAGGAAATTAACACTGACCAAGTATTGGTGCAGTAATGGAAGAATACTCACAGTTACTTGGAAAAACTATTAAAATACTTCTCCCGCTTCTTATTACATATTTGAGGGAGTCTGGATGTTCTTCATGTACTCAATCAAGCAATGTATTAAAAGAAGTTGGAAGTAGAAGCCAAAAGTGAGAATTCAGCTGTCTTCTACTAATGTGGGCATCACAGAGATTTTCAAAAATGTAAAACCAATTCCAAATTCCAAAATGAAATAAAAAAATATGTAAAGCAATTTTCACTAAATTTAATTTTGTCCTGAAATATTTCTCATGAATTTATGGTTATGTATAGTGGTTTTAGTATCAAGATTTCAAAATGGGTTACTAGATCAAATATAAAGACCCGATTCAAAAATGGGCATCCGAAATGAACAGACATTTCTCAGACAAAGAAGTAAAAGCAGGAAGTAAATATATGAAAAAATGTTCCACATCACTGATCATTCGAGAGATGCAGATGAAAACAACACTGAGATTCCACCTCACCTCACAAAGAATGGCTGCTATCAAGAAATCACACAATAACAAATGTTGGCGGGTTTGTGGGGAGAAAGGAACCCTTCTCCATTGTTGGTGGGAGTGCAGACTGGTGCAACCACTATGGAAATCAATATGGAGATACTTCAAAGAGCTGGGACTGGAGGTTCTATTTGACCCAGCCATCCCTCTACTGGGTATCTTTCCAAAAGAACTAAAAGAATCATATCACAGAGAAGTATGCGCACCCATGTTTACAGCAGCACAGTTTGTAATAGCTAAATCTTGGAAACAGCCCATTTGCCTAGCTGTTGGAAATTGGATAAAGATGTGGTTTTTCTATAAAATAGAATATTCCTCAGCCATAAAGAATGAGAAAATAGATTCATTCATAGGAAAATGAATACATATTGAAGATGTACTCCTAAGTGAAATAAATAAGTCACACATGTGCAAATACCAAATAGTTTCCCTGGTGTGAATAATCTGCAATAATACATAAGATCCTAATAAGATTAGTGACATTTAGAAATGGGAAGAAAGGAGCTAAAGGTGTAGGGAAGGTGGGATGGGTAGGGTAAGGGTAATAAGGGAAAAGAAAAAAATGTGAGATGATGAAAATAAAGTGTTTGTAGATGGGGAGGGGAGGAGCGGGTGAAGGGAGGGCAGGGGTAAGGGGAAAAATGAGAATCAAGACTTGTCATGTAGAGGTACAAGATCCCAACAATGAATGTAACTGTACTGTATCCTTAAAATGTACCAATAAACTCAATTAAAGCTGAAAAAAAAGAAAAGTGACTATTTTACCTCTATTGTATGTAATAGATGAATTAAAATGCAAGTTTTCTAAAGCAAAAAAAAATTGTTTTAATTTCTAATATGGCAAATATCAATAGACCCAACTTATATAAATTTATTTGAGATTCCTAAGAATTATTAAGAGTACAGAGTAGTTGCGAGAAGTAAAGTTTGAGAATCATTTATTAAGAGAAAGACAGATTCTGCCTAAGAGAGGCAGAAGGGGCACTGGAAAGTGTGTCTGCCCTAGCGTTTGTTTTCTACCACAGCCATGCCAACATTTGTTAATCTTTGACTTCTTAGTGATTACCATTAGTTCTGGTGTAAAATGAAATTTTAGCATTGTTTTAATTTGCATTTGTCTAAAGGTTAGAGGTGCTGAATATTTTTTTCATATGTTTCTTGGGTGTTTATATTTCTTCTGAGAAGCATCTATTCATTTCACTTGCCCATTCCTTGATTGGGTCATTTATTTTAGGTAGTCTGATTTTTTGAGTTCTTTATATATTCTAGCTATTAGTCCCCTGTCTCAGGAAGAGCTGGCAAAGATTTTCCCCACTCTGAAGGTCGTCTCTTCACTCTCATAGTTGATTCCTTTGCTGTGCAGCTTTTTAATTTGATATAATATCATTTGCTGAGTGTTGCTCATTTCTTTTACAAATGGAGTTCTGTTTAGAAAGTCCTTTCCTATATTTCCTATACCTATGACTTAAAATGTTTTACCTATTTTATCTTCCAGTAAGTTACCTATTTTATCCTTAATGCTTTTTTTAATGTTTTGATCTTTGATCTATTTTGATTTTAGTACATGATGAGAGATATGGATCCAATGTCAATCTTCTGCAGAAAATTATTTAATTTTCCCAGCATCATTTGTTGAATAAACTCTCTTTCCTCCAATGTATACTTTTGATCCCTTTGTCAAAGATCAAATAGCTGAAAACGTTGGGATTTTTCTGTAACCTCCATTCTGTTCCATCTATCCACATGCCTATTTTATTCAAGTGCCATTGGCCATTTTTTCCATATTTTAAATGACTTCCAAACTTATGAATCTAGAGCAAATTCTAAGTATTTCCAAACTGAGGAAAGTTTCTACTTGAATGAATGTTGATGGTACTACCAATATCTCAAAACTTCAACACAAAAACAAATCTATCCATGTATCTGCTGTGCCATGTGAAACCACCAATATTGACTATGCTTGCCTTATATGGACTTGTTCAAGTCTAATAAAGTATAACATCTTCCCTCAAATTTTTAATTCTTGCTTTGAAATTTCATTCTTCCCTTCATTCGGGTACTGTGAAAGACAAGTTATCTTGGCCTATTGGTTCTACTTCTCCAGAATCTGGTTTTATTTTATCTCAGATCATAAAATATATTTCCCCAGGTCTTCATAACCTCTCACTTAAATTATTGGTAGTCTCCTTCTGGGTCTCAGTGACTCATTCATTCAAATATATTATGTACCTTCTCTGCTGTTAGCCCTGAACTAAGGAATGCAAGGGCAAATATGAACTGGACATGAAGAAATTCCAAGGGGACCCAGGAAAATTCCAACCTGATGGCAACCATCTTGAGACAAAAAGTTCAGATTCATGAATTCGTGAAAGTCCAACACAATGAAAAAGGTAAACTATGCCTTCCATATTTTCTTTATTGTTATTATCTTTCAATACCTTAAGAAAAATACACTTTCCCCTTTTATATGAGTCAGGCATTGAAGTAAAGGCCTGTGTTACAATGGTGAAAATGTAGTTAAGCCTTCCTTTCATATGTCTTATAGAATAGAAATGGAGGCCAGTAACAGAAAAAATGCACATGTTCACAGAAAGTGAACAATTGTAAATGCTCTGAAGCTAAAGTATCTTTTGTGTATTATCTAAGTTATATAGAAAGACATAATTGAGACTGAAGAAAAATGGAAAGTGCCCGTGAAGAAGGGACATTTCACTCAAGACTTGAAAGGTTGAGTACAGTGAACAACTGAAGCATTCACCGTGTGGAGGGAAGTTGTCATGTTTGTATGGAAATTAAGGAGCTACCATATGATGTAATACACATTAACACACTTTGTAAACCATAAAGCACTAACTTATATTAATTACTATTGGCAACGCTAACCACAAGGACAATGGTAGCCATATATTTACGTGGTATTTTATGGCTTCTACATAAAACTCATGAATAATAGGTTATTTGATTCCCATCATGACTGAAGAAAACTAAGATGGGAATATGAGATCCTGTTATTTTTTTTCTCTGAAGTTTCTATGAAGAACATTCATCATCTCTGTTATATATGATTTCCTATTCACACTAGTGCAACAAATGCATAAATGATTTCTCTTCCTCATTAAAGAAGTAAATTCAGTGAACAAGTTCTTTTGCTGATAGCACAAAAATAATAGAGCTGACTGTGCATCTCTGTTTTCACCTGTATCACTCACATTCAAAGTGATCCATCTCACCTCTAGTTATTTTATGAATATATGTTTTCAATACATATTACATTCATCTTTGAGAATTGGTACAGATACATATTGTACTTCATAATTTTTATTTCCCCTGGCTTTCAGAAGCTCCATTTTCACACACTTTCTCTCCAGCCAGTATCCATAGTCCACTTGATCATGAGTTATAGGTGTGAAGCACATTTGATTATTTTACTTACTCATTAAAAAGGCACAAATTAAAGAACATAAGTGTGTTTGTTGATGCTCTTGACATCTACAGCTCCTGTGGGTCATACATTGAAGAAAAACCATAGGTGTTTATTTCACAAGTAAATGTAAAAGAGAGAGGAACCGAGACTAGAGTTAACCGTGGATGAGACAAGTATACACAATACATTAGCCTGAGGCTAAGACAAGTGCTAAAGAGATTTGTCTTTGAAGGTGCAAACCTGTTCTTAGAAGGTATTTTCAAGAAAGATAAGTTGTGTGCTTATTTTTTTACATTTGTGTCTTTTAAATTCTACAAAACAAATTATTTTGAACATCTGCTTAATGATATATAATCCACAGGAGTTTCCTTCATATTATCAAATTTGTACGTGTTACCTTTATTGATAGAACACTTTGTCTTTCACTATGCTCGTCTCAGGATTATAGACAGTAATTTTCCAAACACCTTCCTGGGCTTTCTCTGCTGCTTCAGTCTCATTTAGGACTAGTTACATGGACCAACTTTACAGAAATGTTCTAAAGGTTTTAAGCAAATATATACTAATTGCTAGCTGCTTCCATGTTGAGGTTGTTTCAACACAATGATTTTTTATGAATAGGGACTTACATCTGCATAACTCTATTGCTGTGCATTTATTCTACTTCCTAGAAAGACAAAAACAAAAGATTAATTTCTCATATTGTTTTCTTCTTTGTTTCCACTAATGTTAACCCACTGATGCCCTAACATTACCACCAATTTTGTTATGGAAAAGTTTTGATAGAAGACAAGGAAGGTTGGAGTAGAAAGAATGGAAACTTTATGTAATTTAGAGAAATTTAATTCCAACTCTGCCAGAGTGTATTAGGAAACTGTGTTAGGCACTTTCTTCATTGCAGGGAAAAATATTTGATTCATGCAATTTACAATAGGTGAGATAGGCACCAGGTATGGTGGAGCACCCCTGTAATCCCAGCACTTGGGATGCTGAGGCAGGAGGATTGCTGCAAGTTTGAGACCAGCCTGGGCTACAGAGTGAGTTCCAGAGCAGTCTGAACTGCATAGTGAGACCCTTTCTCAAAAAACAAAAAACAAACAAACAAAAAAAATAGGCAAGATAAATTCTGGCACACAGTTTCAGAAGTCTCAGTCCATGATCAGAGGCTTAAACACAGAAATGGCATTGTGGAAGGGTCTTGGTGAGGCAAGCTGCTTACATTGTGGCAGCCAGGAAAACAGAGAGAGAGGGAGGAGCCAAAGAGAGAGATACACCCTCCCACGTCAAACCCTCCAGCTAATATGCCTCCCACCAAGCCCCAACTCTGAAGACCAAGATAGATCGCTGCCCTGTGATTCAGTCAACTTCCAAACACATGATGCTTTGGGGCCATTTTAAATCTAAACCAAAACAGAATCACAGCCTGTGAGCAGGATGAAGCCAAGAACTGAGAGATTCCAAAGTCATTGTTGCTGCTTAGATCCAAGGTAGAGTTGATGATGGGAAAAGCTTTCTTTTTAAAAAATCTCTATTAAGTTTATTGGTACATTTTAGGGATACAATATAGTTACATTCATCATTGGGATCTTGTACCTTTATATGACTTATCTTGGTTCTTATTTTACCCCATTGCCAAGACTTTCCTTCACCCTCTCCACCCTTTCCTGTTTTCTTTTTTTTTTTCAGCTTTAATTGTGTTTATTGGTACATTTTAGGGATACAGTACAGTTACATACATTGTTGGGATCTTGTACCTCTACATGACAGGTCTTGATTCTCATTTTTTCCGCTTACCCCTGAACACCCTTCAGACCCTCCTTCCCTCCCCATCTACAAACACTTCATTTTCATCTTTTCATTATCTCTCATTTTTTTCTTTTCCCTTATTTCCCTTCCCCTACCCATCCCACCTTCCCTACACCTTTAGCTCCTTTCTTCGCATTTCTAAATGTCACTAATCTTATTAGGATCTTATGTATTATTGCTGATTATTCATATCAGGGAAACTATTTGGTATTTGCACATGTGTGACTTATTTATTTCACTTAGGAGTATATGTTCAATATGTATCCATTTTGCTATGAATGAATCTATTTTCTTGTTCCTTATGGCTGAGTAATATTCCATTTTATAGAAAAACCACATCTTCTTTATCCAGTTTCCAAGGGATGGGCAAATGGGCTGTTTCCAAGATTTAGCTATTACAAACTGTGCCACTATAAACATGGGTGTGCATACTTCTCTGTTTTATGATTCTTTTAGTTCTCCTGGAAAGATGCCCAGCAGAGGGATGGCTGGGTCAAATGGAACCTCCAGTCCAAGCTCTTTGAGGTATCTCCATATTGATTTCCATAGTGGTTGCACCAGTCTGCACTCCCACCAACAATGGAGAAGGGTTCCTTTCTCCCCACAACCCCGCCAACATTTATTATTGTGTGATTTCTTGATAGCAGCCATTCTTTGTGGGGTGAGGAGCAATCTCAGTGTTGATTTCATCTGCATCTCTCAAATGATCAGTGATGTGGAACATTTTTTCATATATTTACTTGTTACTTTTACTTCTTTGTCTGAGAAATGTCTGTTCATTTCGGAGGCCCATTTTTGAATTGGGTCTTTATATTTGGGGGGGCTGATTGTTTTGAGTTCTTTATATATTCTTGATAATAGTCCTTTGTCTGAGGAACAGCTGGTAAAAATTTTTTTCCCACATTGTGGATTGTCTCTTAGTTCTGCTGATGGTTTCTTTTGAAGTACAGAAGCTTTATAATGAGATGAGATACCAGTTGTTGATTCTATCTGCTAGTTCCCATGCTACTGAGGATTTGTTCATAAAGTCTTTTCCTATACCAATGTCTTCCAGAGTTCTGCCTAACTTACCTTCCAGCAAGTTTAATGTTTCTGTTTTAATATTTAGATCTTCAACCCATTTGGATTTTAATTTAGTGCATGGCAAAAGATAAGGATCTAATTTTAATCTGTGGCAGGTTGACATCCAGTTTTTCCAACACCATTTATTAAAGAGGCTATCTTTCCTCCACTGAGGATGGTCAGCTCCTTTGTCAAAGATGAGGTAGCTGAGTACATCTGGGTTTGTTTCTGTGTCTTCCAGTCTGTTCCACTGATCCTCAGGCCTATTTCTTTGCCAGTACAATGCTGTTTTTATCACAGTGGCTTTGTAGTATAGTTTCAAATTGGGAATTGTTATACCTGGTGCGATGTGTCAGTTGCCTAAAATGGCTTTTGCTATTCTAGGTCTCTTATGGTTCCAAATGAATTTTTGGATACTTTTTTCTAGTTCTGTGAACTAAAGTGTTGGAATTTCAATTGGCATTGCCTTGAATGTATATAGCAGTTTTGGTAGTATGGCCATTTTCACTATGTTGATTCTTCCTACCCAGGAGCAGGGGATATCTTTCCATTTTTTTATATCCTCTTCAATTTCTTTTTTCAGAGTGCTGTAGTTTTCAGTGTAGAGATCTTTTGCTTCTTTTGTTAGATTGATTCCTAGATACTTCATTTTTTTGGATGCTACTGTAAAAGGAATTTCTTCCCTTATTTCTCTCTCTGTGAGTCTGTTATTTGTGTATAAGAAGGCTATTGATTTTTGGGTATTCACCTTGTATCCACTCTACTGAATCTGTCAATTAAGTCTAGAAGTTTTTGATGGAGTTTTTTGGATCTTCAATGTAGAGTATCATATCATCAGCAAAAAGTGACAGTTGAACTTCTTTCTTTCCTATCTTTATTGCTTTAATTTCTTTCTCTTGTCTAATGGCTGGGCTAATGTCTCCAGAACTATATTGAAGAGAAGTGGTGATAATGGGCATCCTTGTCTTGTTCCTGATTTTAACATGAAGGTTTTCAGTTTGTGGCCATTCAATATGATGTTGGCTGATGGTTTTTCATAGATAGCCTTTATTAAATTGAGGTATAGACCATCTATTCCAATTTTTTGCAGGGTTTTTATCATGAATGGGTGTTGAATTTTATCAAATGCTTTTTCTGCATCTATTGAGAGGATCATATGGTTTTTGTCCTTGACTTTGTTAATATAATGTGTTACATGTATTGACTTTCGTATGTTGAATCACCCTTGCATCTCTGGAATAAATCTGACTTGGTCAGGATGGAAGATCTTAATAATCCTCTGTATTCTGTTTGCTAGTATCTTATTAAGGATTTTTGCATCTATATTCATTAAGGAGATTGGTCTGTAGTTCTCCTTTTTAGTTGTATCTTTCCCTGGTTTGGGAATCAAAATGATACTTGCTTCCAGGAATGAATTTGGAAGTATAGCTTCTGTTTCAATTTCATTGAAAAGTTTGAAGAGTAATGGTAGTAGTTCTTCTCTAAATGTCTTGTAAAATTCAGCAGTGAATCCATCAGTGCCTGGGCTTTTCTTTGTTGGTAAATTTTTGTTTACATTTTCAATTTCACTGACTGTAATTGGGGTGTTTAAAATGTTTTTATCTTCTTTGTTCAACTTTCGTAATTCATAAGTATCTAAAAATCTGTCCATTTCTTCTGTGTTTTCCATTTTATTGGAGTGCAGATTCTCAAAGTAGGTACTTATGATCCTCTGGATTTCTTTTGGATCTGTTGTGACTTCACCTTTTTCATTCCTGATTGCATGGATCTGAGCCTTTTCTTTCCTTTTTTTGATAAAATTAGCTAAGGGTTTGTCAGTTTTATTTATTCTTTCAAAGAACCAGCTCTTTCTTTCATTTATTTTTTGTATCATTTTCTTAGTTTCAATTGCATTGATTTCTGCTAAGATCTTTATAATTTCGTTTCTTGTTCGAGCTTTGGGTTTTTCTTGCTCTTGTTTTTCTAGGAGTCTAAGTTTCACCATTAAGTTGTTTATTTGAGCCCACTCTTTTTTCCTAGTGTGGGCTTTCAATGTTATGAATTTTCCCCGTAGAACTGCTTTCATGGTGTCCCATACATTCCTGTATGCTGCATTGGCATTCTTATTTATTTGTGAAAAGTGTCTAATTTCTTCTTTAATTTCCACTGTAATCCATTGATTGTTTAGGAGAGTGTTGTTCAGTTTCCATGTGCTTGTGAAGTTTCTATAGTTTCTTGTGCTACTGATGTCTAGTTTGATTGCACTATGATCTGATAATATACACGGGATGACTTCAATTTTTTTGCATTTCTTTAGACCTGTTCTGTGAGCCAATATGTGGTCTATCTTGGAGAATATTCCATGTGCAGCCGAAAAGAATGTATATTCTGATTTTTGGGGGTGGAATACTCTATAAACATCTATTAAATCCATGTGTTCCAAAGCTTGGTTCAGTTCTTTTATTTCATTGTTGATTCTCTGCCTAGATAACCTGTCATTTTGTGATAGTGGGGTATTTAAATCCTCCACTACAATTGTATTAGTGCTTATTTGGTTTTTCATATTACTTAATATTTGTTTTATATAGTTGGTGGCATTTATATTTCGTGTATATATGTTTATGATTGTCAACTCTTCCTCTTGAATTGTTCCCTTTACAAGGATGTAGTGTCCTTCTTTGTCTCTCTTAATGAGTTTTGGTTTGAAATTTACTTTATCTGAGAATAAGATTGCTACCCCTGCTTTTTTCTGGGCTCCTGATGCATGGAGAATTGTTGTCCATCCTTTCACTTTCAGTCTATTGGCTTCCTTTTGCACTAGGTATGTTTCTTGTATACAACATATCATTGGATTTTACTTCTTAATCCATTCTGCCAATCTATTTCTCTTGATTGGTGAATTGAGGCCATTAACATTGATGGTTATAACTGATATATTCTGGCTTATTCTTTTCATGTTATCGTCCTTTTGTTGACTCTTTTTACTTTTTCCCCCATCTCCTTTTACTTTCTTGCCTTGCCTATTTGATTTGGTCTGTTGGGCCTCATGTTATTGTGAACTTCATTGTCCTTTTCTAGGATATTGTTCAGAATTGCTTGCAGTGCTGGTTTGGTGTTCATGAAATTTCTCAGGTGCTCTTTGTCATGGAAATATCTTATTTCTCCATCTATTTTGAAAGAGAGTTTTGCAGGATACATCAGTCTAGGTTGGAGGTTCTTTTCTTTTAGGACTTGGAATACCTCACTCCAGGCTCTCCTTGACCTAAGGGTTTGTGTTGAAAAGTCTGCTGTGATTCTAATGGGCTTTCCTTTGCATGTGATTTGTTTCTTTTCTCTTACTGCTTGTAGTATTTTGTTTTTCTGTTGCATTTCTGGGATCTTGATTATTATATGTTTAGATGTAGATTTTCTTTGATCATGGCTAGGTTGGGTTCTATATGCCTCACTTATCTGTATGTCTAATTCTTCCCTTCTGTTTGGGAAGTTTTCTGTCATTAATTCTGTGAAGAGCTTTTTTAGGTCATTTGTGTTTTCTCCTGCTTTTTCATGAACTCCTATCAGTCTTATGTTATTTTTCTTTGAATCATCTAGAAGTTGTTGGATTGATTTCTCATGATCCTTTACTGTTTTTGAGAGACCTCTTTTTTAGTGGTCACTGACTGTGATCCTATCTTGTATATCTGACATTCTATCTTCACAATCTTTTATTCTGTTGCATGCACTCTCAATAGAGTTTTTAATCTCCTGGATATCTGTTTGAATCTGTTTTATGGATTCCATTTCTTTCCTCTGTTGGGCATTCATTGTTTCCATTTCTTTCTTATGCTGAGTCTTCATGGCATCTATCATGGTCTTGAGCTCAACTATTTTTTTGTCAGTTTCTATTCTAGAGTCTCGAATCATGACTTCCATTTTGCTCATCATCTCTCTGGTTAACTGTGAAATTATTTCTGATTTGAATTTTTCTACAGCCTAATTGATCTGTTTTGTTACCTGCTGTGCTATGGGTCCAGGGTGTCCTCTTGGTTCACTAACAGACTTTTCATCCTCATTTTGTCCTACTGTTTGCCATTGGTGAAATGGAAATCTGCCTTTGTGTCTTGCTTAAGTGTTTTCTCATTGTTATTTTTGTTGTTGGGTTGTCCTTCTTTAATTTCTGGGTATTACTTAAATCTTCCTGATATAGTTGCGTTTTAGCTTTTGAGTTTCTAATAATTCATAGACATCCTCATTTTCTTAATATCAGAGAAATCAACTCTTTAAATAAATCACAACCCTTTAACCCAATTGATACATTCAGCAGCCCAATAGGATCAGGCACAGCTTGCAAACTGACCACTTGTGGTAGTCATTAATGTATCACCTTTAAACCATATGAATTAAATTAATATCAAGAAGCAACCCATAATATGTTTGCAGCATATATACTTTTCAATATAGCATCTTTACCATTTAGGATGGTGGGGGTTAGCCTGAGTTAGGATGAGAGGAGTAGATAAGTGAAAGAAGTGGAGCAGGTTTGAAGTGAATCCAGAGGATGTAGTATTACCTTACTATCTTTACAAAGCTATTAACTTCAGGGGGGATAGAGAGAGTGCAGGAATAAGGACAAGAATATATCCCCTTAACAATAATAGGTGCTTGCCTTCCCTTGAAGGTACAGAGCCATGAGTGAGGTAAAATGATTGGAGAAAAGAACATAAAGGGAAACCCCCCAAAAAATAGAAAAAATAATAAAAGACGAAGTCTGGGTTAGGGCAAGAGCCAGAATAAAAAGGGAGATGAGGGATAATATGGTGGAGCAAGAGACTGAGTTGGAGAGAGAGGACAGAAATAAGAAAGAAATTTTAGGGTGGAATGAGGAAAAGAAAAAAGAGAAAAAAAAAAACAGAATTTGAAGGGCCTCTTTCAGACTATGTCTCTATTCTCATATTATACCACATGTACAGCCATATGCAGAACCGAATCCCCTGGTCTCAGCTAGCCAATGGTAGTTCCCCATGTCTGCGGCTGAACTCAGTCCACAAGGACTAACTTGAGTTTCCCAACACTCAGGGTTGAACTCCTCTCAGTTCTATTACAGGTTTCCCCTGCCCTTTCTTTAAAGATGTTCAAAGTTTGGAGCTCAGAAAACTACCCTTCATTGAGAACCTATGCCTCTGCAGAGTTGGTCCAAGGACTGGCCCAATCAGGAAGTTTGATGCAGGCAGCTGTACCACTGAGCTAAATCCCCAGCCCATCCAATCAGGAAGTTTGAGAACGGGGGTGGGGGGGGCAGGTCGTGGGGGTGTTTCAATGGCGCCCCTTCCTTACTGGGTCTGGTGTCGCACAGTCCAGGAGATCACGCACCCGCCGGGTGATCTCAGGCAGGCAGGCAGGTGTAGAGACCCCCTCTGGGGTCCTTGGGTCCTTACTGGGTCTGGTGGCACACAGTCCGGTAGGTCGCACACCCGCCAGGTGATCTCAGGCAGGCAAGCAGGTCCCTTTCCTGTTTTCAAAGATGTTGTTTCCGTGTTTTTCCTTTTCTCATATTTTTTCTTTTCCCTTCTCACCTTTCCCCTACCCGTCTCAATTCCTCTACTCTTTTATACCTTTTCTTCCTATTACACAATATCAATTATATATTTGGATCCTTATTTAAATTTTTAGTTTTTCACACCAGAGAAACTACTCAGTATTTACAGATATGTGACTTATTAATTTCACTTATAAGAATGGTCTCAATGTGCATCCACTTAGCTATAAATTTCTCTAGTTTCTCATGCTTTATAGCTTTTTTTTCATTAAAAAAAACCCCACATCTTCTTTATTCAATTTCCAGTTGATGGGAAATTGGGCTGTTTCCAAGTTTTAGCTATTACAAACTGTGCCACTATAAACATGGGTGAGCATATACAATTGTAGTATGATTCTTTTAATTCCTTTGGGAAGATACCCAGCAGAGGAATAGCTGGATCAAATGGGACTTCTAATCCTAGTTGTTTGAGGTATCTCCATATTGATTTACACAATGGTTGCACCAGTCTACACTTCTACCAAGAAGCATTCCTATCTCCCTAAAACCCCACCAGCATTTGTTTTTTTTTTTTTTTTTTTTTTTTTTTTTTTGTACTGGGGATTGAACTCAGGTCCTTGCACTTGCACAGCAGGCCACTGAACCACTGAGCTAAATCCCCAGCCCCTCTTGTTGATTTCCTAATAGCAGCCATTCTTTCTGGGGTAAGGTGGAATCTCAGTGTTGTTTTCATCTGCATCTCTTGAATGACCAGTAATGTAGAATATCTTTTCATATGTTTATTTTCTGCTTGTCCTTCTTTGTCTGAGAAATGTCTCCTCATTTCAGATGCCCATTTTTGAATTGGGTCTTTATATTGTGGCGGTCTGATTTATTTGAATTCTTTATGTATTCTAGATGGTAGACCTTTGTCTGAGGAACAGCTGGTAAAAAATTTTTCCCACATTGTGGGTTGTCTCTTAGCTCTCCCTGTGATTTTTATGGCAGTGCAGAAGCTTTTTAAAAAGATGAGAGCCCAGTTGTTGATTCTTTGTGCTAGTTCCTGTGCTACTGAGGATTTGTTCATAAAGTCTTTTCCTATGCCAATAATCTTCAAGAGTTCTACCTTACTTATATTTCAGCAAGTTTAGTAGTTTCTGTTTTAATATTTAGATCTTTAATCCACTTGGATTTTAGTTTAGTACATGGTGAATGATAGGGGTCTAGTTTTAATCTTTGACAAGTTGAAATCCAGTTTTTCCATCACCATTTATTAAAGAGGCCATCTTTCCTCCAGTGAGGATGTTAGGCTCCTTTGTCAAAGATTAGGTAGCTCAGTATGTCTGGAGCTGTTTCTGCCTCTTCTAATCTGTTCCACTGTTCCTCAGGTCTGTTTCTTTGCCAATACCATGCTGTTTTTATCACAGTGGCTTTATAGTATATTTGCAAGTTGGGAATTGTGATACCCCCTGCCATGTCTCTGTTGCCTAGAATGGCTTTTGCTATTCTAGCTCTCTCCTGGTTCCAAATGAATTTTTGGATTGTTTTCTCTAGTTCTATAAAATATATTTTTGGGATTTCAATAGGGATTTTGCTGAATCTGTATAGCAGTTTTGGAAGTATGACCATTTTCACTATACGGGTTCTTCCTACAAGAAACAAGAGATATCTTTCCATTTTTTAATATCCTCTTCAATCCCTTTCTTCAAAGTGTTGTAGTTCTCCAAGTAGAGAGAGGTCTTTTGCTTCCTTAATTAGATATTTAATTTTTTGGTTGCTATTGTGAAAAGGATTATTTCCCTAATTTCACTATCAGCAAATCTGTTATTTGTGTACAAGAAAGCTATTGAGTTTTGAGTGTTTACCTTGTATCCAGATACTTTACTGAATCTGTCAATTAAATCTAGAAGTTTTTGGTGGAGTTTTTTGGGGTCTTCTATGTAGAGTATCATATCATCAGCAAATAATGACAGTTTAACTTCTTCCTTTCCTATCATGTTTCCTTTTATTTCTTTCTTTTGTATAATTGCTATGGCTAATGCTTCCAAAACTAAATTGAACAGGAGTCATGATAGTAGACATCCTTGTCTTTCTCCTGATTTTAGTGCAAAAGTTTTCAGTTTTTGATCATTTATATGATGTTTTAACCATAATATGATGTTGGCTCTTGGTTTTTCATAGATAGCCTTTACCAAATTAAGATAAAGACCATCTATTTCAATTTTCTCCAGGTTTTTATCATGAATTGGTGTTGAATTTTGTTGAATGTTTTTTCTGCATCTATTGGGATGATCATATGATTTTTGTCCTTGACTCTGTTAATATAGTGTATTACATTTATTGATTTACATATATTGAACCATCCTTGTACCCCTGGGATAAATATGACTTGGTCAGGGTGTATAATCTTCTTGATGACCCTCTGTATTCTGTTTGTCAGTATCTTATTGAGGATTTTTTGCATCTATGTTCATTAGTGAGATTGGCCTGTAGTTCTCCTTTTTGGTTGGATCTTTCCCTGGTTTTAGAATCAAATACTTGTTTCCAAGAATGAATTTGGGAGTATTTCTTCCCTTTCCATTTCACTGAAAAGTTTAAAGAGTAGTGGCAATAGTTGTTCTATAAATGTCTTATAGACTTTAGAAGTGAAGCCATCAGGACCTGGCCATTTCTTTGTCGATAAGTTATTAATTATGTTTTCAATTTCACTGATTGTAATTGGGGTGGTGTAGGGAATTGAAGCCAGGGGCTTGCACATGCTATGTGCACATTCTACCTGTTATCACTTCTATCTAGATGTTCCCCCAATGCCTCATGAGCTCAAAGGTGAGGCTTTTTGAATCTGGATGGATCTAGGGTATGTGATTCAGAGACTATGAGTGTGTGGTGCTAAATCAGTCCACCAATTGGTTTAGCATAGTTCTGGCTGTGGATAATGGGAAAGCCACTCCTTGGTCTGGGTCCCACACACCAATAGGCTTATAGCCTGGATGGGATAAAAGGGAGAGTGAGGCTCACTACTTGCTACTCATTGCCTCTTGCCTGCCTTGTCATGGACCTTTTCTCCTCTGCAATGCCCCTCTGCCATGCTACCCTAACCTTGGAGCCAGCAAGTATGGACTGAAACCTCTACAAACTGTGGGCCAAAAAAAACCTTTACTCCATTAACTTTAGGTGTTGGGTATATTGTCTCAGTAGCCAGTACCATAACTAAGATACTACCCCTATACTCCATTGCCCAGCCCAGAAGCTTGCTTAACTGAATGCTGCATTGAAACCTCAATTTAACTTCAAAGTGGAAAGATAAACTTTTTCTATATTTTGGGCATGTAAAGCAAGACTGCTGCTAGTAATATGTATAAAGGCAATAATAAACAAGATAGCCATGATACAAAATCCACACTTTCTGCCTAATAGCTTAGCCTTCAGGTAGTTATATGTCTTACCAATGGACTAAAAGAAACACTGCTATTCTTTGCTTTTAGAGCTTTGTCGAGCAATAAAAGATCAAATAACATCCTCTGAAACTCTTGATAGTTCACGATGGACAGTTAAAATAGTGTCTTGCTGCTATGCATTTCCTATCAATACCTTTCATATCATTTTCCTCTCCTTACAAATCAAACTATGATTTTCCATAAACTAAACTGTAACCTGGGAATCCAGTAATATTCTGTAGCCCCATATGTCATCAACCATCTCAAATAACAGCATGTCTGAACTCAGGGGGCAATTTTGTTGATGTATGAGGCAGAATGGAGCACAGCTTATTCTTTTGCTGTTATATTGACTTTGCTATATGTCAGTAGCAAGAACATAGCATTTTTTATTTTTTGTTTCCTTAAGCAGCCAGTCCTTGGAAAATAACCAAAGAGCAACAAATGTAGCAATTTTCCTGACCATATTGTCACCTTAATATGCTCTAGAAATAGATTATAATTATGAAAATAGTTCTGTTGTCTAATTCTTAAAGGCTATTTTAAACAATCATTTTTGCACTGTTACAAAAATATTCAAGTTAGAGTTAAAGATATAGTCAAGTGGCTAATAGATACCTACAAAAATGAGTATTTTGAAGTACTGTCAAGTAAAGAGGTGAACACTCTGTGTAGGCACAGAGTTTATTTTGCTTTTATGATATTTTTCATGATGTTGATTTTGTTTTGGAGGTACAGAGTGTCAACCCTATGTCATAACCAGGATTGAAAAAGAGTTGCTGGTCTAGCCTACTCAGTCAGTACTGGTTTCCAGAAGTAAAAAAAGGCAGAGAAAACAGTACCTACAGCCAACCTGCTACCTTATCTAAGAATGAATTTCCTAAGGTTCTGCTTGGCTACCTCTTTCATAGCCTTCAAATATTCATTTAAAGATACCTGTTTTGTGAGGCTCAACCTAATTGTTCATTTAAAATCGTGTCCTTGTCCCACCCTGTCTCTTCCTCATTTTCATCTTTCTGGTGTACTGTGTTCTCCACCTCCCCAGTCTGAATCCAAAATATTATTTGCTGTATTTATGAATTATGTCTGGTGTGTCTTTTCTGCCTTTTCTTAAATGGAATAAAGGTTCAATGGGGGGAAAGAAGAAATTGGCCTAGAGAGTTTCTTAGAAATTCTAGTATGCAGTCTGTCTGGAAACACTTTAACACTTTTAGTTTTCTAATAAAACTACCTATCTCAACTATACGTTTAATGTAGTCATTCTCTTGCCACTTATAATCAAATTTAGAGCTTTTTTTTTTTTTTTTTTTTTTTTTTTTACTGGGGATCAAACTCAGGTCCTTACAATCACAAGGCAGGTGGCGGACTATCAATCAAATTTAAAAGATGAATTTATTACTAATTTATTGTATTCAATGTAGTCAGGTGGATTAGTAGATTTTATTTTCTAAAGCCTACTCTCACATCAAGATAGTTGTGATTCTTCATTTTCAAAATAACTTACATTGTGACTAAATGATGTAGCATCTAAAAAGAGTGAGGGGAAAAATTGTAGAATTAAGGTCAAAGTTTTGTAAACTGTGATTTTTTTAAGGCAGAAAAACAAAATTAAGTATTGTGAATAATTCAAGAGTGATTTATTAAAAGTTCAAATCTGGCTATTGTTCAGATAAGGTTCAAGGTGGAATCAAATTTAGGGATGTAATTCCAGAGCTTGGGTTACAAGTAAAGACTAGAGATTTATGGTTTGGTCTTTAAAATGTTTATTTTTTCTTGGTCCAGAGATCCTTAGGAAGATGACCCTGTCTTCTTTTGGCTTCAGAAGACAAAAGGGTTTATAATGGAGGAATCAAGTTCTCTCTGATTTCTCTGGAAGGGGCTTCTGATTGCCAATTGATTAATCAAATTTCTAGCACGAGTTATACAGCATGCTGAAAAAGGAACCACTCTAAAGCTATGCTATCTAAATTCCAGTGATGATGTAGGACAGAATCAAAATTGAAATCATTTTAAAAGGAGAACTCTGCTGTGAAATTGGTAAAAGAGGGTTGATATGGGTCTAAGTTGAAGAGATGCCAGTCTTAAGAAGTATCTGTTATGATTTTTAGACAAATTCACATTTCATGAGAAAAACATTAGTTGGGTTCCCTAATATCTGAAAAATAGCATCTCAAAAATATGTACTACATGCTGAATGGATACAAAGCTGGTATATTCTTTATGCAAAGCATACACAGAGAGGCCAGAGAGGTGTCAGAATAGACAAAATATTCTTCAAGCAAATAATATTCTGTAAAATTCCACTCTAAAAGAAAGGTTGCTGTATTTTATTGTGAAAAATAAATGGTAACTAGACACATGACCAATCAATCAGTACTTAAAAGAGCAGTTAATGTGCATTGGTGCATAACAGATCAGTATTAGGGCTCTGCTTGGACTGGCTAAAAAAATCTAAGTGATAAAACAGAGAGGCTAAAAAAAATAGCAAGCCAAAGAGGATATTTAGATAATTATAAATCAATTTTAGTATTTGAAATATAAAGGGAGACATTTCCGATTAGAATAGAAGTTTAAACCCTAGACCTTCCTAAATACACCATAACAACAGTGTTCTTCTGCTGCTGTGATACAATACCACAAATGTGGCAGCTCAAACAACAAAATGTGTTCCTTCTGGAGGAAAAGAATCCCAGAGGAAATTCTCCTTCTTGCTCTTTCCAGCCTGTGGGTGGTGTAGAGGGCACCCAGCCATCTTCTTGGCTCATGGCCAAGTCTTTGTACCTGATAAAGTTTCACATTCTGCTTTTAAATTGGCACCCTGTGACTGTGTTCTCCTGAGGTAAAGGGATTAGGGTGTTCCCTTCAACCTCTTTGATAAGAATACCAATCCCACTCACGAGCATGGTGCACTCATGGATTGGTCTTTCCCAGGAGCTCCACCTCTTAGTAATAGCACCTTGGGTATTGGGTTCCAATAGCTGGACCTGGGGGTACACATATACAGTCAAAGCATAGTAGACCAGCTCACTGCATACCCACTGCAATTGAATTTTCTTCAGTTTAAACAAATGTTGGAGGTGAGAACATGTAGCAACTTTCTTTCATGGAACTCTTGCTTGCAAGGGTATACAGGTGCAAGAATTCTAGCCATTAAAACAAAAAGAGTCTTCTAGAATTTTCTAGGAAGTATTTTGCTTTATTATGTAGACGTCATTGCTTATTGTTTTCTTTATTCTTTACCCTTGTGTCCAGAATTCATATTGAAGACTGCTGCTGCATAGCTCTCTTGGGACAATAAAAGCATTGTAAGAAATTTGCAAAGATCATAGTTGTGACATACTGATTATTTTGTTTTGTTTTGTTTTTGATACAGGGGATTGAACTTGGGACTTTGCACTTAAAAGGCAGGCAGCAGAATCATTGAGCTAAATCCCTGGCCTGATACTTTGGTTTTTGAAACTACTCTCAAACTTAAAATCCAAACAAAAGAATTTATATTTAGGCCACTATAAATGAGATTTTTGGGTTATGTTCACAGATATACATATGTCCTCATAAAGACACTGTCTAAAGAAATAGACAAAATATGGCAATGCCAAGTGATCTATAGATTTAATGCAATTCCTATTAAAATGTCAATACTAATTCCAAATTTTGTATGGAATCAAAAAGGATCCAGAATAGCCTAAGGAATGCTAGGCAAAAGAGGAAGGCTGAAGGCATAACAAAATCAGCTTTCAAATTATATTACAAAATCATAATAAAAAAACAACGTGGTACTGGTATAAAAACAGACACGTAGACCAATAAAATAGAGCACAGACACAGAAACAGCACCTACAGCACCTACACCTACAGCAGTTTGACTTTTGACAAAGGCACCAACAAATTTGGAGAAAAGACAGCATCTTTAATAAATGGTGATAGGAAAGGAGATCCAAACCTCTCAACCTGTGCTAAAATAAAATAAAAATGGATCAAAGACTTAGATATAGAAACAAAAAGTAGGGTGTGACCAGCATCCAGCAGAAGGTGGAAGGCAGAGGTCTGGGACAGCCACTCAGAGATCCCATTCTCTCTCCAACCTGCCTGGGGCCAACCCAAGAGGACTGGGTAGCCACACCCTTGCCATGACCATGCCATGACCAGCATCCAGCAGAATGTGGAAGGCAGAAGTCCAGGACAGCTACTTAGAGCCCCTTCTCACTCCAGCCTCCCTGGGGCCAATTGGTGAGGACTAGCTTGCTGCATGGGCACCCCTGCAACCTCCTCAAAAGACCTCCCCACTCTCAGGCCTCCTGATGTTGCCATTCCTTGGATCGACTCTGCAGAGGCACAGATACTCATAAAGGGCATTTTTCTGAGCTCCAGACTCTGAATATCTTCAAAGAAAGGGCAAGGGGAACCTGTAGTAGAACTTTGCGGAGTTCAACCCTGCAGGAGGCCAGGGAGCTCAATTTGGGCCTTGCAGGCCAAAATCAGTCTGAATCTCAGGGGTCAGCCATCAGCTAGCTGAGATCAAAGGACTTAGTTCCACACATGGCTGAGCACATTGTCTATTATTACAGCAGAGATATAATCTGAAAGAGGCCCTTCAAATTCTTTTTCTTCTTTCCTCATTCCATTCTGCAAATTCTTTTTATGTCCTCTTTTTCCAATTCAGTCTCTTGTTCCCCCATATTATTCCTCATCTCTCTTTCTGTTCCTGTTCCTGCCCTAACTCAGATTTCTTCTTTTATCATTTTTTCCTCTTTCTTTATGTTTTTTTCTTCTCTCATTTTCCTTTACTCAAGGGTCAACAGTTCCAAAGGAAAGTGATCCCCTATTTCTGTTAAATTGATATATTCTTGTCCTTATTCTTGCACTCTGTCTTTCCCTTTGGACTTTAACAGTATCCTAAAGACTGTATGGTCATCTTACATGCTCTGCCTTCACTTGAAATGTTCTCCAATTCTTTTACATATCTACTCCTCTCATCCTAACTCTGTCTAAGCCCCCATCCTAAATGGTAAAGATGCTATATTGAAGAGTTTATTCACTGCAAACATATTCTGGGCTGCTCCTTGATTTTCATTTAATTCACAAGCTGATAGACTAACAACTACCACAAGTGGTCAATTTGTAAGTTGTGCTTCATCCTATTCTGTTGCTGATTGTATCAATTGGGCTAAAAAGTTGTGATTGATTTAATGAGTTGTCTTCTCTGATATTATGAAAATGAGAATGTCTAGAGTCATTAGAGAATCACAAGCTAAAGAGCAACTATATCAGCAAGATTTAAGTAATAACCCAGGAATTAAACCAAGGACAACCCAACAACAAAAATAAAAATGAAAAAACACTTAAGCAAGACACAAAGACAGACTTCAGATTCACCAATGGCAAACAGTAGGACAAATGAGGTTGAAAAGCCTGACAATGAACCACCAGGACACCCTGAACTCATAGCACAGGAAATAATAAAACAGGTCAATAAGGCTCTAGAAAAACTCAAAAACAGAAATAATTTCCCAGATAACTACAGAGATGGTAGGAAAATAGAAGTCATGATTAGAGACTCTAGAACAGAAACCGACAAAAAAATAGATGAGCTCAGGACCATGACAGAAGCCATGAAGGCCCAGCACAAGAAAGAAATGGAAACCACGAATGCCTAACATAGGAAAGAAATGGAATCCATGAAATGCATTAAAATAGATATCCAAGAAAATAAAAACTCTACTAAAAGTTTTCGCAGCAGGATAAATGAATGTGAAGATAGAATTTCGGATACAGAAGATAGGATTGCAGTCAGTGAAAAGAGTAAGGGATCATGAGAAATTGATACAACAACTCCTAGATGATGCAAAGAAGAATAACATAAAACCTATGGGAATCCATGAAGTAGTGGGAGGAAATACAAATGACTTAAAAAAGCAGTTCACAAAACTAATGATAGAAAACTTCTCAAACGGGGGCAGAATTTGACATACAGATAAGTGAGGCACACAGGACTCCAACTAACCATGATCAAAAAAAAAAATCTACACTTAGACATATAATAATCAAGATCCCAGAAACCCAACAGAAGAACAAAATACTGCAAGCAGTAAGAGAAAAGAAACAAATCACATGCAAAGGAAAGCCCATCAGAATCACAGCAGACTTCTCAACATGAACCCTCAGATAAAGAAGAGCCTGGAGTGAGGTATTTCAAGTCCTAAAAGAAAACAGCCTCAAACCTAATCTGATGTATCCTGCAAAACTCTCTTTCAAAATGGATAGGGAAATAAGATACTCCCATGACAAAGAACACCTGAGAGAACTTTATGAATACCAAACCAGCACTACAAGGAATTCTAAACAATATCCTAGAAAAAGACAATGAAGGTCACAACACCATGAGGCCCAACAGACAAATCAAAGAGGCAAGGCAAGAAACTAAAGGGAGAGGGGGGAAAATTTAAGAGTCAACAGAAGGACAATACATGACAATAATAACGCAGTACATACCAGTTATAACCATCAATGTCAATGGCCTCAATTCATCAATCAAGAGAAATAGACTGGCTGAATGGATTAAGAAGCAAAATCCAACAATATGTTGAAACACACCTAGTGCAAAAAGAAGCCCATAGACTGAAAGTGAAAGGATGGAAAACAATTCTCCATGTGACAGGATCCCAGAAAAAAGCAGGGGTAGCTATCTTATTTGCAGACAAAGTAAATTTCAAACCAAAACTGATTAAGAGAGTCAAAGAAGGCCACTACATCCTTGTCAAGGGAACAGTTCAAGAGGAAGAGATGACAATCATAAATTTATATACACCAAATATTAGTGCCCCCAACTATATAAAAGAAATATTAAGAAACATGAAAAACCAAATAAGCACTAATGCAATTGTAGTGGGAGACTTAAATACCCCACTAGCACAAATAGATAGATCATCTAGGCAAAAAATCAACAACAAAATACTACAACCCAATGAAGCTTTTGAACATAGGGATTTAATAGACATCTATAGAGTATTCCACCCCACAAATTCAGAATATACATTCTTTTTGGCTGCACATGTGTCATTCTCCAAGAGAGACCCCATACTAGCTCAGAGAACAGGTTTGAATGTTACCCCCTGTATATTATCAGATCATACTGCAATAAAGCTGGAGATCAATAGCATAAGAAACTGTAGGAACTTCAAAAACACCTGGAAATTGAACAACACTCTCCTGAACTATGAATGAGTCACAGAGGAAATTAAAGAAGAAATTAGACAGTTTTTAAAAATAAATTATAATACTAATGCAACATACAGGAATCTATGGGACACAATAAAAGCAGTTGTACATGGAAAATTCATAGCAGTGAATGCCAACAATAGAAAAATGGAATGAGCTCAAATAAACAACCTAATGATGAATCTTAGAATCCCAGAAAAAGAAGAGTAAGAAAAACCCAAAGCTTGAACAAGAGAGGAAATTATAAAAATTACTTAGAAATCAATGCAATGGAAACTAAGAAATGATACCAAAAAATTCAATGAATTGAAGAGTTGATTTTTTGAAACAATTAATAAAATTGATAAACCCTTAGCTAACCTTGTGAAAAAAAAAAGGAAAGGAAAGGCTCAGATGCATGCAATTAGGAACAAAAAAGGTGAAGTCACAAAACATCCAGCAGAAATCCAGATGATCATCAGTACCTGCTCTGAGAACCTGTACTCTAATAAAATGGAAGACACAGAAGAAATGGAAAGATTTCTAGATACTTAAGAATTACCAAAGTTGAACAAAGAAGATAAAAAATTCTAAACACAACAATTACAATCAGTGAAATTGAAAATGTAATTAAAAGTGTACTAATGAAGAAAAGCCCAGGTACCGATGGATTCACTGCTGAATTTTACAAGACATTTAGAGAAGAACTACTGCCACTACTCTTTAAACTTTTCAATGAAATTGAAAGGGAAGCAATACTTCCGAATTCATTCCTGGAAGCAAATGTTTGATTCCCAAACCAGGGAAAGACGCAACGAAAAAAGAACTACAGGCCAATCTCCTTGATGAATACAGATGAAAAAATCCTTAATAAGATATTAGCAAACAGAATACAGAGGATCATCAAGAAGATCACACATCCTGACAAAGTTGGATTTATTATTTATTTATTTTATGTAAGGATGGTTCAACATATGTAAGTCAATAAATGTAATATACTATATTAACAGAGTCAAGGACAAAAATCATGTAATCCTCTCAATCGATGCAGAAAATTCATTTGACAAAATTCAACACCCATTCATGATAAAAACCCTGCAAAAAATTGGAATAGATGGTCTATATCTCAATTTTAAAAAGGCTATCTATGAAAAACCAACAGTAAACATCAAATTAAATGGCCAAAAACTGAGAACTTTCATGTTAAAATTAGGAACAAGACAAGGAAGCCTACTATCACCACTCCTCTTCAATATAGTTCTGGAAACATTAGCCATAGCAATTAGACAAGAAAGAAATTAAATGAATAAAGATAGGAAAGGAAGAAGTTAAACTGTCATTATTTGCTGACGATATGATACTCTACATTGAAGACCCAAACAATTCCACCAAAAGACTTCTAGACTTAATTGACACTTTCAGCAGAGTAGCAGGATACATGGTCATGCAAAAATCAATAGCCTCCTTGCACACAAATAACAGACTCACTGAGAGAGAAATTAGGGAAATAATTCCTTTCACAATATCATCCAAAAAAAAAAAAAAAGAAGTATCTAGGAATCAATCTAAGGAAGAAGCAAAAGGCCTCCACACTGAAAACTGTAGCACTCTGAAAAAAGAGATCAAAGAGGATATAAAAATGAAAAGATATCCCCTGCTCCTAGGTAGGAAGAATCAACATAGTGAAAATGGCCATACAACCAAAACTGCCATATAGATTCAATGTAATGATTATTGAAATTCCAACACTATATTTCACAGAACTAGAAAAAAGTATCCACAAATTCATTTGGAACCAGAAGAGACCTAGAATAGCAAAAGCCATCCTAGGCAACAGAGACATGGCAGTGGGCATAAAAATTCCCAATTTGAAACTATACTACAAAGCCACTGTGATAAAAACAGCACAGTACTGGCAAAGAAACAGACCTGAGGATCAGTGGAATAGATTGAAAGATACAGAAACAACTCCAGATACACTCAGCTACCTCATCTTTGACAAAGGAGCCAACCATCCTCAGGGGAGGAAAGATAGCTTCTTTAATAAATGGTGTTGGAAAAACTGGATTTCAACCTGCTAAAGATTAAAACTAGGACCTTATCTTTCAGCATGCACTAAACTAAAATCAAAGGGGATTAAAGATCTAAATATTAAAACAGAAACACTAAACTTGCTGGAAGATAGGTTAGGCAAAACTCTTGAAGACATTGGCATAGGAAATGACTTTATGAAGAAATCTACAGTAGCACAGGAACTAGCAGAAAGAATAAACAACTGGGATCTATCTTATTGAAAAGCTTCTGCACTGCAAAAGAAAACATCAACAGAACTAAGAGACAACCTACAATGTGGGAAAAAAGTTTTTGCCAGCTGCTCCTCAGACATAAGACTATTATCTAGAATACATAAAGAACTCAAAACAATCAGGCCCCCCAAATATAAAGACCTGATTCAAAAATGGGCATCTAAAATGAACAGACACTTCTCAGACAAAGAAGTAAAAGTAAGGAAATATATGAAAAAATGTTCCACATCACTGGTCATTCGAGAGATGCAGATGAAAACAACACTAAGATTCCACCTCACCCCACAAAGAATGGCTGCTATCAAGAAATCACAGAATAACAAATGTTGGCAGGGTTGTGGGGAGAAAGGAACCCTTCTCCATTGTTGGTGCAAGTGCAGACTGGTGCAACCACTGTGGAAATCAATATGGAGATACCTCAAGGAACGAGGATTAGAGGTTCCATTTGACCCAGCCATCCTTTTGCTGGGGATTTTTGGATTTTTAATTCCAAAAGAATTAAAAGGATCATGTCACAGTGATACATGCACACCCACATTTATAGCGGCACAGTTTGTAATAACTAAAACTTGGAAACAGTCCATTTCCCCATCAGTTGAAGACTGGATAAAGAAGATATGGTTTTTCTATAAAACTGAATATTAGCCATAAAGAATGAGAAATTAGAGTCATTCATAGGACAATGGATGCATATTGAGGATGCACTCTTAAATGAAATAAATAAGTCACACACATATAAATACTGACTAGTTTCTTAGGTGTGAAAAACTGTAATTGTGCATAAGAGCCTAATGGTATAATTGACAATGTGAAATAGGAAGAAAAGGGCTAAAGGTGTAGGGGAAGTGGGAAGGGTAGGGGAAAGGAAATAAAGGAAAAGAAAAAACAGGAGAAAATGAAAAAATGGAAATAAAATATTTGTAAATAGGAAAGGGAGGAGGGGATGAAGGGAGGGCAGGGTATGGGGGAACAATGAGAAGCAAGACCTGTCCTGTAAAAGTACAAGATCCCAGCAATGAATGTAGCTGTACTGTATACCTAGAATGTACCAATAAACTCAATGAGAAAAAAAATAGAAACAAAAACTATGAAACTTTTAGAAGATAATGTAAAGAAAACACCAGCATCCATAGGTTTAGGCAATGGTGTACTGAAAAAAAAATGCCAACAGCACAACATAATACCCAAAACAGGCAAATGGCATCACATCAAATTAATGAGCTTCTGCACAGCAAAGGAAACAAATCAACAGAGTGAGGAGACAACCTACAGAATGGAAGAACGTTTCTGCTCCTTACTCTTGTGACAAAGGATTCTTCTTCCAGAATATCTACAACTCAGAAAATTATTCCCCAAACCAAATGACCTAATCAAATAAGGGCCAAATAAGCTAAACACATATTTATCAAAAGAAGTACAAATGGCTAATACATATATAAGAACTTGTTTTTCATCTTTAGTCACTAGGGAAATGTAAATCTAAAACACTACTTTGAGATTCCATTTTACTCCAGCGAGAATGACTATCATCAATAACACAAAACAACAAATTCTGGTGATGATATAGGGAACAGAAACTACTTTACAGTATTGGTGAGAATAAAAACTAGTACAACGACTATGGAAACCTGTATGGTGATTCCTCAAAATTTAAAAATAGAAATACCATTTGACTTAACTATACCTCTGCTGAGTATATTCTACAAATGATTAAAGACACCATACTATGGTGATACATATGTATTCACATTTATAGTGATCCATTTCACAATGGCTAAGCTCTGGCAACAGCTTAGATACACACTGATTGATAAATAGACAAAGAAAATGTGGTATTTACGCACAATGCCATATTATTCTGCCATAAAATGAATGAAATCATATCATTTGCAAGAAAATAGATGATATTCAAAACCATCATGCTAAGCCAAATCAGCCAGACTTAGTTAAAAATCTCCTGTTTTCTCTTATGTGAAACATTTAAAATATAAATAAGCAAGTAAATAAGAGATGATAGTATACTAGAAGGTATATTTGTCAATAGCATACACCAACATCTTTTGTCTTAAAAGAAAATAACATGCCTGCCATAGTTTTGCTACTACTGGGCTGTAGGAAAGACTGGGAATTAGAAATTATCACCTTCATGAAGCATGAGTTCTGGGAGTGACAGAAGTTAGGTTACAATTGGAGATGTGTACTTAAGAAAGAATGAGGGTTTGAAAGATCAGAGATTTTACAAGGTCTGGAGGGAGAAGTACAGAAAAATGAAGGTAATATCTCCCTTCAAAACCCAGTGTCCACAAGGTGTGAGAAAATCCCAGCTTCTTCCCAAAAGGACTTCAAGGGGAGTCCTTAGAGTACAGTCAGATTCTTAGTGAAGTTCAGGACAACAGAAAAATATAGGAAAGAGCTTAGTTCAAGAGCTTCTTTTCTTTAATTTTTAAATAGACTCCAGATTTTTGAGTTGTCCATAGCAAAATTGAACAATAAATATGGTATCCCCATATACCTGCCAACCACACATGCACAGCCTCCCCAGCTACCAATGTCTTATTCCAGTGTGGTATATTTATTGCAATTGATGAAACTGTGTTGACACATCATTCCCACCAAAAGTCCATAGGTTGCTGTAGGGTTCACTTGTGCTCTTATACCTTACAAGGGTTTGGACAAATGTACATTAACCTGTGTCCATCATTATAATATCATACATAATATTCCACTGCCCTAAAATTCTCTATGTTCTGCTTACTTATCTGTCCTTCCCTCCAAGTTCCTGGCAACCACTGGACTTTGTGTTATCTTCATAAGTCAACATTTTCCAGAACATTTACAGATTTATAGGAATCAGACAGATGTGATTTCAGATTGGTCTCTGCTGTAGTAATACACATTTAAGTTTCCTTCTTGCCTTTTCATGACAATTCATTTATTTCTGTGTGACTGTACTATATTTTATCCATTCACCTGCTGCAGGTTACTTCCAAGATTTGCAATTTATGACATGGCTTGAATATGTTCTTTACAAAATTCAGGTATTGAAATTTGATGGTCAATGTGATAGTATTAAGAAATAAGGACTTTAAAATGTGATTAGGTCATGAGAGCTCCTCTTTTGTAGATGGAATTAAGATCCTTAGAAAATAGGCTTTACATAGCATCTGGTTCTCTTGCCTTTCTGCTTTCCCACCTAGTGAGGACACAGTATTCCTTAACCTTGAAGGATGTGCCAGAAAGGTGCTATCATGGAAGGAGAGAGCAGCCTCACCAGAAGACCATGCCTGCTGACTGTCTTATTTTGGAACTCCCAGCCTCCAGAACTGTGAGGAAATATATCTCTACTTGGTACAAATTACCTAGTCTTAGGTATTTTCTTACATCAGCAGACACAGGCTAGCACAAATTATGAAAAAACTGTTATGAACGCTACACACAGGTTTTTGTAGACACGTTTTCAAATCACTTGGATAAATGCCAAGGAATATGATCACTAGACCACATAGTGTGAATATATTGAGTTTTGTAGGAAGCTCCCCAGATCTTTTCCAAAGTGCTGTGCAATGTTGCATTCCTATGAGCAACGAAGAAGAGTTCCTGATGCTCTACATGCTCATGTTCAGGGCTGTTTTGAATTTCTGCCACGTGAGTAGGTGTGTAGTTCCATCTCTTCCTTCTTGTTGTAATTTGCATTTCCTAATTCCATATGATGTTGAGAACCTTTTCATATGCTTATTTGCCATCTGTGAAGGGAGGTGTTGTTGAGATCTTTTGCCAGATTTTTAATTTGTTTCTTATTGATAACTTTTAAGAGTTCTTCCTATGTTTTGGATGACAACCTTTTCACATATGTTGCACATATTTTCTAACAATCCATGGATTGTCTTACTCTCCTGACAACACCCTGCTCACAGCTTAAATTTTTAATGTAATGCAGTCCAGAGTATCAATTACTCATTTCATGGATCATACTTTCGATGTGCCTAAACAGCCACTACCACAGCCAACATCAACTAGGGTTTCTCTAGGTTATCTTCTAGGGGATTTAGAGTTTAAAATTTTACATTTACATCCATGATTTATTTTGAGTTACATTTTGTGAAAGATAAAAAGTGTGTCTTAGATTCATTTGGTTTTGCCCATGAAAGTCCAGTTGTTCCAGCACTATTTGCAGACTAGCAAATTTTAGAAAAATACAAAGTTACAAAATATAATTTTAAAATAAGAAAGTATATCATTTTGAGCAGGAAATGAAATACATGTAATTTTTCACATTTTATTTCCCTCATTAAAATATTTATTTTTTAAATTACTCTTGTATGAATTTCATTACTATCATGCATGGAAATAATGTGGAAATGGAAGTATTAAAATATGGCTAAGGAAAATGCTTACAATTGGTTTGTTGTGGATTTTATTGACTAAGCTTATAAGAAATTTAATTGTGAAATGCAGCTCATTTTGCAGTGCTTTGTGGCATAATGTTTCCCTTTTCTATGCTCAGAAAATAAAAACAAAATCATCTCCCATTATCTAAAATCATTTGACAGTAAGAATATATTTCATATTAAATATTTAACACCTAGACTAGATATTTAACAACTTCCTCCTTTGTATAATAAATTTGGTTTAAGGGATAATGACATAATAGTCAACACTAACCTTTGTCTCCTAGATTCATTCTTTAGTTTTGAAACAATTAGAAATAATATTTTAGATTAAAAGTGTTTAAACTGAGTGTGATGTTGCATGCATGATGCAACAGCTGCATTTGTTGAAGAAAATAAGGCACGCGTTGAAATTCACACTGTTGGGATTTTCACACAAATGCGAGCCTAGGAGTCAACCACAGGAAGACCAAAAGCCAAGTGCTGGCAAGGACTGAAATCTCATGCCCAGGCCCTGAGAAACACAAAAGGCCAGTGCACCTAGTGTGTAAATCTCAAACAAAGAAAAACTCCAAATAATCGCACTGAATGACAAAATCAGAGTAATTTAAATTCTGTTTTCTTCTTCACAATGGCTGTGCAATGATTATGCATTTCAAAGCTATTTTTAAGATGGAAGCATAGGCAACACCCTGGAGATTGTCATCAGATAGGCTCGAAACAAGTTAAAACTGGCCCAGAAGGCTACAAACTTGCTCTCAGAATGAGCATGTATGGCTAAATCCCTTTGTGTGTGAGGATAAGTAAACAGCTGGGGGTTCTATGATTTGACTTTCATATAAAATAAAATGTTTGCTTAGAATGTACCAATAAACTCAATTAAAAAAGTAACAAAATCTACTGTAAAGTTTGTACATTATTCAACTCAATAGGAATTATGGCAATTGTGTGAAATGCAGACTAATAAAACATGTTTGTTTTTGCTCTCAAGGAAGAGGAGCAAGGAGAAAAGGCAGTAAACTTTTACTACTGGTAAGGTTTGGACTTGTCTGTTCAAGGTGCTGATAAAAAGCAACATGACTTCTACTTGTCATTATTATTATGTTATTATTTTAAATTCTCTAAAAGCCAGTGCACAGTCTTGTTTTCTTAGTGGTAGGACCAAGGGAAACATTCCACTGTCAGCCCCAGTCCACCATCGGGGAGAAGTAAAAGTTTTCCACCACTCATTCCCTGTAGACTGTTGTATTTTCTTCCAGATTTTCTTAAGCTTCCATTAATACATAACCTTCTAAAAGCTATGATTATGTGGCAGCTCCTAATTTAAATGCTATTAACTCACTTGATCCTCATAATATGAGCCCTGCTTGAATCTTGGGTTAGAGGCAACAGGACTGAGACGTACATAGTATAATCACACGTTTCCAAGATCACTGAGGAAAGGAGAGGTGTGTCTGATGACTCCAGAGCTAAGCTTTACCAACCTTTACAGATAACATTTATATAACTTGCCTAGTATTCACAAATCCGTTTATTGTATAAAAAATCTTATGCATATTTGGAGGGAGAAATAAAAGAGGATGGGTTTTAACTTAATTCAACGGCATTTCTTTCACTCAGATGAGGACCTATTTTACTTTTCTTAACTACCAAGACAAACATAAACCAATTTTATGAAGATAATATTTCAACAAAATTAATATATGATCACTGTGAAAAGCTAAATATTTGTGGCATTTAAAACAAAAGAATCTTTCAAAGTAATTTATGTTTTCATATTTTAATTGCTATACAACATTGATAAACATGTATTTTTTAAATCGGTATCAGGGTAGGAATTTTATAATAATAGTCTGTCATTTGCACTGTTTTACTTAAAAGTTATGTAGCATGTATTTTCTTTTCTTTTTTTTTTTTTTTTTTTT
>NW_022900950.1:68605365-68620576 GCF_012274545.1 Fukomys damarensis | reverse complement strand
ATTTTTTTTTTTTTTTTTTTTTTTTTTTTTTTTTTTGGTACCAGGGATTGAACTCGGGCCCTTGCACTTGCAAGGCAGGCCACTGAACCGCTGAGCTAAATCCCCGGCTTATTGCATGTATTCTCTAAATCAAGTTACATAATTACCTCATTCATTTAAGGTACACAGTATTTAATAAAATATCTAATAATTTGCTATTAATACATATAGGAAGTTTTTAATTTTTTGGTACTTCAAACAATACAAACTTTGTCACTCTTCTACATATTTGCTTATGTGTTGATGATTTTATTTTTGTAAATTAGACTCCTTCAAACAGGAATTACTTATGTCAACCAAGCAGTATGAGTATTTTAAATTTTAATAATTATTACTAAATTTACTCCCCTTAAATTCTATCACCAACACTGTGAGTTCCCTGAGCAGCAATGGATACTATTGTTTTTTCAATTGTTGACAATATAATGAACTCCATTTTAATTTGTATTTTCCTAACTACTTGTAAAATTGGGCATCTTTGCATATTTTTTTTTGGAATTTCTTTCTTTAACTTATTTTTCTTTTCCTCTTCTTACACACAAACATCCTACCAAAATCATTAGAATTATAATCTGCTATCTGCATTAAAATATTCTCTTGGCTTGTTCTTTGTTTCTGGACTTATTATTGAATTTTTTTCTACTCCTAAATTTAATTCTAATTAGTCATATCCATTAACAGTCCCTTTTAGGGTGACTTCCTTTATGTTGCTGTTGTAAATAAACAGACAACTTTTACTTTTGACATTTAAATCTGCAGTCCATCTTAAATTTACTATGAAATGTGAACCTGACATATTCTTGTATATTCATTTTTTCAACATTTATTAAACTTAATCATGTACTATATACTATTTTAGACAATGGAGATATAAAAATAAGATAGACTCAATTTTAAACATTAATTAAATGTTGATTTTTTTTTTCAGTAGTGGGGATTGTACCCAGGGCCGGCCTTTGTGCTAAGCTACAATCACAGTGCTTAAAACAAATTTTTTTTAAATTTTGAGACTGGGTCTTGCTAAATTGCTCAGCATGGGCTTGCCCTTGCCATCTTCCTGCCTCAGCCTCCCAGAGTGCTGGAATTATAGGCCTATGCCACCACATCTGGCATACTTTCATTAATATGTCTTATAAGCTAGCAAAAAAATGCATCTAAATAAAGTGAAAATGAATTTTGTATCAGAAAAGGACATCCAGGAAGGCTTCATGGCAGTTAAAGTGAGCAGTACTTTGCAAGCAGGTGAAATTGGAGAATGGAAAGGGGGAAAAGATGAGTAGGACATTCTAAGTGGAAGGTGGAAGGAACCGAGGTACAGAAGCTTCATAATTTTTCTATTTGGAGGTGTGTCTATAGCACAAGTACATGGATTTTAATAGGGGAAACAATATCTTAAAACATTAGCCTTAAAAGTTAGATTTGGGTCATAGTATGAATAGAAACATGCACACACACAAGTTTGTGAACACATATGAACTGTATGTGTTTTGTATTTGTATATATACAAATACATATGCTGTCATACATATGACATAGAGATATACATGTTTTATACATAATTATTATATACATTTCCTTTCCAAATCCATTTTCAGGGTCATCGTGTAAGATAATTAATAAAATAGTTTTGGAATAAAAATATAATACATTGAAAATTATCAGAAAAATTGTCAGATTATTGCCAAGAAGAGCAGGAAAAGAATGCTATTCATTTTCAAAGCTGGCTTATGTAGAAATACAAGTGCCCCCGAATGATAGGGTGAATATTTTTAAACAATATAACATAGATATCAGTATAAACATATACAAATATATAGATTACCAAATTTCTTTTACCAGATAGGGAAGCAAAGTCTTTCAAAGCGCTGAATTTACAAGAAGTCACACTGCCACCATGCAGAACAGGAACACAAAAAAGGCAAGCTTCCTTTGCCATGTTCAACAGGAGAGACTGAAAAGGAAATAAAACAAAAAGAAAGAAAGAAAGAAAATCCCCAATTTATAGCTCTGCTGATTTTCCTGGTTTAAATACTGCTCTCATGACCAATTTAAAGCTCCAAGGACAGTTGCTGAATTTAGAATTCAGAGTTGGCCAGCAGTGACCCCCATCATCTTTCAAAAGCTAGTAGGAGTTGGCTTGAACATACTGTATCCCTTTGTCTTTTATTCCTAGTCCTACTTTATTTTAATTAACTGTGAAAAGCTTTTGGAGAATTTTAAAAGTTGAGGAATTATCATTCACCACGTATTTTTGAATAAGGATGTTATTAACTGTTTCAAAGGTGGTGTAGGAAGGAATTGGATGGAAGGGGAAATGACTGTAATTTGGGGGCTTAGAAATAATGCTGATCAAGGACTTCAATAGTAGTGAAGCCAGCAGAGAAAGAATCATATGAGGAATCAAGTTAGAGCCATCATACTTTAAGACAGATTAGACTGGACAGCAGGAAGGAGTGTGAGAGTAAAACTCAGCCTAAGGTCTCAAGGTTGGCCATTTATAAAACTTGTAGGAAAAGCAGGTTTGCAAAAGAAGAAAATATTAGTCCAGCTTTGCATATATTAATTCTGAAGGATCTGCCAAGCATCTAAGAGCACACACTCAGAAGGCATCGGGAAATAAGAATCGGTATCGTGGCAGGAAATTCAATTTGCATTCATCTTTGAGAAAAATCACTGAATAAAATAACATACAAAATGAAAAGAACCAATGAAACTTATGTATATATAAAGCAGGGGGTGAGCGAGAGTAAATGGGAGTCATCAGACTTAGGAGAGGAACCCTGGAATATCTATAGGCATAATCAGACATATAGAAGACCTCTACAAAGAGAAAGCTGCCAGCAGATCTAAGTGTTTTAGAGCGGTTAAAAAATTACTAAAAACATTCATATTTAGGGTACCAGTAACAGCCCTGGAGAAAGGAATTTAGTTTGAATGTGGGAACTGAGTTAAAATAAGTAAGAAGTGAAGAGATTAATGGAAATGCTGTGAAGAGAAGCAGTATTACGTGATACAAGCAAAGTGTTGAGGGCAGGGATTAGATAGAGTCAAAGGCCAAATTTAGTTGGATCAGTACTGAGTATGTCACGCAAGCTCAGGTACAATGAAAGACTGAAACCTGAATCCCAGCGGTTTGAGGATTTAGACCCATAATGAGTGAAACTTATTAAAAATCTTTCCTTAGATGTCATGTATTATAATTGACAAATTTAGGAGGTTAGGTCAAATGAGAGTTACCATTAAAATGAGAGTCACACACCTCTCCTTGGGCATTTAATGTGCCAGAGAAGATTCAGCTTTCATAGTCATTCAGTTCTGTGAGAGACACCTTAAATTTTCTAGGCTTCTACATTTTAACCTTGCTCTGGGGAGAATTGGTAGTAAAACTTTGGGGATTTTGTTATTCTGCTGGCTTAAGATAATTGAAAAATTTCTCCCAAAAGGTTGAAAGGGAGGGAACACTCACTAGAACAAATTCTGCTTTCATCAATGTCAAGGTAATAAAAGTCATTTTTTAATCTGATGCTAGAAGTGAGCTCTTGAAAACAAGATATGGTCAACCAGGTTAATCTCACTTGGCTTCCAATCTTAGTATGATTTTTCCGTGCTATAATTCCTTGCAGCTGATGTATGAAACAGGTTGACAAATGGTTCTGAAAATTAGAAAAAAAAATTGACTGGTTAGGGAGCCGTGGATTTACCTGCATTCTGAATTCTACAAGGTGTCCTCTCTCCACAAGGGGAAGCTTTGCTTTGGGTATGCATTTTAATAACTGTCTGGATTAAATGCCAAGTCATTTTCAGTTTTATACATTTGCAACTTCTTAAAATGTGCCTATATGTTTTTTATCATGGAAAATGATAGGGTTTTGGGATTTATGGCAATCTGTTGACCTCTAAAAGCCTGTAGTATTAAACTGTATCTTCACATATTGAGGACACAAATGGATATGCGGCATTGTATTTCACATTTTTCCATTTAAAGGAATATTTCCCATTGTTTCTGACAATTATTCGATAGTTTTCTTTGCTTAAATTCACTTACTACTGAAATCTGAGTGACCAGTTAAAAATCTGAAGCATGGATAAGTGGTCAAGTAGTCAAGTAATTTGGAGAATCACTTACTTAGAGTCAATTTCTTCATTTAACCCCACATAAAAATAATTCAATTTCAGTCAGCACATCTTCAGACACTTTACATTCTAAGTTTCTAAAGCTTATTCCTTATACATCCTGTTTTCAAAGACCTGGTGATTTTGTAATCAAACTAAGGTAGATATGAAAATAATGAAAATTTAGGATGCAAAGTAATTCACACAGGCAGGGATTTAGGGGAAGAATTTTGTATGGAGAAAATAATTCCTAAAAAAGATTGCAGTTGGCTGAGCTTTTAATATTTCTGGATTTGAACATGCAAAGATTGGGTGGGAAAAAGTTATCTCATATGTGACCGTGCAAAAAGAAGAAAGAAATTATTGATGGTATGCTACAGTTAGGATAAGCATCTCCCAAAGGCTCCTGTGTTGAAAATTTAGTTCTCAGTCAGTGGAACTACTGACAAGTTGTAGAACTTTTAAGTAGTGGGGCCTTGTAGTTGGAATTTAGGTCATCGAAAGTGTGTCCTTGAAAGGCATACTGGGACCCTGGACACTTGTAATCTCTCATTTGCTTCCTGGCTGTCATGAAGTGAGACAGCTTCTGTAATGTACTCCCTGCCACAATGACACCAGGGGCACAAAGGCAGTGGAGCCAGACAACCAATGGGGCCAGACCTTTGAAACCATGAGTCCAAGTAAGTCTGTATTCCTTACAGATTAATTCATCTAAGATACTCTGTCATAGTAACGGGAAGCTGACTGACACACAGAGGGAGTGGCATGGACAAAGGCACAGAGACAATGTGAAGGGGACGATGAAGCTTGACCAGAACCCAGGAGGAGAGAGGACATTTGGAGGTAAGGGGTGAGCTAGAGTCTGGGGAGTTTTGAGTACTGGGCGACACAGTGAGACCTTACTTGTGAGGTAAACAGGACATAGTTAAAAATTTTTGAGCAAGAAAACGGTGAAATCATAGCTAGTTTTTGGACAAAGGATAATTTTGTAGCAGTGAGCACGACTGCATGGAGTGGAGTGATACCATTATCTTATTTGATCCACCTCATTACAGAATCAAGATAGTTAAAAATATCATTGACAAAGTAAAATAGTAGTTAGCAAGACAAGGAGAGGACATGCAAGGTTGGTCAGCAGTGCAGTGGTATAGTTAGTATATATTCGGGTGTTCTATTGCACAGTAGGGTGGCTATGTTCAACAACATTGTATTGCATATTTAACAATAATTAAAAGAAAAGGTTTTGAATATCCTCACCACAAAGAAGTGACAAATTTGAGATGATGGGTATGCTTAATAGCTTATTTTGATCATTATTCCAGATAGATAGATAGACCTGTATCCCATAAACATATGTATTCTTTACCAGTTAAAAATAATAATACAATGTTTTGAGAAAAATACATTTGTACAGATCCCAAATGTGTAATAATTACAAATTAATTCTATAAAGACTTAGTGCAGAAAAAAATAATCGAAGGGGTTTGTTTCTACATAAAGTGCTTTGTTAGTGGAAATCTTCAGTGACACTTAAATTGTGGTTTTCTCTCTGCATTTCTTTGCAAAGAGTATTAATATTTATTTCAAGGCAAAATACAAGACAATGTGATTTACTTTCACCAAGCCTTTGGTTCATGGAGTTCTGTCAGTAGAATGAAATATGTTATGTTTGGATGACATACATTGCAACACGCTGATGATTCAAATTATGGAGCTTGATTAGCAATGTAAAAGAATACATCATTCAGAGAAAGACAAGACATAAAAGTCCTGCTAATGTAGAAATACTATTAGAAAAATTAACTCTTTAAACACACCTCCTATTTAACTCAATATTAAAGGGTTATGTTATTTCATCTGACATATTTTTTTCACTGTAAGAGAACAGCCTGTTTTAATGGGTTGTTTGTGATTTTGCATGTTTACTATTTTTTGGCTACTATGACTTTCAATGACACTGTATGGTATCATTTTTGTCCCTTGGCATAATTTCACATTTTGTTAATTTTTGTCTCATCTGTTTTTCCATCGTTGTTGATAGAAAAGGTGGTAATTTCTGCCTTTTATTGACTAGTTCAGAATTTTTTATTATAGGTAATAACCTACATCTCATTTTCCAAAGGAGAAAAATTGCAACCCCCAAAAATAGTTGACATCTCTCTCTCTCAGAAAAGAAATTCTCCTTTTGCAATTGTTAAGTTAACTCTAGAGCAAGCAGCACATTGGTACCGACTGCAAAATGATTAAATGTGGGAAATCTTTACGATGCTATAATCTGGGGCAAACATAATAGTTATATAAAGAGCATCCCAGTGCTCGTGCTTGTATCCAAATGAGAGTAGTACTTGTTGTCAGTTTAAATCTCAATGGGGAAGTCACTCTTCCTAACAAGCAACTAGGACACTCCCTCTGACCACCCAACACAGACTAAGCCATTGCTTTCACATTACTGAGGAGGACAGCACCCTGTAGCAGGCACTGGACCCAGTCTGTTACACAAATGACACCAGGAATCTTGTTGGAAATTACCCTTCACGTAAAGGGCATGTGAGCAATGACAGATTGATGCACCTGGAATTTGCCATGAATGGAAATAGGGACCTTGAAACTCAGAAGCAGCTTTTTGGAATTTATTGATAAAAAATAGAAAACTTAGATGAAGCAAGAAAAAAATCCACATTGCAGAGAAGGATCTTCATTGGCTGTTTTCATGCTGTAATTCATCTACTGAAGAAATAGGTAGTGGGCACCTAGTAAGGTGTCAGGTTTTACGGTTTAGCCACTGTATTCCACAATGACTGATGTATTCAATAATGAGTCCAATTTCATCAGTGTTTCTTGTTTGAGTGCAATTCTTTTTTTGTATTATTTAGAGAGGTATTTGGGTAAGCAGTCTCTACTCATTCCAGTCATTGCATAATTATAGTCTCCACAAATCAGAAAGCCCAATGCCCTTATAGATTACTTTACCAATACTTATTGACTGTTACCATAGATTACAGAGCCTAACCATAAACTAATACTTGATCAACTAATTGTTATAATAAATTGCACACACTAACTATAAATTGCTACTAATCAGTTCTTCTTGCTTTTTGCTTTTAGTGATTTGTGTTTTTTGTTCTGCTAAGTAGGAATAGGAGGGAAGCCACTGAAAAGGACATATATGATAAAATAATTTCATAAAAATTCTTTGGGAGTGTGAAAAACCTAAGTTTATAAACAAAATCTACATACTGTACCTTACAACCTCACTTAATCATGTACAAGTACAATCTGTTTTGTTATGACTGACTGGCATCCATACTTATGACTTCAGGACCACATTTATAATAACTGCAGTTATATTAAGTGCCAGGCACCTACTTAAGAATTTAAAAGTCATTTAATGATGTAACAACATGGTTTCACTATTGCCATTATAACCATTTTAAAGACATTCAGAAAAATAAGCAACTCTACCATGGTCACATGGGCCAGAAGCATCAGGCCTAGGATTTGGAGCTAGGCAGAGACCACACCCTCAGCAGCTCTCCATGAGGCTTTTGTTGAGAGATGGCTTTGTAGCTTGCACACAGCAAGGGACAGAGTGGGCCAGCCAGTGTGACAGGGTGAGCACCTGCTGGTGTCAGGTGCCATTTTAGGCACAGAACACACCAGGACAAGACACCCTACCAAGAATATTCAGCCTTTCTTGATGGTCTCCAAAATGAAATTTCTTTTTAGTATCCTGAAACAGTAATGTTTAACACTACATTTCAATAATTTCTATGGGAGCAAATCATCAACCTGAGTTTGTTATATTAAGTTTACATTTCAGCTCCCCTGGGCTTTCCCCACACCACTGTTCAACTCAATGGCAAGATTTCTTTCAGTGGGAAAGCGCAAAGTCAATGAAGCTGGTTAAGGTGATCTCTATTCTTCAATCTCGATTAAGTTTCATATGTGGGTTGAAAGCTACTGAAATTAAGGCATTTCATTCTCCTGTCGAAGCATTTTTGCTTAGGTGGAAGGGCCCAGGGCTTAATAGCTGAAAGAAAGAGGACCTTTCTTCTAGCTGGCTTCTAGACTGTGATTAATTGTTATGTCTTTATGTCGACTTAAAATATTGTGCTGTTGAATGGTGTGTGTATGCGTGCATGTGTCTGTCTGGCTGTCTGCAATTTTGATATGATTGAATAAATTATTTTAATTGTTTCTGGAGGAACCTGAAACTCCTGCAATTTTATCTTTCCATGGAGAAAATTTGAAGGTTTTTCAGAGGCAATTAAGCTCAATAAACAATGATATGCGGTCATGCTTTCATTAGTCCTGGTTGAGTGACATTTTGGCTGCCATAGACAAGCCTTCAGAGAGTCTCTTGCTAGAGCTATCAGATTTCCAGTAAACAAATTCATGAGTTTCTATGGCAAGGAGTAGTGGTGGGAGAAATATGGATAGAAACAAGACCTATAGATATAATATCATAATGTCCTTTTCGAAGTTAGCCAGAGGCATCTCTAAACCTTACAAGCACTTAATGTCAGAGAAGTGCTTTGCTATGAGAAAGTTCTGCATCATTAGAAAAATTAATCACAGACTCTAAAAAATAGCTTTAAAAATAGCCAGAATAGCTGTTTTTTAGAAACTAAATCCTCATTCCCAATGCCAACTTGGACCATCTTTTCAGAATAAAAGTTACCTTCCTCACAATAAAAAATACTTGCGATCTTTTGTCTAAAATACTTCTTCCTAGATGAAACAATCTATAAACCACATTCCTGAAACACAGTAGAAACCATATTTCCCTCTAACATGTTTCTTTCCTTTACTAAATCTTTATCAAGGCCAAATTCATATAACAAACACTACTAATTTTAAAGTATATAATTCAGCAGAACATAGTTCAATCACAGCTATTGTGCAACCATCATTTCTGTCTGGCAGCAAAACATTTTCAATGCCCTCCAAAAGAAATAGTAGGCCCATTAAACAGACACTCCCCCAAGCCCCAGCTCCTGGCAACAACTAAGATGCTTTCTGCTTCTGTGCATTTGCAAATTCTAATATTTCACACAAATGATAATAATGCAATAGGTGACATTTGATGTTTGCCTCCTTCACTTTATCCACTTTATAGCATAAATGTGCATTTTTGCCTTTTCATAGTACAATGTGGTTCCATTGAATAGAAATATATCACATTTTGTTTTA
Source organism: Fukomys damarensis (assembly GCF_012274545.1). Lineage (NCBI taxonomy): Eukaryota > Metazoa > Chordata > Mammalia > Rodentia > Bathyergidae > Fukomys > Fukomys damarensis. The sequence continues at coordinate 68,611,231 of NW_022900950.1, read as the reverse complement.
TTATCCATTCACCCATCGATAGACATTTTAGTCATCTCTACATTTGAGTATCATGAAGAGTGCTGCTATAAACAAATATTTGACTCCCTGTTTCCCAAATTATCTGGGGTATAGTTCTAGGAGTGGAATTGCTGGGTCATATGGTAATTCCACGTTTTACTTTAACTTTTTTTATTTTATTGTTGCAAAAACACTTAACATGATATTAACTCTGCTATGAAATGTGTCAGTATCCAATATAGTACTGCTGACTACAAGTATATTATAAAACAAGAGACAGCTGTAATTTACTCATCTTGATTACCTAAAACTTTATGCAAGTAGATTAGCAACTCATCGTTTACCTTTCTTACCTCTGGCATCCACAATTGCTTTTATGATTCTATGAATTTCACCACTGCAGCAGATACATCATGCAAATGAAAACATTCAGTATTTGTATTTCTGTGAATGCTTTATTTTTCTTAGCATAATATCCTCAATATAATCCATGTTGCCACATACTGCATGCTATCCCACATTATAAAGCTGAATATGATACTCTTGCCTATATGTATCTCATTTTCTTTCTCCATTTATCTGTTACTAGATATGCAGCAGATCCTCAAGTTACAATCGGCCTGACATACAAATTAATTAGGTTAATAGAAGATTCATCTGCCTCTTGTTAACTATAGCCTACATAAACATCCAGGTCTCACCTGTACTGACTTATAACCAACTGGAGTTACAGTCAGCCCTCATGAACTGATTGAATAAGTCAAGGGTCCACTTTAGAGGTTCTTTTCACATCGTGATTATTGTGAATAGTGCTGCAATGAACATGAGAGTGCTAATATTTAGCCTAGAACCGGGTTTCCATTTACCCAGAAGTAGGATTGCTAGATCATCTGGTAATCATATTTTTAATTTTTTATTAACCTCCCTATTGCTTTGCATAGTGGCTTTGCCATTTTAAATTCCTACCACATTACATAGGATTCAAATTCCTGGATATCCTCCCCAACACTTGCCTTATTTTCTTTTTTAGATAATAGCTATCTTTTTTCAGATAATAGCCTGAAAAGAGTAAGGTGGTAGCTTATTGGAGGTTTGATGACTTTTCTCTGAAAATCATTAGTATCACTGAAAAGTTTTTCATGTACCTGTTGAACATTTGTATGCTCATTTTGTTTCATTGAGTTTATTGGTACTTTTTAGGTACACAGTACAGTTAACATTCATCATTGGGATCTTGCACCTTTGCGTGACAGATCTTGGTTCTCATTTTTCCCCATAACTCTGTGCGCCCATTTTTAAATTGTGTACTATTATTGGGTTTGGTACTGAGTTGTAGGAGGTCCTTATAATGGATACTAACACCTTACCAATACACGGTCATTTCTCTGTGACTCTGTGGCACCTCTCTTAGCCTTCATGGGTACCTCATGGAGGAGAAGACCCTTCAATCATATAGAGTGGAGATTTGGGGCTTCTCAAATGTTAATGCTATTTCAGTGGTGGTGAACCTATGTCATGCAAGTGTTGCTGTTTTCTTTTAAGATGAAAGACATGAATGTAGTTTCTTCCTAAACTAAAATGTCAGGTTTCAGGTTTAATTGCAGCTTTGGCACTTTGCAGTACCTAAGTGGGTTTGGGGTTGGAGGTTGGCACTCTGTCTCTGTAACATTTTCTATCACTGTGCTAATCCAACCCACTCACTTTGTTCTCTGCAGCCCTCAAGCATCTCAGGCAAGCCAACTCTGATCACTACAGTAGGTCGACCAGAAAGTCCTCAAAATTTGGCCCATTGGATGCTCTCACTCAGGGCTGGCACATAAAGGTTATGTAAGGCAGTTTTGAGGAACCTCCTGGACTTGAAATGTCTTCGTATAAAATTCCCATGTTAATATTCCAAGGAATTCCAGAGGCTGGAAGAAAGTCCAGAGACCTGCTTTTAACCATTTCCTTCCATGCACGCATGCACAGCAGAGGGATGGTGCTTCATTAAGCAATGCAAGGAACAAATGGATCTGAAACCACTGCAGTCTGTGACAGGTGGCACGGTGTCTTTTTCCCCCAAGGCATCACTGAATTGGGGAAGAAGAAAAGACTTAGGAATACAAAATTTAAAATGATTAGGGCACACACGTTCCTTAATTTCTATTGATCTCAATTTTCTGCAAAAATGAATAGAAGCATCATATTTATATCAAAAAGGAAGGCAGGTTTATAGAGTTCCTTCAAGACCTGGGGCTACAGAGAAAAAGTGATTCTTCCTAAAAAAGCTGTTGGTGTACCACTTCATTTACTATCATTTGAAACTAGGTGTAAAGGCCTGAAAGTTTTCAATTATTCTCGCCTTACAGAGAGATGTATCTCATACAATAATTAAAATAAAATACAGTTGTTGAGTGTTTTATTTCCATGTCCTTAAAACTGTCATATTCTCCTCCTGAATGTGAACAAATTTTCATGTTATAAACAGGCTGTCTATGGCATTTATTAGCCTGTAAATTATGACTCTACTTAGAAATCCCTGCTTCCACTTAGCCTTAAAGTCAATTAAAGACTTATTTTTACTGCTTCTTGTCTGTACAATATTTTTACACTTTAGTTGTCTATCCTTCTCTTCTAATCAAATTTAATAAGAGCAAAAGTCTCTGTGACCTTTATTTCATTTGGTGTTTATTCCTTTAGGTTGCTAAGGAATAGTACAGTTAAAGTCTAAAAAGTTACATCCTTATACATAAAAAGAAAAAAATAGGAAAGCTATCTAAAGAACCCTCAAGGGTGGCAGATGAAATTCATGTAAATTTAACAATTTGAGGGGAAAAAAGTATATCTTTGCTTTCCTTTCATAGTAGGGGCCATAGCACTCACAATTACCATTTATACCTTTATATCCAGATATTTAATCATAGTTGAAAATGGTAAATAAATATTCATGATATAAAATTCTAAACTGCCCAATTACAATCAGTGAAATTGAAAACATAATTAATAATTTATCAACAAAGAAAATTCCAGGTCCTGATGGCTTCACTGCTGAAGTCTACAAGACATTTAGGGAACACCTACTGCCACTACTCTTTGAACTTTTCAATGAAATTGAAAGAGAAGCAATACTTCCAAATTCATTCCTGAAAGCAACTGTTACTTTGATTCCAAAACCAGGGAAAGGTTCAACCAAAAAAGAGAACTACAGGCCAATCTTACTAATGAACATAGATGCAAAAATCCTCAATAAGACACTGGCAAAAAAAAAATACAGAGGGTCATCTAGGAGCTCATACATCCTGACCAAGTCAGATTTATCCCAAGGATGCAAGAATGGTTCAACATACACAAATCAATAAATGTAATACACTATATTAACAGAGGACAAAAACCATATGACCATCCCAACAGATGCAGAAAAAGCATTTGAGAAAATTCAATACTAATTCATGACAAAAATCCACAGAAAACTGAAATAAATGTTCTTTATCTTAACTTGGTAAAGGCTATCTATAAAAAACCAACAGTCAATATCATACTAAATGGTCAAAAACTGAAAACCTTCACACTAAAAATCAGGAACAAGACAAAGATGTCCACTATCACAACTCCTGTTCCATATAATTTTGGAAGCATTTGCCACAGTGATTAGACAAGAAAAAGAATTAAAAGCAATAAAGATAGGAAAGGAAGAAGTTAAATTGTCATTATTTGTTGATGACATGATACTCTACATAGAAGACCCAAAAAGCTCCACCAAAGGACTTCTAGATTTAATTGACAGATTCAGTAAAGTAGCTAGATACACGGTAAATATGCAAAAATCAATAGCTTTCTTGTACACAAATAACAAACTCACTGAGACTGAAATTAGAGAAACAATCCTTTTCACAATAGCACCCAAAAAAATAAAATATCTAGGAATCAGTCTAATGAAGGAAGAAAAAGACCTCTACACTGAAAACTATAATACTTTTTAAAAAAGAGATTGAAGTGGATATAAGAATGGACATTTCTCAGATAAAGAAGTAAAAGCAGCAAATAAATATATGAAAAAAATGTTCAAAATCACTGGTCATTCAAGAGATACAGATGAAAACAACACTGAGATTCCACCTCACACCAGAAAGAATGGATGCCATCAAGAAATCAACCAATAACAAACATTGGCAGGGTTGTGGAGAGGAAGGAACCCTTCTCCATTGTTGGTGGGAGCGCAGGCTGGTGTAACTACTGTGGAAATCAATATGGAGATAACTCAAACAACTAGGATTAGAGGTTCCATTTGACCCAGTCATTCCTCTGCTGGGGATCTTTCCAAGAGAATTAGAAGAATTATACCACAGTGATATGTGTGCACCTATGTTTATAGCAGCACCGTTTGTAATAGCTAACACTTGGAAACAGCCCAATTGCCCATCAGTTGGAGAATGGATAAAGAAGATGTGGTTTTTCTATAAAAAGGAATACTACTCAGCCATAAAGAATGAGAAATTAGAGTCATTCATAGGAAAATGGATGCATATTGAGGTCATACTCTTAAGTGAAATAAATAAGACACACGTGTATATAATGAAAAAAAAAAAGAAAATGGAAAGACATTACTTGCTCCTGGTTAAGAAGAACCCATACAGTGAAAATGCTCATTCTTCCAAAACTGCTATATAGATTCCACACAATACCTATTGAAATCCCAAAAATATATTTCACAGACCTAGAGAAAACAATCCAAAAATTCATTTGAAATCAGGAGAGCTAGAATAGCAAAAGCCATTCTAGGCAACAGAGACATGGCAGTGGGTATCACAATCCCCAAATTGAAACTACACTACAAAGGCACTGTGATTAAAAACAGCATGGTATTGGCAAAGAAAGAGACCTGTGTATCAGTAAAACAGATTAGAAGATGCAGAAATAACTCCAGACATACTCAGCCACCTCATCTTTGACAAAGGAGCCAACCTTCCTCACTGGAGGAAAGCTAACCTCTTCAATAAATGGTGTTAGAAAAACTGGGTTTCAATGTGTCAAAGATTAAAACTAAACCCATATCTACCCCTATCACTGTGCACTAAACTAAAATCCAAGATTAAAGATCTTAATATTAAAACAGAAACACTGAACTTGTTGGAAGATAAGTTAGGTAGAACTCTTGAAGATTATCGGCATAGGAAAAGACTTCGTGAACAAATCCTCAGTAGCACGGGAACTAGCACAAAGAATCAACAACTGGGATCTCATCTTTTTAAAAAGCTTATGAACTGCCAGAGAAATCACCAACAGAGCTAAGAGACAATACACAATGTTGGAAAAAAATTTAACAGCTGTTCTTCAGAAAAAGGTCTACTATCTAGAATATATAAGGAACTCAAAAAAATCAGGCCCCCTAAATATAAAGATCCAATTCAAAAATGGGCATCTGAAATGAACAGACATTTCTCAGAGAAAGAAGTAAAAGCAGCAAATAATTACATGAAAAGATGTTCGACATCACTGGTCATTTGAGAGATGCAGATGAAAACAATGCTGAGATTCTACCTCACCCCACAAAGAATGGCTGCTATCAAGAAATCAACCAATAACAAATGCTGGTGAGGTTGTGTGAAGAAAGGAAACTTTCTTCATTATTGGTGGAGTGCAGAATGGTTTGACCACTGTGGAAATCAATATGGACATACCTCAAACAACTAGAATTAAAAGTCCCATTTGACCCAGCTATTCCTCTGCTGGATATATTTCCAAAAGAATTAAAAGAATCATACCACAGTGATATATGTGTAGCCATCTTTATAGAGGCAGTAGTTTGTAATAGCTAAAACTTGCAAACAGCCCAATTGCTCATCAACTGGAGACTGGATAAAGCTGTGTGTATGTATGTGTGTGTGTG
>NW_022900950.1:68553303-68605208 GCF_012274545.1 Fukomys damarensis | reverse complement strand
TATAAATGTATAAATATATATGTATAAATGTATATATATATGTATATTATATATATGTATATATATATATATATATATATAAAATGGAGTACTACTCAGCCAAAAAGAATAAGAAACTGGAGACATTTATAGCTAAGTGGATGGGCCATACTCAAATGAAATTAATAGGACATGTGTAAACATTGAATAGTTTCTCTAGTATGAACATCTAAAAAGTGTAAATAAGGAACCAAATGTATAATTGATATTGTGTAATAGGAAGAAAAGGTCTAAGGGAGTAGGGAAAGTGGGAGGGGTAGGGGAAAGGTAAGAAGGGAAAAGAAAAAATATGAGAAAAGGAAAACATGGAAACAAAGTCTTTGTAAATAGGGAAAGGTGGAAGGGGGTGAAGAGAGGGCAGGGGAATGGGGAAAAAATAAGAACCAAGATACGTTATGTAAAGGTACAAAATGCCAATTGTTAATGTAACTGTATTGTATACCTAAAATGTACCAATAAACTTAATGGAAAACAATATCCATGATAATGTTTGGGACCTGTTAGCTTAGTTTGCTTACTGTTTCAGGAAGGCATTAATGAAGCCAAAGTCATGAGCATAACAGTAATCACTGGGTCTACAGTGCAAATAACTGCAAAGAGCTTTCACATTATGAACCCATTTTCTCTTCACAGAACAGCTACATGATCTTAGAACAAGCATGATTATTACTGCTTTATGAATGAATAAATAAACAGATTCAAAAAGACTAAGGTTAAGATGTAATAAATGTGGGTAAAACCTTGGCTTCATTTTCTGACACTGATACTCTTTACACTCAGTAACACTGCTCTAATTTGGATTAATTATTTCCTTGTAAGTAGTAAAATGACTATGATATTCACTAACCTAATAATTACAACTACATTTAGAAGACCCTGACTCCTAGGTTAAGTTCACAATAGGTTATCTCTTTACTTGCAAATAAATTACAGGCTGAATCATATGGAAGGTAACAACAATAGCTTACAAAATAAGGGCAGAAATCAAATGCAGATGTCAAACATAGGCAGACATATACACCAACTTTAATTTTGTAGCCTCTCGATTGAGAAACATTATCAACGTGCCACAGGCAATCTGCCCTTTTAAACAGAAAGGCATAGCTAGAAATGAAAAAGCTTGAACTCACTTTTCCTTCTTGTTTTGTTTTAAACAGCAAATATAATATTAATCAGAAAACAGACTAGTCCCTCTTCACAGCTTTTGAGATGACTGAGTTCTTGTTCCTCATACTGCAATGAGCCACACACAACACAGAGATCTCACAAGACATGCCCAGCAGAAGAGTGAACTTGCATTCTGGAAAAGCAACTTCTTAGGTAAAGCTGTATAAATAAAAGCAGAGACAGGAAGGTTTTAGAAATGAAGCATGTTATAGAGTACTTCTGATTAAACAACAAAAGGTTGGCTTAGGATAGATGATATAGATATAGATATAGATATAGATATAGATATAGATATAATCTTGTTCATGGTAAAGAACCGAGAAGCAAGATGATCAGGGTGTTCCATTTCAGTGTTAGATGAAATGTTCCTGGGGTATCAGAAATTCAATTAGTGCTTCACATAATTGAGGGGACACCTGTGACAGTACAGAGGGCATGACCTGTTTATGCTAGAGATATGTTGCAAATCCTAGCCTTCCGGATCTATTTCAAACCAGAATGAAAAAGACAATAAAGAGTAAGGTAAGAATAGGATGAAATTAAAAAAAATAAAATAAAACACTTGTAAGAGATAGGCAAAATTTTAATTACAAGATTAAATCATCACTAGAGTCAGTCAACCAGAGATATAAGCAAAAGAATTCAAACTTTCTACCAGGAAAAAGAGAACAAATTTTTAAATAGTAAGCATGAAAATATATGATAAATAGAATAAGAGATCCAAACTACTATTAGTTAAATGTTCTATAGGGTAAGAAGAAAACAGAGAAAGTAAGAAAGAAAGTATATTCAGAGATACTATAGAACACTCTACTCTTCCAGGCAAAGACCAGAATATGTAGTATCACAGAAAAATATAATAAAATACTTTGGATTGCAAGTATGAAGAATAGAATATTCTTTCACTGTTATATTTCAATAGAAAATAGTTGTACTATGTTCATCAATATCTGAGATAAAGTTTGGCAACACAGAATTCCCAATCGCATTATATCATGTGTGATAGTAACCATAAACACTCTTAAATACATAGAAGCTCCAAAAATATTACACTCATGTCCCTCTGCTAAATTAGAGAAATAAAACAAATCTAGGAGACATACTCTATGCAGTTGGGAGTTCAATAATCACTAAGATATCTAAAAGGAGTACTTGTGAGGGGTAGTATTGAGAAATGAAACTATTAAAACACATAGTTACAGATTTCTTAAAGAGTGTGTTCATAAAATTCTCAAAACTAAGGTGAAATCAAAAATATTATTGTAACTAAGATTTGATTTTACTTAAATTTTGTAATGAGGATTTACAACCCCAGATGAAAAATAAGAAAAATGTAGGAAATAGAAAACTAGGTGGATAAGTGGTAAAGGGAATGCATACATATTCAATTCACTTTAAAATGACTAAAAGATTATCATCTTACTCTTGATTTTTATAGTTAAATACAGAGTTAAATGGGATATTTTCTTTGAAATATTAATTATTTCTCATTAAATAAAGGATGTCTACATTCTGCCTCATTGAAAATGAACCTCAATTAAGCATGATTGCAAAAGCTTTTCTAGACTGGCAATATAAGTGAGTTAAACAAAAATTTTCCCACCTTCTGTTTTGTGGAGGAGCTACTGTATCTTGGGCCACAGTTAGCATGGGAGTTAGCATGGGGGGCTGCCTGGAAGAACCCACAGCTTGGCATCCTGCTCTGCCAGATGAAGCAAAGTAGTTTTGTGTGATTTGCCTGTGTGATTCTGAGTTAGACACAGCTGTCCTGTGCTATTGGAAAAAGTACTCAGAAAGTGTGTTTCGGAGTGTACTGTCCAGATTAACAGAAAGACCACTTGTTAACATAGGGGGTGGGCTCCCTGACACAGGACCCCAAAGTCAGAAAGAGCCATGCTTGGGGTTTAATGCTCTGTGTTCACCATCTTAAAATTCTGAATAATTTTACCTTTGAATTTGTACCTTGAAGGTGAAACGAAAAGGACAGTGGAACATTCACAGGAGGCCTGAAGCCTCAGCTCACATGCAATCCAGTTCCTGTGTAGCCTAGACTGCCTGTCTGCGTAGGCTCTGCACAGTCTGATTGTTCCACAGCATTACCCCACCCCAAGACCTTCTCCTGCCTTTCCCTGCCCAGAAACTGCTGCTACTCCTTGCCCCTTTCCAGGGCTGGGGGTGAGTGAGGGGAGGGTCTATGTGGGGCCAAAGCTCTGTAGCATCTTAGAGAAAACATGCAATAGCTGCCCCCTCCCTAGGCAACAGTGCTTGTCAACTCTCAGAAGCTCACTAGGCAGAGGTGACATTACCCACCCAATCATAATGGGCTCATCTGCATATTGAGGGCATGGGAAGGGGATATGTTTTTCCATTTGGGACCTGGTGCCATGGTTGGGGAAACCATGCAGCCAGTGGGGCTGCACACATGACAAATCATGGGCACCTGTGAGCACCAGCATCCAGTGAGGCGCCCCCTCGAGGGGTTCAACATTAAAAGCCAATGAAACACCATGGCAGGCTGAAATGGACTTGGGAAGAAAAAAAAACCAAATTATATTTTTGTCCCTTTAATAGAAAAGGATCCCAAGTTTTCATTTCATTGCAAATGGCAAAGCTACTTCTGTGTGCATAGGGTTTCCTGTTCAGGTATTTCCAAGAAATCCTTAGGTGCTTATTGATTTCTATGTAAGTTTTGGTCATCCTGGAAACTAGATTGAAAGACATTCACCCTACTGCTAACTGTATGAGGAACTGAAGGATACTGCTGTTAGTGGGTAGAATCTAGAGCACTGATTGAGGAAAAGCAGCCACTGTAACATTATCTGGAGACAATGGCAAGGAAGAAAAATATTGCTCTTTTAGCATGAGGTAGAGGAGGAATCACTTTGGGAGGTTTTGGGAGAGAAAAATAAGGAGGGATATAAAGATGAGAAGGCCAAAGTGTAGTTGAGATTGGAAGATGATAAGGTCTACTTTGGGAAGAAACATTGTGTGTGGTATGGAGAAAATTAGAAATACTAAAAATATTTAGAAGACAAAATCAATAGGATATTTGGTGAATCTCTGAGATAAACAAAATAGAGGGAGTCAGAATGACTTCTGTGGTTCTAGCTTGGGAGAACAAGTTACTGAAGATCTCACCACCTATGTAGATAGCAGGGAGGAGATATTGGAGGCCTGATAGTCTAAGTACTGCTTTAGGGATGCTGAAATGAGTACTAGGGTATTTCAGTTCCACGAACTCTCATCAGATAGACCTAAATCTTTCAGTTACCTGTAGTGTGACCTTTAGTTAATGAGGTGACTTCAAGATCTTTGTCTATAAAAGAGAGAAGACATATTTTTAATACAGATCTCACAAACTGCTTCAAACATAAATCATTTGCTTACATAAAAAGAAAGAGTGATGCAGGAATCCAAATGGTGTGATCAATGCTCTCTGCTTTGCCTTTCACCTTCTTGCTCTCTTGTCAGCTTGTGGATTTGACACATTGCAACACAGCAGACATGAAATTATCTAACACCTCCAGGGTCCACCTTTGGAGTTCATGGTTCAGGAGTAAACATCAACTTCTCCCCTCCCAAAATGAACCCGAATGATTTGGGTGCTATCCTCATACCTCATACCGTTAGGTATAATGATGTGTCAGAGACAACTCTGGAACCCCACACAGTGAACTCTCCAACCCCCTGCCCTTGTTGGACAGTCCAGCTCAGCTCAGCACTGGTAACTGGAAGCAGAGGAATCTTTCTGACTACTCATTTTCACATTCTCCTTGACTGACTGACACGCTCCAGATTGATCATCTCCTTCACAGCAGTTCAGGGAACCCATCTAGCAGAGATCAAAGTCAAATGTACATGGCTTCAGGGAGAAGAAATCAAGACATGTTGCTTTAGCCTGAGGCTTAAATGAAATCTTCCCATGTAGCTTTGACCAGAACTTTGCATAAAGATAAAAGACAATCGTAGAACAACTGAACATGATTGTTGTCCTACAGCTCTGCTTCCTTTTGGAAATAAGAAAAGATGATGATGATAATGATAACAATCATGATTATTCCAGCACTAGAAACTTTGAAAAGTATCCATGTATGAAGAGCAACACTGATTTCCACAATGGTTGCCCCAGCCTACACTCCCACCAACAGTGAAGAAGGGATCCTTTTTTCCCGCAGGTCCAGTGGCATCTGTTATTGGTTGATTTCTTGATAATAGCCATTCTTTCTGGAGTGATACAGAATTTTGTGTTGTTTTAATTTGTATTTCATGAATGACTAGTGATATTGAACATGTTTTTATATATTTATTTGGCATTTCTACTTCTTCATCTAAGAATTGTCTATTCATTTCATATGGCCATTTTTTTTCAGCTTTGAGTTTATTGGTACATTTTAGGGATACAGTACAGTTACATTCATTGTTAGGATCTTGTACCTCTACATGACAAGTCTTGATTCTCATTTTTCCCCTTACCCCTGCCCTCCCTTCACCCCCTCCTCCCCTCCCCATCTTCAAACACTTTATTTTCATCTTTTCATTCTCTCACATTTTTTTCTTTTCCCTTATTACCCTTCCCCTACCCATCCCACCTTCCCTACACCTTTAGCTCCTTTCTTCCCATTTCTAAATGTCATTAATCTTATTAGGATCTTATGTATTATTGCAGATTATTCACACTAGGGAAACTATTCGGTATTTGCACATGTGTGACTTATTTATTTCACTTAGGAGCATATGGCTATTTTTTTATTGAGTCTTTAAACTTGGGGGGGTCTGACTTTCTTTTAGTTCTTTATATTTTCTAGATATTAGTCCTTTGAGGAACACTTGCAAAATTTTTTCCGACTCTGTGTGCTATCTCCTCACTTTGTTGACTTCTTCTGCTATGTAAAAGCTTTTTAATAAGATAAAATCCCAGTTATTGATTCTTTGTGATATTTTCTATGCAATTGGGTTTTTAAAATTTAATTTATTGGTACATTCGAGGTAGACAATACAGCTACATTCATTACTGGAATCTTGTACCTTTACAGGTCAGGTCTTGGTTCTCATTTTTTCCCCTTGTCCCCACCCGCAATTGGGGTTTTGTTCATAAAGTCTTTACCTACACCTATGTTTTCAAGAGTTTGACTTATTATATTTTCCAGAAGATTTAGTGTTTCTATTTTAATATTTAGATCTTTGATCCATTTTTACTTTAAGCTAGTACATGCTAAGAGATATGGGTCTAGTTTTAATCTTTAGAATGTAGACAGCCACGTTTTCCAGCATCATTTATTAATAGGCTTACCTTTCTTCCAGTGAAGGTGTTTGGCCTCTGTCAGAGATAAGGTGGCTGAATGTATTTGGAGTTGCTTTAATCTGTTCCATTGCTCCTCAGATCTGGTTGTTCTTTTTATTTTTGAGAGGACCGTGCTGTTATTATCATGATATATTTGTGGTATAATTTCAAGTCAGGGAGTGTGATGCCCCCTGCCTTGCCTTTGTTGCCCTAAATTGCTTTTGCTATTCTAGGTCTCTTCTGGTTCCAAACTAATTTTAGTATTGTATTATTTAATTATTTGAAGTATGCTAATTGTATTTTAATTGTGATTGCATTAAATGTGTGTAAAACTTTTGGAAGTATGGCCTTTTTCACTATATTAGTACTTACTACCCAAGAACAAGAAGATCTTTAGGAAGAAATTACCAGGAAATAAGTCCTCTCTTTTGATTGGTTAAAGATGCACTGAAAGGCTTCTGGAAACAAAGAATGGACATCTCCTTTGCCATTTTACCTCATAAACTCTATGAACTGATCTGGTTTGGAGAAGAATGGTTGCTTTCATATAAGAGCATCAAAAATATCTACTGCTACCACAGTGAATACACTTACTCTTTTCCAATACTGTGTTGTATGTCCTTCATACACATTGTTTACATGTACATTATTATGACTCTTAAAAATATTTCTCCTTTCCATTTTACAGGTAAAGATCTTAAAGTTACCTCATTAACTACAGATCACACCATAGGTAAATTTAAGAGATTTAATCTTGAATTTAAATCTATCTGATAAAAGAGTTCAGGCTTTGCTAACAAGTTACGTGACATTTTGCGAGTGGAAGAAATTATGAAAGTAAATGGCGTCACAAAAACACAAGTATAAAGATTTACCTAGTCAGATGTTGTGAGAGTCAAGCATCTCAAGGCATCAAGTAAAATAAGAGTGGAAAGAGACCATACTATTTGAAAAGTAAGAAATTCCATGGTAAATTAAGCTAATATGGTCAGGAGTCTTACACATTAGAAATAAATGGAAATAATGGATGAAAGATAATCATTGTGGGTGTGTGATGTTTGTGTGTGTGTGTGTGTGTGTGTGTGTGTGCATGTGTCACTAGGAATGTAGAGAGGCACTGTGACACTGAGCTACAGCCTAACACTTTTTGCTATTGCTTATTTTGAGAAGTTCTCACTCAGTTCCCTCAGGAGGTCCTGAACTTATTATCTTCCTGCTTCAAACTCCCAATTAGCCAGAATTAAAGACATGTGCCACTGTGCACAGCTCCAAAACTCTTCTTAATACAGGCTGTGTTCAAAAGGAAGAAGGGAGCAGTCCTAAAATGCCAAAAAGTGCAAACCCAAGTACATAATGAGATGTAGAAATTAATACTGTGTTGGAAGTTTGGGGACCCACCCGTACATCGTTTCAGGGATTGTATCCCAGCCTGTAAGCAGAGCCTCAGGCAAGAAGTCTCAAAAAAGTCTCAAAAAATTGCCTTGGCTTAAAAGGAAGTTTGTAAAAGTTGTACAGACCAAATGATAAAGCAATAAGGAAATTTCTATTGTCATAGTGCAAACAGAAAGAAAAATTGCCACTTCTGAGAAAGCTGGCCATATACTACATACCTCGTTGAAGATTAACAAAAATATTTGATCTAGGAATATAAAAAACATTTGGGAGGAAATTTTCTTTTAGCATGCGATACAGGGTATTCGAACAGTTTAAACAACTGCTAAGAAGATCTGACAGTGAAAAATTACGCATTTTCTAAGGAAGCGAACCACAAGAACAGTTCACAGATCAGCAATCCATGGGACTGTCACTTTAAGAAACAGAAAAAATTAAGTAATTGAAAAGAAACTATTGAGCAAGTGTATTAAACATCTTTAAAGAGGTTTTAAAAAGAAAAAAATTACTGTAATTAATGCAAAGGTAAGTAGGAAAGCTTTCTCTAATGAGATAATAGGCAAGTAAGATTTAAAATAGTATCAAAGAAAATATCTAAAAGGAAATAGAGTCATTAAAATTTAAAAGGATTTTAATGACTTTATTGTATATTTTATATTTCACCAAAAAATCATCCATTATAAAGACAGGGGCCAATAATTTTAGTAAATGCATATAGTTGTGAATGTATAGTAGTACAACCACCACCGCCAGCCTAATTTGGAACATAGTGCAGCCAGAAAAGCCCTCTCCCCCATCCATACCCAGATTCCTGAACCCCAAAACTGTGAGATAGTAATTACTGTTGGGTAAGCTAAGGTGATGGCACCCTGTTGCTGACTCTCCTCCATTCTTGAGACTCCGCTAAGTTTGGAGTCATCTGTTACACAGCAGTAGATAACTAATACAGTAAGAGATCCAAGGAATAGATGAGAAAGTACAGCTTTTATCTACAGGGATATCGGAAGGAGAGGTATATTTGACAGTTAATGATTGGGATAGGAAAGAAGCAGTAATTGAAGAGACAGTGGTGACCATTTCCCACTGTAAAAAAAATTATGTACTCAGGTTGGAGAAACATAATAAGCCCTGAGAAGAATAAATTTTTAAAAATCCACAAGAGCTGTGTTACAGTGAAATAGCAGAATATCAAAAACCAAAAGTTGACAGAATTAAGTAAAAGATTACCTTGAAAAGAGTAGCAACCTGGCTGACAGCAAACTTCTCTTCAACAATAGGAACCAGATGAAATAAAGTGGTACCATCCAAGATTTTAGGGGAAATAGAGATGAACCCACAATTCTAAATCCATAGCCAGCTAAACCATCGATCAGTAGTAAGAAAAATAAAATATAAGCATTTTATGATGACGATATAAAATTCACAATTTATAGAATACAGACTGAACTCCAGAAATTGGAGCCTTTACAGAATGAGCCCCCCCTTTTTTTTTAGTAGGGATTGAACACAGGGCCTTCCCACTGAGCTACATACCCAGCCCTTTTTTATTTTTCTGAGACAGGATCCCTTAGACAAGTTTCTAAATTGCCCAGATTGAACTTGAATTTGTAGTCCTCCTACCTCAGCCTCCCAGTGTGCTGGGATTACAGGCCTGTGCCACCATGCCTGGTGAATCAAACACATTTGGGGGGTGTTATAAAAATTTTATTTGAGATCATATCCTCTTATAAAAAGCACGTTGCATCAAAATTGCAAAAAAGGCATTTTTAAAAAAGGGACTTCTACCTACTCAACTATTTTATCCTAAAATTCACTTCTTTTTCTAACACAAAGATAAAACATTTTTTCGATGTATATTCTCTCTATAACCTTGACTACCAGGGTTGAAAAGTCAGATCATATCCATGCACTGCAAAATCGGGGTGTAAAAGAGGTGAGACTGTAAATGCCCAGCACTCTGCCACTACATAAGACTAATTAGAGGACCGATCTGGTTGGCTGTGCACCAAAAGGCCTTTAAGAGAGTAAAGGGAGAGCAAGGAGGGTATTAGTTGCTACTTTTCTGCAAACCTACTAGCACAAGAGTACTTGAGAATCTAGAATTTAAGAGGTCAACCAGAGTTGGCCTGTCATTTTGTACTGTTCAGGTGAGGCTATCCCAGAGGCAGAGTTTGCAGGTGGTAAGGGAAGAGAGAGAGAGGGTTACTGCGAATTTGTGACACAGACTGTGACATCTTAAAGAATATTCAAATATGCCCTTGTATTAGAAGCTCCAGCACAGACTTTTCTTGGAAGTTTGTTTGGTTTTGTTTGTTTGTTTGTTTGTAGGGTTTTTTTGTTTTGTTTTGTTTTCTTGAGACAGGGTCTCACTATGTAGTTGAGACTGGCCTGGAACTCACTCTGCAGCCCAGGCTGGTCTCAAACTCACAGCGATCCTCCTGCCTCAGCCTTCCAAATGCTGGGATTACAGGCATGAGCCACCACATCCAGCTTTCTTGGAAGTTTTTATGTCCTATTGTGTGATAGATTTTCTTCTATAAAAATCTCAATCTATATCTCTTAGCTTTATGTTACAGTTTTCTACTATAGATTTCTGTTCAGTTGTGTGTATGCGGCCCACCTCTTAAGGAGTGGCACAAATGTTTCAAAGCATCATCCTGCTCTCATTTTTTAGCTCTGTCCCAAGAGCATCCCACCTAGGCGAATTGTCTGTATTATAATGAGATTGGTGCACTCTTCCTACATCAGCCATTGAGCTTCACATTCCTGTGCTAAGGCCTGAGGATGCCCAGTTCACATGAAGGAATCTGACATTGCTTCCTAGGAAATGGAAGAGAGGGTGACAAGAGCAGAGAGCAACTATCTTCTGTGCTAAGTGCTCTGAGGATGCTCTCCAGTGCAGTTCTGAGTTATTTCACTTGTTCATTGTGCCAGGACATAAATTGTGTGCATTGTTATAATTTGTTTGTTATATTGGGGCTGGGGGGATGGTTCATTTTGTTTAACCCCTGTTTGAAAGACAAAGTCTTGAGCTATGGATACAGCCCAGTGGTCAAATGAATGTTTATGCTGCAAGGCTTTAGGTTCTATCCCTGGCACCACAAAAGAATTTAAAAGAGGAAAAGAAATGAAAGGTAGGGTCTTATAATCACTGTTTTAGAGCATTAATGAAATATATATATTTAACTCTACAGATCACTATAAAAATTCTGTTGAATTTTATTGATAGTCTAATTTTATCTACCTCACTGAGAAAAAAATCTACATAATTTAATAATAATAAACAAGTACTATGCTTATCACTTCACTTCACATGTGCTTCTCCTGAAATTCCTACAAATAACCTGATGTGGCAATTCCATTTGACACTGTTTTCCCCCCACACATTGTTCAGGGCCTTCCTGGCATTGTTGGATAAACCGTGCTTTCATAACTGCATGAATGATGACACTAAGGCACCGAGAATTTAATTTTTCCTAAGACTGTGCAGCCAAGAAGTCTGGTGGTAAGAATTTGGACCCAGCCCTGTCTAAATTTAGAGTCTAAGAGACAAAACTTCCTTGTTTAATGTGCACAAACAACAAGATGCCACAACATGCTCTCGTTAATCATTCTGCAATTTTGCAAGCAACTTCTCAGGAGGCATTTTTTAATAACCCCAACTCAAACTCTTCATATTATATTTGAAGCACGATTTCTTTTGCACTCTTTGTAGAATAAAATGCAAAAATTCTGTCCACTAGTATTCTTCATTTTGTGATGTATCTGAGGGTCACAATGGTTAAACTTCAGCTTCATAAATGTAGTCATTGTACTATAGGAAGTACTTTCCTAAACTAATCTTATAATGGATTACTCATCTGTGCAGTAGCTTTCCACAGAGAGTCTCTTAAATCCCAGGTATCCAGGTCAAATCCCAGACCAATTATAGCAGAATCTCCGGGGATGAGACCAAGGCATTGGTATATTTTTAAATCTACCCATGTGTTTTTTTGGTACAAAGAAACACTTTTGTTAGAATAAAGAGTCCACTACTAACATTTCTGCTCAAGGGAATTCTGTCTTTCCTTCAGTCACCACTTTCTCCAAATAAGCTTTTATTTACTCACACCTATAACACTGAGTTGTAGTTTTTTTTATTTTAATTATTTTACTAGCACTTGGCCAAATCAATCACACAGAGAAGTGAATTAAAAGCAAAACTTTAAAGATGGTAAGAAACATGCTCCACAGGTTACTGAAATTATTTTTCTGCTTGTAGACAGGAATACTATACTGTATATGCAATGACCATGCTCTAAATTACATTGTTCATCGCACTGTAGAAAGTTTGTATTGTCCAGACGTCCATGCAGTCAACACGCGATGTGGACACTGCCTAGTCTGAGGTCACCACAGCAACTGTCAATGGAGTGGCAGAGCTCACCAATTACTCAGCCTTAAACCATGCCGGAGAAAATAGATTGCACCCTCTGAGCCACCTACACACCCTTATTTATGAGTTCAATGCCATACTAGAGCATATTGAAGTGGATTAGTTTATGTTATTTCTAGGATTAGCTTAGATTTTTTTTTTTACATATTCTCTTTTCACTGTAATGATCAATTTTTAAAAAATGTTTCCCAGAGTCATTTTAAGGAAAATGCATCAGATGCATACCATCAGTTTATATCATGGAGTGCCAGTGTAGTAGTATGATTGCCAACTCTTCAATGCTGCTATAAATTTCCAACTTTCTCTGAAGCCAAACTTAACATGCTTGTGAGAAGATTTAACACTGTCATTGCTCCCTCGTTGCAGGATAGGCTATTTACACACACACACACACACACACACACACACACACATCAGAACAAAATTGAGGAAACAGAGTGGATAAAATATTTTCCTAATATTGAAGAGATTTAGAATAGTAAACAATTCTAAATAGAATAGTAAACAGCTCAAAACCTACAGGAAAATGTGTTAGGGAATTGATCATGTTAAAGTACTTTGTGACGCCACAGGCTGCATTTTTCCGTGCTTCTTGGCTCTTAAAATGACCACATGCTCTTATCTTTAGTTTCCTCCCCACAAGGCCACAGCAGTCCAGAAAAGTTAAACCTGTTTCTGCAGGACTAAGCCCATAAAAGGCAACCTGGCCTGTGATAGGTTAAAAGTAGCCCACTCCTCATAAATAAGCAATAACTCAGCCCAAAACCAATAAAAGGACCTTCCTTTCTTTTTCTCTTCTTTCTCCCTCTCCGTTCCCACTCCTTCAATAAAGTCTCCAGTCAGACTTCTCTGTGTGTGTATGGCCTAGTTGCTGAGCATCGCTGTTCCCTTTCATTGGTGTCAGAAGTGGGATCTGGGATTGCCAGGCTCACAAGTTAAAAGACCTGGGGACCCAAAACCCAGATACCAAGATGCTCCAACTCAGACCCCACCTGACATCCACGAGCACCTTCCTTGGCGCTGTCCTCGCAGCCAACACTGATCTACCTATTTTCAGGCCTGCACTGGATATTGGGTAAGTGCCCCCATTCTGAGACATCTTTCGAGTAGCGGGAGATCCTGGGGTCCCAGACCTCCATGAGGACATCTACCTCGGACATGGCCTGGTGCCAGGCCCTCGGTCCTCCACTACAAACTGTTGGGTTTGTTCAGGTTGCAGTCCGGGACTCAACTGGGCCTCCTCTGCCCCTGCTTGGGAAGCCTTGAGGGAGTAGAGAGGCTTTCCACTTTAAACTCACTTCCTGCATGAGAGATGTCTCTGCAGAAAGATTAAGCTCCACCTTCTAGACCAGGTCTAGAAAAGGGGGTCTCATCAGAACTCTAAGAGATGTCTGGACTTCTGATAACCTCCTCCACCATCCTCTTGTTGGTCATGGGCTCTGGCTCTTCCATACCCGTAGACACTCCTTTGGGATGCTTACTCAGGAATTTGGAGGGCATTGACCTAAAACCCAAGCAGCTAGTTCACTTTTCCACTCAAATTTGGCCCCAATATCAATTAAACAATCAGAACATCTGGCCGCCTAATGGCTCCATTGAACCGGGTCTCATTTGAGACCTATATAACTTTTGTGAGCCTCAAGGAAAGTGGTCAGAAATTCCATATGTCCAGGGTTTTTCTTATCTTAGCAACCAGTCCTCTCTTAGTTCCACTGCCCAGAGACTGTCTCTTCTATGGCCTCCTCCCATGCTTCTGCTAGCCTGCAGTCCCTCCACTGCCACCCCCCTTCTCTTAACTCTTCAGACCAGCTTGACCTGGCCGATGACCCTCCTCCATATCTGGCACCAAGAAACCAACCTATTCCTCCCTCTACCCCATCTGACTCCTCCCAGACCTCCTACTCCTCCCATTTCCTTAACACCTCCTATGGGTACCGCTCTGCCCTCTGCTCCAACCCCACCTCTCACTCGTTCCAAGTCCCATATGAGCCACACAATGGCACCCTTGCACAAAGTAGCAGGGGTTAAAGCCATCATCTATGTTCATACTCCCTTCCCCATGACTGAACTGGCCCTCATCCAAGCCAGACTTGGTTCTTTCACTGTTGACCCAACAACCTTCGTAAAACAATTTCAACTCCTGACACAGTCTTATCAATTAACGTATTATGATCTTTTTGTTGTCCTTACCAATGCTTTAATTCCTGAACAAGGCAAAAGAGTGCTGGATCAGGCCCATGCCCATGCTGATCAGGAACACTTGACAAACAACTGTCATCCAGTAGGTGCTCTTGTGGTCCCAGAACAAGACCCATAGTGGGACTACAACACCGAGGTAGGAAATGAAGCTCAGCGCAGGTATATTAATTGTCTCCTTCATGGGCTGTGCAGAGCCACCATAAAGTCTGTAAATTATGAGAGGCTTAATGAAATTATTCAAGATAAAAATGAAAATCTGTCTGCCTTTTTACAAAGACTGGCTGATGTCCTCCGCCAACACACCAGACTTGACCCTGATCCTGTTGATGGCCCGAGATTGATTATGATGCATTTCTTTTCTCAGAACTACCCTGACATTAGACTCAAACCAAAAAAGCTTGAGAGGGGACCTTTGACTCCCCCTGAAGAAGTTCTGGCTGCAGCATTCAAAGTTTATCATGGCCATGATGATCTCAAGATCACCAAAAAATACCCGTTATTGGCACAAGCTTTCAATCCTGTCAGGCCACAATTGTCTCAAGGAAAGGGACCTATCAGGGGACCCTCCTGCCCACCGGAGAGACCCCGCTTCTGGTGCAACCAGGAGGGACACTGGGCCAACAATTGCCCAAATTCCAATGCGCCCACAAAGCCTTGCCCTAAGTGCCAACAGAAGGGACACTGGAGTTTCGACTGCCCCCTGGCGTCCACCCACCATGAGGCCACAGGCCCCACCACTCCCCTGAGCGATGACCTGATAGGCCTTGTGGCAGCTGAAAGGCTATGAAGAGGCCCTGGCACAACTGGCCCAATGCGGATGACCACCCAGGAGCCCAGGGTGACCTTGATTGTGACAGGTAGGACTATTGTTTTCCTATTAGACACTGGTGCCAGCTTTTCTGAATTGAGAGAATATTGGGGACCTACCTCCCTGTCTCAGACCTCTATTTTTGGGGTAGAAGGTCAAAAACAATGCCCTCGACAGACTCCTCTACTGTCATGCACAATTGGCGATTTTTCGTTTCTTCATTCCTTCCTAGTCCTCCCATCCTGTCCCATTCCCTTATTGGGTCATGACATTTTATCCCAAAGTGGGGCATCCATTCACTTTTCCATGCCAAGCCCTTCCAGCACTCCAATGTCTCCCTTTTGTCTTCTGTTATCCCAAGCTATTGAACCTCCAGTCTCCACATCCGAATGGCCAATTAGTCCCTCCCTTGTAGACTCCCAGGTGTGGGATGTTCAATCTCCTTCCGTGGCCAAATGCCCCCCGGTTAAGATCCTCCTCAAAGACCCCTCACAATTTCCAAATCAGGCACAATATCCCCTCCCTCATGCAAGCCTAGAGGGGTTAGCTCCCATCATAAATAGCCTATTACAAAAGGGGTTTCTGAGGCCCACCAATTCCCCATTCAATACTCCATCCTGGCAGTAAAAAAATCTAATGGAACATATCGATTGGTTCAAGACCTCTGAATAATGAATTCTGCCACTGCTCCCATTCACCCTGTTGTGCCTAATCCCCACACTCTCCTGTCCACAGTCCCGTCTGATGTCACCCATTTCCATTCTGGACCTCAAAGATGCTTTCTTTTCGATCCTCTTACATAGAGATTCCCAAGACATTTTTGCATTCACCTGGACTGATCCCTTCTCTAATGTATCTACTTAATTAACCTGGACTGTATTGCCCCAGGGTTTCAGGGATAATCCCCACCTGTTTCGTCAAATTCTAGCTCAGGATCTATCCCTTTTCCAACTTCAAGGCTCGAGATGTATCCAATATGTAGATGACCTCCTCCTTTGTGCTCCTTCATTAACTATACTCCAACAAGATACTTATATGTTCCTAAATTTCATTTCCAAGAGAGGATATCGAGTTTCCTCAACTAAGATCCAACTCTTCAAACAAAAGTTTACTTATTTTGGGGTATCTCTGACACCTGGTTTTAAGTCTATTACAGTAGATAGAAAACAGGTTCTTTGAGACATTCCGATACCCACCACCAAAAAAGAGCTTCTTTCCTTTCTGGGTATGGCTGTATATCTTAGATCCTGGATTCCCAACTATTCTCTGCTAGCAGCCCCCCTTTATGAGGCCGCTAAAGGAGATCCCCATGAACCTGTTGATATTTCCATAGTCACACCCTTTAATTGCCTTAATTCCAGCCTATTAGAGGCCCCTGCTCTACATCTCCCTGATTTGTCACGTCTCTTCAATCTTTATGTGTCAGAAAACAAGGGATTTGCACTTGGGGTCTTGGGCCATCAATTAGGACCCACATTTGCACTGGTGGCTTACTTATCTAAGTGGCTAGATGCCACCATCAGAGGTTGGGCCTCCTCCTTGAGAAGCCTAGCTGCTACATCTCCTTTAGTTCAAGAATAAAAAAAACTCACTTATGGATGCCCCACTGTGGTTCTCTCCCATCATTCCATCCCAGACTTATTAAATTATAAACATCTGCAATATCTCCCCTCATGTAGAGTTTTGTCCCTTCAAACAGTGCTCCTACATGATCTGTCTCAACTTTTCAGCTTTGCTCTGTCCTTAATCCCTCTTCTCTGCTGCCAACTCCTGAACAAGATGCCCCCATTCATAAATGCCTAGAGACCCTCGACAACCTCCTGCCCCATGAGTCTCATACACTAGAAGGCCCCCTCCCCTTCTCTGATTTAATTTGGTTTACAGATGGCAGCTCTTTTACCAAGGGTAAAATAAAAAGGGCAGGGTATGCCACAGCCTCCCATTCTGAGGTTATAGAACAAGGATCCTTACCCACACAAACAACCAATCAACAGGCAGAGCTTATTGCCCTCACCCAGGCCTTTGTTTTGGCCTCAGGTAAGCAGCTTACAATCTATACCTTTCACATTCTCCTCTCACATGCAGCAATCTGGCGTGAAAGAGGATTTTGTTCCACAAAGGGCAGTTCCATCCAAAATTCTAAATTTATCACAGAACTTCTACAGGCCTCTAGGCTACCGTCAGCAATAGGGATTGTCCATTTAAGGCCCATCAGTCAGACACATCAGAAGTAACAAGGGCAAACAACAAGGCTGATCAGGCAGCAAGAGAAGCCACCTTAAATTTGGAGGCTGTCCCAAACCCTGATTTTATGTTGCCCCTGACTTGGACAGATTCTCCTGATGATCCAAAAACTCCTACTCAGACTTTTACCTTAACTAGGGATCAGCTTATCTATCTACATAAGCTTTTCCATCCTGGCTCCAAGACTCTTTTGGCCTTTCTGTAACCTACAGTTACTCTTTCTCCCTCAGACAGATTGTTTCTCCAAATTCTTTCTTCCACCTGTCTAATATGTCAAAAGTCCAATCTTCTCTCAAAACCTGCCCCCTTCCCCAAACATCAGACTAGAGGCATGTTACCAGGTGTGGATTGGCAAATTGATTTCACCCACATGCCCAAGGTAAAGAGGTACAAATACTTACTGGTGCTAATAGATACTTTCTCTGGGTGGGTTGAAGCCTTTCCTGCTTCAAACAAATGTGCCGTCACTGTGTCTCTTCTGATTTTTAAAGAACTCATCCCTAGGTTCGGACTTCCCACCTCTTTCCAATCCGATAATGGACCTGAGTTCACCCCTCAGGTGACCCAGGGTCTTGCCAAGTTAATGGGAATTTCCTGGCACTTCCATATTCCATTTCATCCCCAATCATCCAGAAAGGTAGAGTGTACCAACAGGTCCATTAAGTCAATCCTTACTAAATTAACCCTAGAGCTTCATATGGATTGGGTTGCTCTTTTGCCACTTGTCCTATTAAGGTTGAGGTCTCTACCTAAAGCTCCCCTTCAAATTTCCCCATTTGAGTTGATGTTCAGGCTTCCCTTGCTACCACCAGGACTAAACCCTCAACCCTCCCCACTAGGCTCTATCTTGCTGGTCTCTTTATTTGCCCAGATGCAAGCTCAGATATGCCAACACGCTGATTCATTGTTACCTTGCCCGGCATCTGCCCTCCCATCCACATATCATCTTGGAGACCAGGTCCTCTTGGCCCCACCTCATAAACAGAGGGATCCCTTCAAACCTAAGTTCCAAGGGCCATTTACAGTGACCTTGTCTACCCCGACCAAGGTCAAACTAAAGTCCCTCCATGGTTGGTTTCATTGTTCTCATGTCAAACCCTACCTGTCTACCTCTTCCTCTCCAACCCTCTCCAATAGCTCCAACAGGTTCCTCTCCATCCTACTCTGCAACCCCTATGGGACCTCTCAAGATAAAGCTCACAAGGGTCACAGAAGAGTCCTCCGATAAGGAGCCAAGCCCACCAAAACCTCTGGTTCAAAAAAAACCTAAGCGCTCCCATGGGATATTGTGAAGCCTTTGTCACCCTTCCTTTCCTAAATCTGTTTAGTTTTTGCATGATACTTCTATTGGGTTTTATTTTGGGAATCAGACTGGCCATCGTGGGCCCACCTCCAGGTGCTTACTTGCCTTGGTCTATTATCTGGTAATTTCACTCTTTTCCATCCTTAATTGTTACAGATAATGTTTCCTTTTCTATTCTTGTTTTTCCTGCTGAGTCCTACCCAAGCCAATGAACTTTCATCGTGTACTTTGACTTACTCCGGGCATCGCTCAGTCCTCCTTCAGACCCAGATAGGATCCCTAAAGGTTACTTTCCAGGTGGCCTTATGTCAATTATTTGAATAAAACCCATCGAATTCCTGTAAAACCTCAGAATGGCCTACAGCCGATTTCCGTCGTCCCTTCCAAATCTACTTATGGCCACTGGCCCCACACACTGCCACTCTCACAGCCAGTACCACTGTGCCTTTTGGGGCTGTGAGACCATAGCCCCATGAAATCATCAGACAAACATGTCTATCTCTCCACTACATTGCTCACTGATCCCCCGCCCTATAACTTCAACATCACAGTAAGAAACCCCACTGACCCCACATGGCGGTCTGGAATGATGTGGGGCCTTAGGCTCTGTCTCAGGCTGGGATCCAGGTTCAGAATTCATTATCACTTGCACACTTTGGATGCCTCAAATTATCACACCTTCGCCCATAGTCAAGGTCATAACTAAAGTTTCCTCTGAACTCAATCAACTAAACGATGCGATCAATAAGGTCTGCACTCTGATTGACTTAACACCTGACTTAGCCTATGGGTCTTTGAATACCTACAAAGGACCTTCTCATGGATTTCAAACCCCACCCACTCTATTCAGGGATGTTGGATAGGCCTAAGCCTTAGGGGACTTCTTTCAGTCACCCCACAGATAATTCCTCATTCTCCGCAGACATTCATCCCAAATTCAATCTCCCAACAACAAGCCTAATTAGTAAAACAAAAATGTCACCCCCACAAATAATTTTTCAACCTTTTCTTGCTATAATTTCACGGACCCAAATTCAGCTCCCCAATATTGCAAAACTATGACTGAAACTCAAATTAACAGGACAGTCAGCAGAACATTCTTATGTGGAACCTCCCTATATAATGGCTCCGTGCCTGGCTTCATATGTACCCCTGACCTCTTGGTTCCTGATTTTTATGTGATTCCTGGGAACAAACTTGTCCCCATCCCCATATATGAAATGGCTATGCCTCGCCATAAGAGGGTGCTTCAAGTGGCCATCTTTCCACTATTAGCTAGCCTAGGGGTCCCTGGAGGCATAGCCACAGGAACGGCAGGAATAACACACTCAGCAGTCACCAAGATACAAATTCAGACACAACATGAACATCACATAAACTGTTGGAGGCAATCCTGATACTCCAACAGCAGGTCAACTCCCTAGTGGATGTGGTCCTGCAAAACAGACAGGGCCTTGATCTGTTGTTGGCAGAGAAGGGAGGCCTCTGCCTTGTGCTCCAGGAAAATTGCTTCTTCTATGTCAACCAATCAGGGGTAGTAACACAAAAGATTCAGGAACTGCCGTGAAGAGCATCAAAATGAGGGATGGGCATTAAAGTGGCTTGATAATCCTCTATTTTCATCTTTATTCCCCTTTATTGCCCCCCCTAATAACACTCCTTCTCCTTTTAGCTATTGCTCCCTATATTTTCTGTTATATCCAGGCCCAGGTCAGCCAACTCTCTGCCCAGGTCTCCCGACAGATGGCCCGTCAGTTGGTGCTACAAACACAAGGCCCTAATGAGACCACCTTCATATGGCAGCCACCTTTCACCACCCAAGCCTGATCCAGACTTCTGCTCGATTCAGACAGTTCCTGGAAGATCTACTTGACCTACCTTGGTTTGTCCCCTGCCCTTGCCCAGTGCTACAGGTGACCAATTGGTCTCCGGAGCTTGGCTTCAGGGAACTCTTTGCAGCTTTACACCGACAGAGATTGAAGCCTTCACTTTCCTCTTAATAATAATCACCTCTAAGGATAATATGCACCAATCTAGTTTTCTAGAGCTTCCCCTTGACTAAAATGGATTCAGGCAACCCATTCTGCCCTGCAGTCCATGGCCCAAGCCTTTTTAATTGCTTAGCTATGGCACTCACTCCATATGATCTCCAATTAATTGCCCGTCTTTCATATTCCCCCAAAGTTGCATATACTGAGCAAAGGCTCTCCTCCCTGATCTCGGGGGCCCAATACGAAAAGAAGGCCAAACAACCCTACTTCCTTGGTATTGTGAGATACATCAAGTTTACTTTGGATATTCCTTCAACCCCTCCACTTATTTTTCTAACCCCTCAGAAACCTGTCAAAGAGCTATAGTTGCCTCCATAAGACCCTATTGGCCACATGAGCCACCAGGCACCGCTTGGTTCCCATCAGGATCCAGTGTTCCCCTCCTGGTTCACTTGTTTTGTCATCAACCTGCCATACCCAAAGGATATACACTGGAAGACCCCATCCAGAAAAAAGGCGGAACACTCCATATACCCCTTCTCTTCACTCTAGCCTTTTTGGATGATATCGAGGGCTGTCCCTTGTCATGGTATGCTAAAGAAATATTCCAAGATGAACTCCTTATGTTTTGCCATAGTTTGGCCTGGACACACGTGAGACAACACTGGGAGATGCAGTGCAGACCTTATACCAACTACATTCTGCTCATCTCTCCCCCCTCACTGATAAATTTGTGTGTTTGGACTCTTCTTAAAAAAACCTTACAGGCAACTTCAATGGGAATATCATTTCCACCACCAGTTAATCTCTGCTCGAGAGAGGCACAGCCGACCAGACTTCACGCCCGCCCCCAAAGGACGCCATCACCCCAGACTCAGCAGGAAGTAGTTACAGAAGAGGATATGTCACCCCCTTTCCCTGGCATGTGGTTTGCACTGGCCGCAGTTTCTCATGTAAAACCAAAGAGGGGGGAATGTTAGGGAGTTGATCATGTTAAAGTGTTTTGTGACACCACCATCACAGGCTGCATTTTCCCAGTGCTTCTTGGCTCTTAAAATGACCACATGCTCTTTTCTTTAGTTTCCTCCCCCCAAGGCCACAGCGGTCCAGCAAAGTTAAACCTGTTTCTCCAGGACCAAACCCATAAAGGGCAACCTGGCCTGTGTTAGGTTAAAAGTAGCCCACTCCTCATGAATAAGTAATAACTCAGCCCAAAACCAATAAAAGGACCTTCCTTTCTTTGTTCTCTTCCTCCTTCTCCCTCTCTGCTCCCACTCCTTGAATAAAGTCTCCAGTCAGACCTCTCAGTGTGTGCGTGGCCTAGTTGTTGAGCGTCACTGTTCCCTTTCAAAATGGAACCCAGAATGGTAAGCAGGACACTCAAAGCCTGATTTCTCTCAAAAGCAGGTCAGAATGTGACAGCCAGAGTGTTTGTGGATCCCTCCCGACAAATTCATACGTTGTTACCTAAGGCTAAATGTGATGCAATTAAGGAGCTGGGCCTTTGGGGGTACTTAAGCCAGGAGAGGGAGCCCCTCATGAGTCAGATTACTGTTCTTATAAAAGAGACCCCAAGAAGAGCCCTAGTCCCTTCTACTACTTGAGGACACAGCAAAAGGATGACCATTTATGGAAAATGTAAATGGGTCCTTGCCAAACACTCAATCTGCAGGTGCCTTGACCTTGGACTTCTCAACCTCCAGGACATGAGGAAAACATTTCAGCAGCCTCCATTAACTAAAAATGAATTCAATTAACTAAAACTAAATTAGTTTAGCTAACTAAATTAAGTGAAACAGAACTGTAAAATTGGACTATGATTTCAATGAACTTGTGGAGCAAAAGGGCAAAATTCTTAGCTGTGGAGCTAAAGCTAGAGATCTAATAAGAAGCCACTTACTTTACGTTACATCTGGTACCCAAAAAGACTACATCTTTAGGATAGGTAGAACCACAAATAGCTTGATATTCAGAGAGAAATAAACCTTTTTTCTCCCCACCAGACTTTTGGACTAGCAAATACACATTGGCTCCAAGGAGATTAGATATTCTAAGTTTTAAAAAAATCTATCTTGAGATATTATAACCTTAGAAAGTGTATCAGTAGTCCAAATCATCATCAACAACAAAATATTCCAAGAAACCACAAACTATCATTTTAAAACTATATTGGACTATTATTACTCATGAACACCTGAAAGAAAGAAATGCAAAGCATTTCTAGAAGGGGAAAGATTTTATATATATATATATTATTTATATATATAAATGTATATATGATAAATATCAGGGAATCCCAATAAATTGTTTTTTCAAAGACAATGAGTAACTTACCATTAAAAATAACCAAGCCATACAACGATAAATATTGAAATAAGAAAAAAATTCAGCAGAAGCAATAAGCAGGAGAAAAGAGACACTACAAGTATCTCATGAACTGTCTTCTCATGGAAAACAGTATTATCTACTGTGCATAGAAGACAACAGAGAAGCCCAAAGTCATGTTTATGGTATAGGAAATTATAAGAAGTATAACAAAAAATTTGTAATTGAGAGAACTTTAAAAACTGAAAAACATATCAGCTGAAAGCAAACACTCAACACATAGGTATGACAGCATGCTGTACAAGACAGAAAAGAAAATTACTAGTGAACCAGAGAGCAGGTTCAATAAAACACTCCACAATTTAGAAAAGAGACATTTCACAATAAAAAAAAAAAAGAACAGAGAAAATCACAAGGGAGAACTAGAGCAGAGTGGAGAAGAGATAAGAAGGCTAAAGGGGAAAGCCTTACGTATATCTTTCTGTAGTTCCTGAAGAAATGGAGGAGATGAAGCACAGGCAATGTGGTAGAAAAGGGGAATGGCTGGGGAAAGAAGCTCACTGGTGTCCATAGGCCAGGACCTCCTATACACTCCGTTACTGAAATCCTCTTCTGTTGATGTCACATGTCAGTGAACATTCACATGGGACATAAATACCTGCTGTTTATTTTCCTCAATTTACTGCTACTTGTGAAGGTCTATCCACCTATCTCTTCCAAAATTCACTTGTTACCAGTTTTCCATTCTGACTCCCTAGTTCCTAACTATCCAGTCAAACCATTGGCCACAGCCCATAAATCGAAATTCTGTTGCAATTACATTCATTTCTTGTTCCAAGAAAATTGATCAGATGCACTGCTTTGAGTTCCTCCTACTGGAATAATTTTTTTCACAACTATCTCAAGAGATTTACCAGAAAGGGGCAGTAGTGCAGCAGCTGCCCGTTTGGGGATGGTGTTTGCATATTGTGCAAAATCATATATAACCAGGCCCTAGCTTTTTTTTTCTTCATCAGTGGATTGTATGAAAAGCCTCATGCGGCTGCAGATTCAGACAGAGTAAGAGGTCAGGTGGCAGGAGAGTAGACACTGTGGATTTGTGCCACTTCCTTGTGCCTTCTGGGCCCTCTGGAGCCCCAGTCGCATATATACAATTTCCACATGAATATGGTGTGGCACTCCATCAGCAAGGCACCTTTACTGATGAATGAGTCAGACATGTTGCAACTCATCATGAGGAGTTTAAATTATTATTAACTTGGTGGCCAGCTGTTAAACTTTCAGCCACCAAGGCCTTATAGTAGGCAAAATGCCATTTAAGAGTATAGCACTGCTTTGCCCCCAAATTCTAATACATCATGCCATAGTTCTATAGGGGCTTGCCTGAGTCTCCAAAGAGCCTCCCCATCTGCACCGACACCTCAAATTCCATTAACTCTGCTAGATCACATGACGCAACCAGCAGGGCATCTTGTGGTAACCTGAGCTTCTTTCAGAACATTTTCTTGTGCCAGGCCCACCTCAAAACCAGTAGCTTTTTAGGTTACTCAGGAAATGAACTGGAGTGGTATGCCCAAGTGAGGAATATCATGACCCTCAAGTCCAAATAATTGTGCCTTTTTCATTTGGGGCAATGGAGTTGTAGAAGATGCTAGAGACAACAATTGATCTTTACCAAGAAAGGAACTTTGACTTGACCCCTAGACATTTACTAAGTCAAAAGGCCACTGAATTTTTATCACTTTGCTTCCTGCTGTCTGCTATCCAAATGTCTTATCAATAAGTCTATAAGAATTGGTACTTCTTGCTCACTGGGTTCAATATCACAATATTATCAAGGTAATGGGCCAATGTGATATAGTTTGTAAAGGAAAGGTGATCATATTCCTTGCAGATTAGGGCTGGAGAGTTAATATTTCTCTAATGAACAGTAGAAAACTGTATGCTGAGCCTGCCAGCTGGAAGAAAACCATTTCTGGTGGTCTTTACCAGAAGGTATTAAGAAACAAATGTGTTACAGCTTGTATCTAGATGTCCCTTCCAAGGCCTCATGCACTCACAGGTGGAATCTTCTGGAGTTGGCTGTATCCAGCATGTGTGATATTGAGATTAAGTGTGTGTGGTACTAAATTAGTCCATTGATTGGAATTAACACAGTTCTGGGGGCAGCTGAATGGATTTACTGAGACAGATTCCCCACCCTGGGTGTGGGTAGGATGAAAGAAATGGGATAAAACATAGCCTTGGTGCTCACTGCTTTGATTCTTGCTGCCTCTTGTCTGGCCTGCTATGGACTGTTTCTCCTCTGCCACCCACTTCTGCAGTACCACCCTGCCCGGGAGCCAGGTGAGTATGGGCTGAAACCTCTATAAACTGTAGACCAAAATAAACCTTTCCTTCTTTAACTTGTGTGTGTCAGATATTTTGTCCTAGCAGCTAGAAGAGTAACTAAGACAAAATGCTTATTAGATCAGTAGCCAGCTGCACACTGGGTTCCAGAGAATGTGTTGATTTACTTAATGTGTTAATTTGTGGTGAGATCATATATGAAGCAGAAACTCACATATGTTACTGAAGACGTTATCTTTTGCTGAATCTTCTTCACTGGTTCTAAATGTCAACCACATGTGCGAAGCATCCTCTCAGCAACACGAACACACAACTTCGCACCATAGCGTAGCCAAGTTTCCACATAAAACTAACCAT
This sequence comes from Fukomys damarensis, assembly GCF_012274545.1. Classification (NCBI taxonomy): domain Eukaryota; kingdom Metazoa; phylum Chordata; class Mammalia; order Rodentia; family Bathyergidae; genus Fukomys; species Fukomys damarensis. The sequence goes on along the minus strand of NW_022900950.1, from coordinate 68,579,318 downwards.
CACAACAGCCTATTCAAATATTTATTTCTGATTGATTCTATAGAAACATCAACAAAAAGGAAACTATATAGCAAATAACAGACACACATGCACACTTAAGTAGATACACTCTCTAATATAAACACAAAATGTATGACCTTTGAGGAAGTGAATGATACATTTAACTACACTAAAACTAAAGACTCTGTTCATTTAGATAACAATTAAATGAATAATAATGTAATCTGAGTAGAAATCCAAAACACAGAAAGAACTGAAAATCAGTATGAAAAAGCAGAATCAGAGTATCCAGTAGAAATCTGGGCTAGAGAAACTTGACTCAAATTCTCTAAAGAAAATGTCTAAATGCCTAACAAAGATATGAAAAATTGCTCAATCTCATTTAGAGCGAAGAAAATATAAACTAAAACCACCAATACATACCATTACAGACTATGCTGTAAAAAATTAAAAGGTATGAATGCAACCAATGTGAGGGTGAGGGAGAACAACATCATAGTAGAATGTTTGGTAGCTAAAATTCTTGAGCCAAACTCTGTCATTTTCAACCGTGTGACTGATTGAAAGTCATTTCACCTCTCAGCATCCCAATTTCTTTATCTGAAAAGTGGGAATAGAAGTAGTTCAAAGATTATATTATAAAGTTTAAATCACTGTTCTTGGAGTACTGCCTGGCAGGCTGTAAGTACCGTTAAGTTTTTGTTTTATTTGTTATATTTTTTTAAATGTGATAAAACAGAAACCCTAATACTCCACTGGTAGGTGTGAGGATTGAAACGACCGCTCTGGAAAACAGCTGAATAATCTATTATCATCGAAGACACATAGACCTTATGATCCATCAATTCCAGTTCTAAATATAGAACCTGGGACATATGTAGTAGACACATTTATAAGAGTGTTTATAGAAGCATTGCTTAATATTACAAAAGCATAAACAATAATCTACAAAAGAATGGGTAAATAAATTGTAGGAGACACACACAATAAAATTCCATGCACTACGAATAGAAATCAACCACCGCAGTAAACTTTAGCTGTACCCTAGAATATAGATAAATCTCATAAATATTACATTGAGTGAATGAAACAGATGCAAAAGAATATAAAGTATGATTCTATTTTTATAAAACAAGACTCACAAATATTGGCAATAGGGAACAGTAACAAGATCATTACCATGTAAGGTAAGAATATTAGATACCAGTGAAGGGAGAGGGGACGGATAGGTTTATGAGGGGCTGCAATGTGCATACCCACTCCTCTGCATGTGTGTTTTTCACTTCTTCAAGACTAAACAATGTGGCTATAAACACTGATATGTCTGTCCTAGTTTATGTATTCTAGTTATATGCCTGGGACTGGGATGATTGCATCATAGAAGTATCAGTGTTGTTCTGCTTCTAGGCCTAGGTAGACAAGACACAGGTGTTCATTAAACTGTGAATATGTGATTTGCATATACTTCATCAGCATGTGTGCTGCCTACCATAAGGGAAAAAAAAGTCAATGGACTATAATTAATTGGGGGACCAACAAAAATCTCAAGAAATTTGGTTGTAAAGAAGAGGAGACAGTAAGGGCAAGAGGAAGAGTAAAAGTAAAGAGGAGGAGCTGGGTAATTTGTCTTCTTTTAAAAATCTAAGGGAGGAGGAGGTGAAGGGAGGGTAGGGATAAGGGGAAAAAAATGAGAACCAAGACCTGTCATGTAAAGGTACAAGATCCCAATGATCAATGTAACTGTACTGTACACCTCAAATGTACCAATAAACTCAATGAGAAAAAAATCTAGATATTCAAGAATTTATACATATTCATGGTCAATAAAGAGGTACAAGTGTACAGGAGAGAAGGGCAATCATTGGAATATGGTTTCTAAAAGTCTGGAGTCTTGGGAGGTCATTCTCCATGGGCCACCAGGGTTCCTGCACTTCTTGGAGCAGGGACTCAAAATGAACTGTTTCCAAGGGTGTTTGTACAGGGAAAGGTCTTAGACAACAAAGATAGCTAGTGTCTTGTCTGCTGCAATGGGCAAGTTTGTTTACTGTACAATGTAGTGAAGGTAGTATCTACCTTCTTGGTAAATGACAGGCAGGCACCCATCATAAAAGATTCTGGTTCCCTTAACTCAGGATTAGTTGCAGCCCAGAGTCTTTTGCAGTTTCCTGGCTTTCTAGCCTTGCTCCATGGGAACCAGGGCTCAGGAACTGCACAGTTACTGATACCCTGGCTACTGCGTCTGCTATGTGTACCTTACGGTTCTTTGTGATTGATTCTTGTGACTCATGTCTTTTGCCAGCATTTGTGAAAATGAAGCAGATTAATTTGTTAGCTTTGACTAAAGATGAACTTTCAGATTCTTCATAGCTCTTTGTTTTTATTAGTTTGCAGTACATAAAGTTTACACTCATCTTAGGGAGAAAATTCAGGTATGTAACACAGCTTGCTCCTTTTTTAATTCCCTCTAAACCGCTTCCCCATTTTCATTCTTCTTATTATTATTATTTTAGTTCATGTTTATGACATATAGCATTACATTTATTGTGGGTATTTGGTACATGTCAGTGACACATCTGAAATACTTTTACTTCCCTTTCTTTTCACCCTCATTGTCCTGGACCCCTTCCCATCTGAAAAAGATCTATCTCCTTGTTTCTGCTATCCATCCTTTGTTCTTTATTTGTACTTTGCCTCACTCATCTAAGAAATGCCATATGGTATGCAAGCTTGTGTGTCTGATTCACTTGACTCAACATTGTATTTTCTAGGTGAATCCATTCTCTTATGAACGTCTCAAATTTATCCTTCTTTGTAGCCAAGAAGCATTCCGTTCTGTATACATACATTTTCTGTAGCTATTTATCTGTCGATGAGCATACAGGCTGCTTCACAGAGAAGACACAGGACCCAAAGCATGAGTTTTGGGGTCATCTAAGGCTATTTTAGGCATCTGTTACTATGGTGGCTGTTAGCTAGGTGTCGCCTATAAGGCACAGGGTGATTTTTTAATAGGTTTTATAGTTCAATCTTTATCAATGCCATCAAAATTCCCATTTACAGCCAAGCAACTTGAAAGCAACCTGTGTGAGGTCTAACATCAATGAGTGCTGGCGACCAGATTCTGGTGTAGACCCCTCAGCTGATCATCAAGCTGCAGCTCCTGCCTTATCGCCAGTGTTTGTCACATTGTGTTTTATAGATGGATGGCAGAGCTTGAGGAGTCTTTACGAGGTAAACAAGAGAAATGTTCATGAAGGGAAACAAGACATCATCTCATGTCTTTGGGGGGAAGCATTTGTTTTCATCATCTTTGGTGTGACAACAAATTGGAGTCTTCTTTTGAAATGCAGCTTTCTTTGGCAAGACAAATAGATGGCAACTTTGCGTCACCTCTTTCACTGTTCTCTTTTGATTGGGACTCCAAAACCCTGAGAAGCCCTAGAAATACCTTTCCTTCTATGTAAGTGTCATTGATTTTTCAAGTGGGCTCCTAATCTAGTTTGCATTTCTAGTGTGATTTTGTCAGTGGGTGGATGTGTAGATGCACCTGGATTTGTAAAGCACATGCATATTTGCACCAAACTGTCTTTGAAAGACCATAGAGATGACTTGCATTTTATCTCCTCACTTATTGGTGTCATATTTGGGATCTGAACAGCTGGCCCACAGCCTGACATATAATCAGCACTGAGTAAAATTGGTGATGGGAATAAATAAGTAAATACATACATGAGTAAATGTACTGATAAGCTTTTAGATTCTTTGTCTTAGAAATTTCATGGTACATATGATTGGACAGCTCTGATTGGTCCAAAACACCATCCCATTCCTCAAGAAAAATAAGAGCTCATGGCTTTCTTCATTAGCTCACAGAGAGTTTAAAACATTTATTTTTTACATGTAGTAATCTATTGAGGGCATCAAGAAATATAACGGTTCTTTGAAAGACTTTCAAATATATTCAGACATCTGCATTGCAAATAAATAAACTAATGGCTGAATTATACTTGCTACATTAAAGAAGCAGTGGCTGCACATTAATTTCTAAGAAGGAAAAAAGACATTTTGGCATTTTGTTGCTGTTGGCACTGATTTACTTTTTTCCCTATATTCCTAGTGGCATCTTTAAAATATTTCTACATTTTAGAGACTTAAAAAATATAAGGTGTATTATTTTTCAAGTTATACAAAAGAAAATATTTTAGTGCTTTGAGAATTGATTGCTACATTTACTAAATTTGTAAATTACTGTTCTGCTTACTACATCCTATAAGACTTGAGCTGAGCTGAGTGATTAATATCTCCTTTTGTTTGGCAGGCGTGGTGGTGCACGCCTGTAATCCCAGCACTCGGGAAGCTGAGGCAGGAGGGTCGCTGTGAGTTCAAGACCAGCCTGGTCTACACAGTGAGTTCCAGGTCAGTCTCAACTACATAGTGAGACCCTGTCTCAAAAAATCAAAAACAAACAAACAAAAATATCTCCTTTTGTTTAGATGGAGTATGGTCATTTGTATCCCTTTACAGTATCTTTCCTTTTTCTTTAAACTGTCACAGATCAAGTGATTTACACATTATTTTTGTGTAAAAAGAAAGTCTTCTGTTCCCTATTCTTCTTCCAAATTGATTTGGCTAGTGTTTTAAAAATATTTTAGTTCCTCACCATGGAAATAAGTGTAATGTGGCAAATACTGGGAAGAATAAAAGGGGAAGAAGCTAATTATAAAAGAATAAAGCTAGTGGCTGAAATCTCAGTGATTGGCAACATATATATCTTTTTACTATATCTTCTCAGATTTTCACTGGAACATGTATGGCTCTAATAAGAAAGCTTAAGGAGCACTTCTAAACATGCATTGGAAATGTGTTAAGTAGCCCTTCCTTTTTAGAGCCACTGTCATGACTCACTCTCTTCATTGTCACAGATGCCTCTGTGTCACATCCTGTGATCCTTCCTGTAACATACTTTCCTGAAATTTGTATTCAGAGCACCTATTTGGAATTTAGGAATGAAACTAGGAGGACTTCATACTCTGCCCAGTCAGTGAGGTAAATGGGAAAAGGAATGGAACAGAAAATAAATGACGAAGGTCTTCATCTCAGCTCCATTAATTACAACTCTCAATTTTTTTTCTGCCAAAGGACATAAAAACTACTATGTTGCTTATTTCACAGGGATATAGAAAGAGCTGATATAACATATGAAAGAAAAACTCTGGTAAACAAAAGTCACTACAAAATGTTGAATTATTTTATTGTAGAGCAAAAAGTAATTACTCTAGTTCGTTCTCATACACATTCATTGGCACATTGGTCCTTGATGAACTATAATGAATCTGTTTTCTAGACTGCCATATGATATATTGATATACCATATTTCCCAGAAATTGTTTGACTTTGATGCTTTAAACATGAAATGTACAATATCCTGGAAAGAAAACTGCTAAAATTAATTGGGCTTTGGCAAAAAAATACACTAGATGATAGAATGGGGTTTTGTCATCTCTAGTTTCCCAGGTTATAGAAACAAATCACTTGCTTCCAAGCGCTCAGCTATCAGGTACCCTATAGCGTCCCACTGAGCTCATTCACACCAAGAGTGTGCACAGTTTTACTTCTGGCTATGGGTTTTTTTGTGTATGAACAAAGAAACTAATTTTCTTTTCTAGGAAACAAATGGTCCAAGTTAAAAGCTCCTGTAGGTTTTAAACAGCAAAATATCCGATTTTCAAAGGACCCAGAGGACACATTTCTCTTCAGTGAGTGGACATGGATGTGAGTAATTATTAAACTCATAAACTAGATATAATTAGGAAGATCGTTCAGCAGATTAAAGCTCTGCAGTCTAGCTCAATCCACGACCACAGTTAGAACAAGGTGGATGTAAGTTGTCTGCAGATGAAAGGGCTGGCGTGTGTGATTTTTCTCTCAGTATCTTTTCTCTTCCTTACCTCTTTCCTTCCTTTTCACAATTTTGTTTTATTCGCTTCCTTTCTCTTCCTTGCCCTGCATTACCCAAACTGAACACCCAGATTCGCACAGACCCAGCTATGCAGACAGCATGAGCATGTTCTTTGTTTTGGACTAAATGTCCAGTTTTCTTATTTTAACATGAATGTGTTTAACAATAAATTCATTTACTACCAAATGCTTAAATTCAATGAATTATTTAAATGACTTCACTATGAATTTTATTTATTTATTTATTATTTTATTTATTATTATGTATTATTATTTATTATTTTATTTATTTATTTTATGAATTTATTTACTTTGCCATGCCATTTCACTGTCGCTAGTTAAACCTTATTATGGAATGAATTCTGCCTTCTGGAAAATATTGAAATTTTAACCCTCAGGACCTCAGGATAGGATATTATTGGGGAACACGGTTTCTGTAGCTACAATTAGTCACGCAGGAGTCAAAGGAACCCCAAATCTAAAATAACTGTAGTCCTTGTTTGAAAACGAAGCTCTGTGAGAAGACACAGATATGAGCAGAGGGGAAGTGATGTAAACAGAGCCAGAGGGAGAGAATCATACGGAGAGGAAGGCAGAGATCGGAGATGCAGCCAGAAAGGGCTGCCAGCAAACCACCAAAGGCTGGCAAAGATGCGCAGAACGGTCTTTCTTATAGTCTTCAGCAACCCTGTCAACACTTTGACTTCCAACTCCTTTTCTTAAGATAGTGAGACCATAAATTTCTGCTCTAAGCACCCAGTTTAGTATACTTCGTTGCAAAAGCCCCAGCACATACAGACCTGGATTTTAGGTTTTATTTTATTTTAATTTTTTGAAAAGCCCATTTATGTCATCGTCCTTCCCAACACATAAATCTTTGTGGACCATCCATAAATGGCCAGAATCGTCCTCAGATTCTTCTGACCCAGTCACATGCCAATGATTATAGCTGGCCGACCAGAGACTTGGTTTTGTTTGGAATGTTCTTTTTTAGAACAAGAGCAAAATATTTGGAGCTTACAGATTAATAAACCAAGGGTAAAGGGAAGACACCAGTATTAGAATCTTAATTTAACTGTCCCATGACTTCTCACTTCTAAGAGTGGAGCATTTCCAGTGAAACATGGAACTTGTATTTGGCAAAAGAAGACACAAGGATAGTTGCTTGGGAAAAGTGACTGGTGAAGAAAAAATGGGCACTGATTTGGGAGTCAGGGGTAAATGTTTTAAAATCTTATCTTGGCCTCATACTTGGTGTAGGACTTCAGTTATAATATTTAGTCCTCTTTAGCATCAATTCTCTCTAGCTCAGTGTCTGGCACATAACCAGTGCCCCTGAAAGTTTAGCTATTATATATAAAGTTTATATTTATTATATAAAAGAATTTCCATTTTCAACGGATTTGAAAGTTTTCTGTTTACTGGATGACAAAAACTACAAGCAAAGCACTTAGAAAACCTTCTCAGTTTACTACATCGCAATGATCTCTGAACCTTTATATAACTCAAAACCAAAAAATGAATAATATCAGTCAGGACTTTGAAGTTACCCAGTGAGGAGTACGTTATTACCTGAGAATGTAAACTTCCATGTCAATCTAAAGTTAACCTTCAGACCTAGCTCTTAAAAATCACTGCAAGAGTGTATTTGAGGGCTTGGGAAAGATAAATCTGAGTTAATGCAAGTGGTAAAAACATGATTTATAGTTGCCTGCTAAGGAACAACTTCTTAAAGTTCAGGTGCTTACAGAAACCTATAAATACAGCATAAAATCTTACCTTACAAGGGATTCAGTATGGGACGTAAAAGAAAAGCTGATGAAATCCTTGTTTTCCAGTGTCTTCCTGCAGGGATCCTTGAAGAAAAGGGATGTTGGATTTAGTGGCGGTCATAGGTCACTTCGGGCACTTACTGAGGACACAGTGAATCAGTCTGCACAGTGCTCTCTAGTGTAGGTTTAATAGATGAGGAAATGAAAGGATTCTGGAAGTCACATCTGGGACTGGCCAACCCCTGAATCCACAGATCCTACTAAATAGTCAGAGTTTCCTTTTGGAGCCTGCTCCTATCAAGCTGGGTTACCTTGAATCGTTTGCTGAGTCCAACTGAATTTTAGCATCTTCCTGTGTGAAACTGCTATTTTAGAATCAATGATTTCACTTCTAAATGGAGATTTTCTACTTGGGAGGAAAAGTCAGTGCCAGCTAGAAGAGTAAGTGCCAAAGAGGTAATCGTCTCCATTATAATATCCCATCATGATTATATCACAATTATTTGGATTTATTCAGGTATTCCATGGAATCAGTAACACCATTATGCCTTTAAACATTAGTTTTATCTATATAATTCAAAATATTATATTAATTACTTGAGTTCATTTGTTGCTTAACATTTGGATAGCAAAAACTAGGTACTGTAAAGAAAATGGAAGTACAATAGTAAAGACGATTGGCCATTTTTCTCACGTGATAATTTCAAAGTGAGGATATTAATTCCTCGGAAAACCCAATAGCAGCCTTTCTTAGCTATTCTCCAAAACAATATATCATTTTAATATAGTTACTTTAAGAAAGATCTGAAAGATCACCTAAGTGAAAAATTTGGTTTAAAAATATCTACAAACTTCACAAAACATTGCCCTAAGTAAAACAGTGTTGATAAAACTAAGCAGAGCTTTGGATATAGCAAACTATGCTATGCCACATTTCTTAGTTTATATATCATTTAAAGGGAAACATTCACATTCTATCACATACTAGAAAAAGCAATGTGAAGGTAAAGAATGCCCTTTGTCACTAATGATAGTATTTATCTCTTTGATTGCTATTAATTTAACCAAAATACAAAATATATTGCTAAAGCTACAAAGAGACAATTTGTTGTTCAGTGGTGATTGATATTCTTAACATAAGTACTGTGAGGATAAATATTGATGAAAAAGAGTCCTAATAAAATGTATGTACTAAAATATCACCGCAATCACAAGCCAAGAAACCCTGGCCAGCATTAAAGCATTCTGTGGATCCTGCCATTTCATGCAGTAAAATTGCTGCAAAAACCAGCCCAAGACAAACATGATGCCTTTGGCATTTGCGGAGAGACAACTTCATTCAAACTGGATGGGGTCCACATAAACCAGTTGGACATGTTGTGAAATGGTGTATTTACCATCCTCTGACAATAAATGGAACAGTACAGACAGGCACAAAATTCCTTTGTATAAGTCAGTTCCTCTCACCCCTACCCTGAGCTCTCACGATACTGTTTGACACTTCGCTCTGATCATTGGCATTTTGTTTGAGGTAAGGAGAATAACACCTACCAAACCACTTCATGTTACTTGCTCAATATTTGCATTTTGCTTGTTAAAATTGGTTCAATATACAGTTGTCTCAGTTTTGAATTGGCCACTGGCCCAACCTCATTAATTAGGATTTGATCTCTCATTTATAAACCTTTAATAATAAAATAATGGTGGGGATTATTTACAATACATTGAACTGAACAAATCTCTTTTATGACAACAACAATTTGATCAGAAATGAGTATTCTTTGATTTCCCTTGGATTATTTTTATTTATTCTGATTAAATTTGAGTTTCTTTGCAATATAATTTTGTAGTCAAAATCAGAAAAAGGTGCTATAAAAAAATGGCCACACTGAGCTTGTTTGCTTAATTGACTGGAAGCTTCTCTTCCTTTTTTCAACAGTATAATTGGATGGCAATTAATGATAAATTGGTTCTAGAAGAGTATGGTACATACAACCGGATAGTGAGAATAACTCATTTTAATTATCTTAATAATTATCATGATAATTTCTAAAACACATCATGTATTCAGAGCTTTAAATAAATGAAGAGATTATAATACTTTCCATATAAAAAGAAGAGTGTTCTATATTCTTCACAAAAATAGAAAAAAAAATTACCCTAAAATTTATATGGAGACCCAGAATAGCAAAAGCAATCCTGGACAATAAAAGCAAAGCAGAAAGCATCATAATCATTCATTTATGTTATATTACAAAGTTACAGTGATAAAAACAGCATGATATGGGCACAAAAATGGAATCCACAGAACTGTGGATCAATAGAACAGGATAGTGGAATGCAGAAACAATTCCAAGCACATTCTATCATCTGATTTTTGACAAATGGGCCAAAAACATACAGTGCAGGAAAGACAGTATCCTCAACAAATAGTACCAAGAAAATTTTCTACACATATGCAGAAGACTGAATCTAGACACATAACAAAACATACTAAAGTAAAATCAAAATGGACAAAGACCTAGATATTAAGTCAGAAACACTGAATCTGCTTGAAGAAGAAAAGGCAAAACACTTGAAAAAAATACGTATAGGTAAAGACTTTCTAAACAGAACCCCACTGCACAAGAAATAACACTAATTAGCAAATGGGATTACACCAAATTAAAGAACTTCTTCACAACAAAGGAAACACGCAACAGAATAAAGAGACAATTAAGAATAGGAAAGATTGGCCAGCTACGCCTCTCATAGAGGACTACTCTCTAAAATATATAAAGAACTCAAAAATCTAAGAACCCCCAAATTAAAAGATCCAAACAAAAAAAATGGGTGATTGAAATGAAAATGCACATCTCAGAAGTACCAATGGCCAATAAATACATGAAAAAATACTCAACATCATTGGCCATGAGAGAAATGCAAATTAAAATTGAGTTTCCATATAACATATGTTGGCTGGGTTGTGGGGAGAAAGGAACCCTCTCCATTGTTAGTGGGAGTGCAGACTGGTGCAACCACTATGGAAATCAATATGGAGATACCTCAAAGAGCTGGGATTAGAGGTTCCATTTGACCCAGCCATCCCTCTGCTGGGTATCTTTCCAAAAGAATCATATCACAGTGATATATGCTCACCTATGTTTATAGCAACACAGTTTGTAATAGCTAAAACTTGGAAACAGCCCATTTGCCCATCATTTGGAGACTGGCTAAAGAAGATGTGGTTTTTCTATTAAAATGGAATACTACTCAGCCATAAAGAATGAGAAATTAGAGTCATTCATAGGAAAATGAATACATATTGAGGATATACTCCTAAGTGAAATAAGTCACACATGTGTAAATACTGAATAGTTTCTCTGGTGTGAATAAACTATAATAGTACATAAGATCTTAATGATATAATGGACAATGTGAAATAGGAAGAAAGGGGCTAAAGGTGTAGGGATAGTGGGAAGCTAATAAGGGAAAAGAAAAAGTAGGAGAAAATGAAAAGTGGAAATAAAGTGTTTGTAAAGGGGGAGGGTAGGAGGGGGTGAAGGGAGGGCAGGGACAAGGGGAAAAAATGAGAACCCAGACCTGTCATGTAAAGGTAGAAGATCCCAATAATGAATGTAACTGTACTGTATACCTAAAATGTGCCAATAAACTCAATGAGGAAAAAAATGGTAAATACTTCAGGAGACAGAAATGTTTATCTGGATTTCAACACTGCACAGTGTATACATGCATCAGTTCATCACAGGATACCCTAAAAATATGTACAATTTTTTAGTGGCTATTTTTTAAAGTTAATGTTGTTAGTACATTTTAGGTATACATTATGATCACATTCATCATTAGGAATTTGTACCTGTACATTATATATCTTAGTTCTTGTTAAATATGTACAGTTTTATGCACCAGATAAAAAAATTAAGAAATAAATGAAAAAAATCACTTGTTTTTATAAATACCTTTATTCATAATGGAAAAAGCTTTTACTATTCATAAAAATCAATACCACCAAAAGAAATGACAGAAAAAACAAAAATAGACAATCATCTTTGAAATTTAAAATGAGTTATTACACTTTGAGACAATATATATTTGAAGAGAAAAGCCACCTGGTTTGTGTGCGCCAGCCATGTAAATATGCACTCACTTTTACACACACAGTCCTTGCAGTGGAGACATTGCAGACTCTGCCCAGCGCTGTGCCCAGATTTTACTCATAAGACGTTATCAATAGAAGTTAATTTCTCACTTTCTGGAACACAAATCTGTCTGCCTTTAAAGGAAATACAGCTGCATGAATTTTCCCACTGGTGTCTCAACACTTGAGCTCTTCCCCACCTCTAGGTACCTACCACCTGATCGGCGTGTGGAAACACTAGGTGCAGTGTTGAAAATTCAGAGCAAATATGAAAAGTCATTCCCTTCATGAAGCATCTGTCTAAAACCAATAAACAGAAAAAAAGTAATATGAGGCTCAAAATACCTTACATTCTAGTACATGATATGGTTTCGTACCTAGGACATATAATCAGTCATACACTGAAAGCCAGCCATCCTAACTCAATCCAAGAGAGATAAAAGCCTCCTGTATTTGTGATGAACAAAGTATGCTTGGAGCTCAGCCTTCGGCTTGTACTCATCACTGGTATCACAAGATCCAGGCATAATATAAAATGATAAGACTTGTATGCAGGGTCATTTCCATTAATGGACTAACATCCTTTGTCTATGGTGTTAAAAATGGTTTACTCCCCAGTTACCATGTGTTCTGACGTAGGTAAATTCTACCTTAAAACCATTTCCAATACAAAAGACGAACATGTTTTCACCTCTGAGTCTTAGCATTTGTGCTTTCTCTCCCAGAAAACTCTTCTCAGATGCTGTGCATTGCACTAGAACTTAATTTTGACCTCTGCTTTACTAACAGACTTTTCCAGACTACCCAGTCTAAAACAGCACTCCACACCACCCTGAACTTTCTGGCCCCAATTCATTTCTTCTACATAGCACCTAATGCTACTCCAATTTGTATGATTTTGTATTTATTTATTTATTTATAAGTTTATTACCCTTCTCCCAGATATGGATGTGTAAACTCATCAGAAGAATCATTTTTTACTGTTGTTTATATTGTAATTGTCTTAACTGTAGTGTCCTCAGGGTCTGATCAGTGTTTAGCATGTATGTAGTTCTGGCTGTATCTAGATGTCCCTCCAAAGCCTCTAGTGGTCATAGGTGGAGCTTTTCAGAGGCGGTTGAATCTAGAGTGTGTGATGGTGGGATTAAGGATGTGATGCTGGGATTGATTCATGGTTCACTGTTAGGATTAGGGGTGTCCCACCCATAAAAGCTACACACTCTAAGGATGGGTTGCCTGGATTAAATATAAGGGGCAGAGAGTCACTGCTTGGTTGCTTATAGCTTGCTGCTTTCTGCCTTGCTTCTTCTGCCCTCTGCCTTTTGCCTGCCATGAACTTTTTTTCCTTTACGATCCCCCTCTGCCAAGCCACCCTGCCTTGCAGCCAGTGGATTATAGACTGAAACCTCTACAAACTGTAGGTATAATAAACCTTCCGTCTCTTAACTGTGAATATTGGGTATTGTATTTAAGCAATTAGAAAAGTAACTAAGACATTGTTTGGCAAGACATGAAAGCATCTTACAAAACAGTGTGTATTGAAACAAATAAATTTCATTTAATCCTTCAAACAACTCAAAAGACTTGAGAAAACCGAGAACTGGAGACAATGCACATATTGTTTTATAAGTAATAAACAAAGAAACTCGAATTTGAATTCACGTAAGTCTCTGAATTTAACTGTTATATTACTCTCATGTGATTTGCATTACATATTTTGCCTTTGGGGTGAATGTGGGCAGTACAAACAGATGTGCCAAGTTTGGGGAGAACAAATTTTAAAAAGTGCATATGAATGCTTCATTTTGTTGTGCAAAAGGTGATTAAAAGGTTTTATAGGTAAATATGAAGCCCAGATTACTTCAACATCAGGGAAAAATAAAACAATTAAAAAAGGAAAGCCATCAGTCTTTTAACTTGCACATATCAGAATTCTTTGAGTATTTTCTAAGCATAGTGGAAAAAGGAGAAGAAGTCATCGATCAGCTTGCATATTCTTTTCTGCAAACAGGTCTCACCTGCTCCCAGCTGGCTTTGTCACTACAGAGTAGAATGTCTGAAGTGTTTACCTCCTGACCCTAACCTAGCCTGCAGTTACTCTGCAAGTAGCCTGACCTGTGTATGTTAGAATTGCATTTTCACCTTCCTCTTCCCCATGATCAAATGTGACTTGTTCTCCTGAGCTTTAAATATTTTTCAGGCTACTGGAGTTTCAAATTCTCTAAGGACCCTTTCTAGGCAAGTTTTAAATTCCATCAATTACCTGAAAGGACTATTTCATAGTTTGGTCAGTCACCCTATGCATCTTTCGTCATGCTTGGAGAAAGAAATGTTTCCAATCTACCTCATAGGGTCAGTGAGGAAAGTCTCTCCCCTGTTTAACACACAGAGCCATTCCTACAAGGCCCAAGGCCATGGTCTCCCCACCCACAGGTTCTTGAAGTCTATTACTGCCACACAGCCACCACCACCTCCCCAGGGGCCAAAGAGCCAATGCTATTTTGCTTCAAGTACTAACTTGCAGCCATAGAGAGACCTGGGCACTAGGGAGAAAAGGCCACCAGGTGCCTCCAAGTACAGACTCAGTACTTAATCTTGTTCAAAGGCCATAAAAACAGGCAGAGAGTAAAAGAGATTTAGCACTTGATCTCAACCACCATGCTGCCAAGAACATTGTTATCCAGGTAAATCACTGAATTAGCATTTTATTTTAAATTTTCCCTTCTTGGTTCCCACCTCTTTTCAAAGGCTCACTGAATACTCCTTTAAATTTGTATTTTCAAGAGGCTATCACTATACAATACAAAATGCAATGGTATTGGTGATTGGATCTCAAACAACATTAAAAGCAAACTTCTAATATACAGATAGGTATATTATAGAGGGATAAATCACTTTCTCTACACATGCTCACACATTTAATTTATCATCCTCGTCAAGTAAGAAAAGTTTCATCATAGACCCAGGCTTCTGTAGACATTGGTCACAGGTCCGAGTCCCAGACCTAAGAGAGCACTGTGATAGATGTGCTGTCATCAAAGTGTGGAATGAGAATGAGATAATCTGGTTGACAGAATTTCCAAGTAATTTGACCCAGATTTCATCTGGCTCACTTTAATATTTATTGAATTAGATTGCACTGGTCTCTGTACGAGGCACTTTCACATGTGTCAACTTTGAAACAACATTCAAAGGGGGAAATGATTCATCCCACTGTTGTAGAATAAAACCAAGATTCAGAAATGTTCAATAATTGGCCCCACAGAAGAACTGGTGTTAGACTTAAATTTCTCATTGTGTATGAAACTTTTTCACAAAGTGTATGCCTGTGTCTTACTACATGTGAAAGAAGACAAAAGCATTTTCCTTATATTATTGAAGACTCTCCCAGCTGCAACAGTTTGAATCTGAAATGACACCCACCAAAGCCAATCTGTTAATAGGAAGTTGTGGAACCTTTAAGCAGCAAGGCCTCTGCATCACTAGAGCAGTGCCCTCTCTCCAGACATGAGGTAAGTGGTTTTATTTCACACATACACCTGCCACGATGGGTCTTCATGGGCCCAAAACAATTAGTCAATCAATTAGGGACTAAACCCCCTGGAACAGGGAGCCAAAATTAACCTTTTCTTTTTAAATGTTGCTTATCCCAAATATTTATTATGATGATGCAAACTACTAACACAATAACTTATTTGTATCTAAAACACTATTAAAGTGGGAACTAGCTGTATATCTCAACATGTATCTACACCCCTAGCTGGTCTTCTCTACTACAAGTAATTATTTCTAGCTCAGCCCATTTCTCAACCTTTAATCGTAAACACTTAGTGGTCCTCTTGATTCATAACCTCTGTCCTATCTTTACTACATAGAATCCAACTTATATTTTCTCTAGATTATTTTTCATTTTCACCCCTCATCTTCACTTTATTTGCTTAGTCTCATCTGCCACTTCCTCTGTCCAGAACTAGTCCAATGGCCTTTCTCCTTCCTGTTGACCACTCTCTTAGAACCACCCTAGAAGATGCAGAATCCTGGACCAATTTTTTTTGTTAGATCTGTATCTGTGTAAAATATTTTGATTAAAAATTATTATGGACCCTGTAAGATATAGGGATTTATCAATAACAAAGCTATGCAATTAGTCAAGAAGAGGAACTTGCATTCATTGTGTTTATTGAGTGATCAGTGCACATGAAGATTTTTCTCACAGTATCCAGGACTCTTTCTGTTTTGACTGAAGAAATATTTCTTAAGTGTTTTATTTTCAAATGTGTCATCCCTGACTAGTTGTATATTTCCAACAATAAGAGAAATGGTAGCAATGCTGCTATTAGTCATAAATTTTGTTTCATCATAAACAATATAGATTTTATGTCAAACAAATATAGATAGCCTTGCATCTGGATTTCCCTAATACTGTTTCCTTAGTCCTGGCTACACCATGACTCATGGTTCTCCATCCACCATGGTGACATTTATGCATTCTGGCTGCCAGTGACTCTCACAGGTGTTACTGTGGTTCCTTGATGATGTCTACAAATGCAAATCTTACCCAGAGTATGTAACTCAATATAAATAATTATTTCCTGGTGATTATAATTTATCATTTGAAATTGTAGAGTATGATTTCTAACCATGTGTTCTCTTGAATGTTTTTGGCAAAGGCCAAAAGATAAATTATAATCTTTTATTTTAAATGGCATTATATTTCTTCTGAATTCATAAGCTATTACCAAGGACATTTACAAACATCTACAAACAGCAGGACATAACTGATGGTAGACTCAGCTAGGAATAAACAATGCTGATAATGGAGTAAAACTGAAAAATATTCTAAAGAAAAAAAACTGTAGATAGGATGTGATCACTTCCAAATTTGCCTACACACTTACCCTAGACATACCATCACAATAGGGCCAAGTGGCAAAGAGAGAGAAAGGTGTCCCAGTCATATAAAAAACTATCCTTCATCTGACAATTCTTAGAGTGCATAACTGCATACCCTGGAGGCAAGAGAAGCCAGTAACTGGAAGATCCCACTGGCCTTACAGAAGAGAAATCTAGAAAATCCTTTGAGAAGATATGGGTGGGCACCCTAGAGGAGTATGCAGCTGGTATGAGAGAACTGTCCTAATTCTGGTAGCGAGATTCCCTGGGAAAATTTGCCTGTACCTCCCCCTCTTGCCTGTGAGGACTGTACACCAGAAGTGACAGCAGGGATGGAATAGACAAGTGACACATGGCCCAGACACATGGTAGGCCGTAGAACAGTGGTAGCCCAAGAGCCTACATTCATCTTTTATTATATGTGAGTGAGAGTCACTCATGTCCAAACATTAGGTTCACTAAATCCCACTGTCCTTGAGAAAGAAACATTAAACTAGCCAGACACACGACCTGCTTTCCAGAACTCACTTCTGGTCCTCAGCCATTGGGCTCTGGGATGACCCCATGTCTCAAGTAACAGAGCTTTTCAAAAGTCTGGTTGATTCTGAAATGGAATAAAGATGAAGAATGTAAAATTTATAAAATATATCAAAAAAGAAAAAATACTAGAATCCCTGAAGAGGCTCATGGTGCCCTGATCTGGCCTAAGGGGAACCTGTTCTAGGGCTTTGCTGGTTCCAGATGCTCCAGGTATTAGACAGGAAATAGGAAGATTGTGTGGAAGGAAAAGCACAGGAAACCAGGAACATGGGGCCCCAGCACTAGGGCCCACTTGCAAAGTCTAGGGAGGTAGGCTATGATAGGCATACACACAAAAACGAAATAAAACAAATAAATAGTAAAAATTAAAAGTAAAAAATAAGGGTAAAAATAAAAAACAAGAATAAGGGACAAAAATCCCAGGGTGGTCAGTGGCAGGCCCCTTGGGTTCAATTAATCCTTAGTTTAGAAAAAAAAATGTTTTTCTTTTCTTCGTCTGTGGCTCTCTTAAATTAAACTCAATTTCTTGATAGCTGGAGAGATATAATATATTTTACTGGGGTCATCTTGGTCCTTTGAAAAACATTCATTGGGTAGTTCTCTAAAATAATGTATGATTTGGTTACTTTGTTAGGATAAAGTTTTTCTTGTGCAGGTATTTTGAAAAAATAGGTGATCAAGAAAACAGCAAGATAGTCATCCATAATATAAGGAGAAAGTACAATGTAGAGAGTGGTAAAGAAAAAGAAAAGGCAAAGGTTGTTTTTATACCCTCCTCTTCCAAATGCATTAATCTAAAAAAATATTTCCCTCTGGGGAGGTAAGATGATACATGAAGTGAAAGCACTTAACTGTGATTTCTTAGAGACCTCAAAGGCCATAAAAAGCACTTTAAACTGAAGAAAATAAGGCCAGGTCTTTATTAAGTGTGACAAAAATTGAATGGTAGGCCTCTGAAAGCTGTTTATAGAAAAGCTGAATGCAAACACAAAAATCCCTACAACTTCTCTATCCATCTTTACTTTAGTAACTGTATTTTAATGCAAAGGCCAGAAGATAAAATACAGTCTTTATTAGTTATGTTTCTTCTGAATATGTAACCTGTTATTAGTGAAATATTCTAACGTACAGGAAAGTGAGAGGATAAAAAATATATTGCATGTATCTTCACGCAGGCTATAATTATCAGCTTGCAGTCATTCCTGTATCATCACCACCTTCTAACTCTCCACCTAAATCATTCTGAAGCAAATTATTGATATTATATAATTTTGTATAAATATTTCAATGTATCTCTAAATAAAAAATGTTTCCCTGCCATCAAAATCACAGTATTTTCATTAAACACACACACACTTCCTTGGTATCATCAAGTAGCAAGTTAATATCCACAATTTGCAAATGGTGTTATAAGTTTTAAATTCTGTATATTTGAACCAAGATCCAAATGAGGTCCATACACTGGATTGGTTCATGCGACACTTGCATTACTGCCTAGGTTCCTTATCCCATCCAGTAGGTGGTTTTTTTCCTTGCAATAAATTAAATATATTCTTAAATTTTCTGGTAGTATGTTTTTATGGATCCCGTAAAATATTATATAACATGTTTCTGTGGTTCTAATTCTTTTAACTTAATAACCCCAAACACTTATTGTTTCAACTGTTTTACTCAATTCTCTTATTGTTGGTACACAAATGTAAAGGCATTTAACACAACTATTGATTTCAGGGATTCATTCCAGGGCTGGCTGGTTGTAAGGCAGGAACATTTCAGTGGAAGGGCATGGTGAAACCAAACAGCCTTGTTTGTGTGGCCAGGAAGAAGAGCGGGGGAATAATACCTAAAATGAAGGGATAAGGTACAGGATCTAGTAACCCGAGGTCACATCTCCGTGATACACCCGAACACACCTTAAAGTGTGCGTCAACCAATTAGGTTGACAGGACGAAGCTTAACCATCACATAGGTCTTGTTTGTTTTTTTTAACAAAACTGCTTTATAGGTAATGTTATATTCTTCTCAAAGTAGCTGCTTACTGGCTTATCATCTGTTTTTTATGTAATGTTAGCTGCATTTAAGACCAAGTGATTATCCTAAATCAAATAATTTCCCAAAGTTTACAAAATGCTGAATTCCTATTACTTTCCGATTTTTAACTGAAATATTATTTCACATAGAAATTTTCTCTCATCAACTGTACCAAGGAAATAGTCTTAGTATTAAAACTTAAATACATGATTCCATATTTATCCATTCTCTAATTAATTATTACCTGAATACCTCCAACAAAGTCAAAGTGATTTTTAAAGTATCATTGAGAACACATGGCTTTAAATATTATTAATGTATATCAAGCTATTCTAGTAATTGTTCTTATCATCTTGTTTTAACTTAGTGGGAGCCTGTCAAATTAGCTTTTACATCTCTTTGATGTAACTAGAGCAGTCTTCTGTAGTATCTTTTATATCTGGATAACAAGATATCCTAGACTCAGCTTGTATATCCCTAGTCCAGAACTAGAAGCACTCATTCTCTAAGTCTTTTTCTCTAGTGTGAAATACTATTCAGGGACCATAATTGGAAAGCTCAACTTGCTCAAGGCTATTGACTTCGTCCTAATTGCTAGACTTTATTAGCAACAGAACTAGGAAAGGTATCCTAATAATATGTATATGGAAATATGTAAAATTACATATTATATTATTATCATGTATTATGTGTATATATAAAATATATACACTTTTCTCTGGCCATGCTAAGGATCAATCTAAGGCTTCCAAGGTGCAGTGCAAGAGTTCTACCACTGAGACATATTTCCAGGCAAATATTTACTTATTTTTTATTTTTTATTTTTATATTTTAGTTCTGGGTGATTGAAGTAGACATTTCTTCATTAAATTTATTGGTACTTTTTAGGCATACAGTACATTCATTATTGGGATTCGTCATTGGGATCTTGTACCTTTACACGATGTATCTTGGTTCTCATTTATTTATTTATTTATGGTCCAGGGATCAAACTCAGGACCTTGCACTTGCAAGGCAGGTGGCAGAGCCACTGAGCTGAATCCCTGGCTCTTGGTTCTTTTTTTCTTCCCCATTCCCCTGCCCTCCCTTTACCTGCTCCACCCCTATGCTTTTTAAAGACAAAAATTGTCATGAAATCACATTGACATTACTCATTCAAATTCCAGAATATACAATTTTTTATTACTGTTCTAAATCTTACATACCTATTTTTTCTTCCATTTCAAATACACTGAGCCCATCTCATCAAGTTTGATATGTCTTATATTTCACACATACACCTTTATAATAGCAATTCCACTACTACTACTAAAGATATTATTACAGGAAACATGACAGTATGGTCAAATTACTGTGTTTTATAGTCATAGGAAGAGTTCCTATCTGATTAGTGGTTATACCAGCTAGTTACTACACATATGTTTGTCATTTTGTATTTTGTCTTATTCCAATTAATAAAGATTACTTTTGCAATTTTAATTATAACTAATAATTATAATTACATATACACATATCAAAGATATGATATACATATCAAGATATAAAAGATTACCATTTCTATCTCTGTCCCTTCCAGTTCAATTTCTCATCTTACAGGAAAACGTTTAATGTTATGGTCCACTACACTAATTAATAGTAATGTACACAAAATACATCTTATTCTGAGCTTACTCTGGAGTACTGTACACAGTTGTGCTATCCAAAGTAGTAGCCATTGGGCACATGTTAAACCATTTATGTTTAAATTTAAAATGATTAAAAATTAAAAACTTAAAGACTCAGTACTTAGTTTTTCTTGTCTCCCCACAACTAATCTAGTTATAATTACTACAGATTGTCCAACTGGTCAGAACAAATTCCAATTGACGCCTGCTAATCCCATCATCCTGGAAGAAAGCAAGCAATTAATTTCAGCTTCTTGGTGCCACACGACTTAGATTCAATCCTTTCCACCCTAGAAAAAGAAAATTCATCCTGACCAAGGTAGGAGATCTGGAGTTAGTTTGGTCTTTGCTTCCCATAGTTGTCACCTACCCAAAGACATGAGATCTTGCTAATAAGGGTAAAAGGATATAATTTTCATCCAAAGATGGGCAGCTGTAGACAAATACTATCTATTACACACACACACACACACACACACACACACACACACACACACTATTCAACACTTCCACCTACCACTCTCTTGCCTAGACCAGTGGACTAGCTTTTTGAAGACATAGGTGAGGCACAAGATTAGAACAGATCTTGGAAGAATTCTGGACAATCTTTCAGAATGAAGTTCAACTTAAATTGATTATGCTATATGGTATTAAATCTACAATAGTTGGAATACATAAATCCAAGGATCAAGATGGTAGAAAAAGGACCAGCCATGCTCACTATAATGCACAGTGACCCATTTGAGGATTTGGTAATTCGTATCCCCACAATTCTTTGCTCAATGAGTCTAGAATTCCTCTTTTCAAGAGATGAGGTGCTTTCATCAAGAGAACATTAATATTTCCTCTTAATCTTAAAGATCATGATCATCCTGAAGATGTTGGGCTACTACTGGATAAGAAGAGGGATGGAGAAGAATGTGTTTACTACCCAGGTGACTTAGAGGACATCTCTTCATACCTATATGCTGACATATAATTATAAAGAGACAAATACGCAACCATTAAGGACATCATAACCAGAGACTTAGGTGTGAGGATCTGCTTTATCCTACTCCTAAAACCACCTATGTCATAAATGCTAGGTGAGAATGGTGGCTATCTAGAAAAAGTGTCGGATAAAAAAGATGAGAAATGTCAATAATTATCTTGTAAAGAACTGCAGCAATGGGGCACTGAATTTTGTCACTTTAACTTTTTTCTCATAGTTCCCTGAGAATTGCAACTAATCAGGACCACATGGAAGCTGCCAATGGTCAAAGAAAAGTAAATGGGAGAAGTAAATTTGAGTGAGACAAAGGGTGAGCTTACAGACAGTGTTGGCATGCTTCCCAGACCACACTTACTGTCAAGGTAACCATCTCCCAGCTGCTGTTAAGTTTGTAATGGATCATACCCCTTGCTTTCTCCAGAGAATTCCCCTTAGCTGCTGGAAGCCACCTGGCCCAGAAATGCTGTGTAATTTATACATGCACTGTGATTGGGGTTGCTCTATACCTAGTGTCTGCAAGTGGGTATGATAACCTAGCCCCTGTGGTAGCTAATCTTGACTGTCAACTCAAAAATCAGTAAAACACCATCCTACGTGAGTCTGTGGGGTTGTGCTCAAAGATGGTTGGCATGTGGCATAGCAAACTGAGGGGAAGCCTCACCTTGAACATGGGTGGAGACATGGATGGAACAAAAGCAGAAGACAAAGCCAAATAACTAATATCCATCCCCCGCCACTCCCTGTTTTAGTCCCTCTCCTTCTCCTTCTCCTTCCTCTTCTGGGTGTCATAAAGTGAGTAACTTGGCTATTCCATGCTTTTCTGCAGTGATGTTTCTACCTCACAACAAGCCTAAAAGTAATGGAGCCATCCAGCTATTGACTAACACCTTGAAACTAAGCCAAAATGAATCTTTCCTCCATTAAGTTGTCATCCTCAGGCATCTTATTACAGCAATGCAAATCTGCTAACATAGCCCCCTCGCCTTTTGGTGGGTGACATAATTTCTATGTACCAAAAACACAGAAGAAACATAAAACTTCTAAAACAATACGTGCAATCACAAGGAACCATGACTTCCTACGAAGCTGTGTCTTTGCCAAGATTCTTCTCCTGCACTGTAGCTTTCCTTTTCATTCATTTGCAACTTTTTCCTCAGCAAAGCATCAATAGATCACTTGCAACATTTTTTCTCATCTCAAATCATGTCATTTGCAATAGTTTTATGGTTACTATCCCGAGACTGATATGTTTCAATATACCTGTACGTGTGGGTGGTTACATGGATAGCAGGATAATGAAAATGAGAAACTTTGTGATATTTTAATTTTGTCATTCCCAGTGTCAGTAGAAACGAGATTCTTGATGTAGGAAAAGTAAATATAGGTATAAGATAGTAGAGGTTAAAAAAAAATCTCTGCATATCTAAAATTTAATTGGAAACAGTATGACTTTATGATACCATTTTTCTTAATATAATTTTTAAAAATACTCCTAGCTTTGTCCATTGAAAAGATCTAGAAATTTTTAAAAGTCAGTAGTAAATTTCCCAAAATCTTAAAACTACGAAAATTAACCAGAAATTCTCAAAATTATTATGGATGCTAATATATGGCATTAAACACGCAAAATGTGCGTGACACATCTTGTCATACCAAACACAAGGTAATTATTAAGTATGCTGTGAGAAAACAGAGTAAAGAGGCGGGCCTGGCCAAGACAGGGTAATTTCATAAAATAGCCATTGTGACATTACTAAGACAAAATATTACTAAGACGAAACATTTACACCCACAACTTAAAGGAGGAGACGTTTACTTTGACTCTCAGCTGCAGAGGGTTTGGCCCATGGTTGGCCAGCTCCCAGGAAGAACCAGTATGCTGAGCGTGCCTGGGAGAGGAAATCTGCTCACGTCACAGCAGTCAGGAAAGCAACAGGAGAAGGGGGGAGGAACTGAGGACAAAATCACACCCTTCCAAGTTACTAGATAGCGACACAAAACTTTCAGCAAATGGAAACTGACAAGTAGAAGCTGACCTGATTGAACGATGATACTGAAATTTAATTCAAGCTTCCAGTGGGAGAAGTTAGCCACCTCGATCACAGAATCCAGAAATATTTAGGAATTTAATGACGCTCTTCTAATGAGAGGTGAAATAATGTTGAAAACAATAAAAATAACCAAATATTTATTTAAAAAAATAATTATTTCCATTTTCACCCAGACCCCACCTCCTGGCTGGTACAGCCCAGATTACTACAACTTTCTATTTCCCATACCCAACAGAAGCCTGACAAATTATCTTCCTGAGAAATGGAAACAAAGAGATCCATATACTCAAGGAAACTAGCTGTTCCCAACAAAATAATTAGTTTCATATGATCTAGTCCATTGCAGACAGAAACAGAAATCATTCAATTAAAATTTCAAGTTGAGTTTGAGTCCTTTGAAAATTTCTTGCAATGACTTTTAAAGTTTGTTATAATCAAACATTGATACAAATATTATTGGGTACATAGGCCAGTGCCTACTATACACAAGAAAATTCAATAGAAATGGCAAAATCTTTTGAAATAAATTATAGACTTTGCAAATCAAGATTTTTCTATCATGAAATATTGCCTCATCTATTTGATTTTCTAGCTGATTTTCAGAAATGTTTTTTAATTTCTACGGTCATATAATTTAATGAGATAAAAATTCAACTGTAAGTGCATGATTAATTTAGGCCTATCATCAATCTTCTAAGATTTATTTTATATGATGTCCCCATTAATCATATTTCTAATACTGAAGCATATGAAATATAATTTTTTAATAATAGAATATTAAAGTTATCTTGGAGATCATAAGCCTACATCTCATTATAGATTAAGAATTGGAAATCCTTCTCTATTTTCTAAGACATCTCCTGCACGGCTATGATAGAGATTTCCATTGTAGAGTTGAATGTTGGCTCTACGGAGCAGTGATTGTTGAGAATTTGTTCAGAGTCCCTTGTTCCAATAGAGCAGAGAGTCTGCATTTGTTGTCTTTACTAACTTGCTGAGCTCTTTTCCCAGATTTTGGGTGTACAAGAAAACATATCTTTTTTCTTTCTACTTCATGAATCGTTAGGGTTTTCTTTAGCAGTTATTTTTATGACTCATTTTCATTATAATGAGGAAATTGCTGTGATGGTTTCTTAACTACTCGCCTACATCTGTTTTATACTATACAGAGGAAGAGAAGGCAGCTGCTGAACAGGAGAGAAGGAAGCACCTGTATGGGCCTGATAATGACAGCAGTCTTGGAGAACACTGTCAGCCCATTCTAGAGGCTACTGCAGCCAGAACAGGCTGGCATAAAGGGACCAATCAGACCAAGAGTTCACAGATGATTCACAGTGACTGTATAAAACATGCTTTGGATAAATGATGATGAGAGCATTTCAGACAGGATAGAAATGGAGACTGGAAAGTAAATCACACTGAGCTTTCTGCCCAGAAATTAAGCTGATAAAAGAGCCTTCAGCTCATACATGAAATTAAATGAACCAAGAACAAGAAAGCTTTCTATAGTCTTAAATATGTAAGGCAAACCTTAAAAAAATAATTCATAATAAAAAGAAATCAAGCATTATAATTTCTTAATACAGTATTTTCTGTGGAAATAATTTCTATTGACCAGATATGAGAATGAAGAGTAGCAGAGTTAATTTTAAAAACAAATGTAGAAAAACATACATCAAAGAAAACATCTGATTAAGTCAGATCTACTTGCCTTGGGTTCTATAGGAGTATTTAAAGTGTTGGCTCTTGAGTGCTCTGTTACTGATTTCTCAGTTGCAGAAAAGGCATGTTATAAATCCCCACAGTCAAAATAAGGAATATAATCAGGGCAGACTCTTCTGTTGGTCTGCAACATTTCCCTTCTGCTGTAATGGCAGAGGTAAGTAGTGTCAAAGAGACAAACGGCCTGCAAAGCCTAAAATATTCACTGGGTCTTAATCAGCACCTATTTTCCTTTTTTTTTTTTTTTTTTTTTTT
>NW_022900950.1:68517149-68553202 GCF_012274545.1 Fukomys damarensis | reverse complement strand
TTTTTTTTTTTTTTTTTTTTTTTTTTTACTTTATTTAACAAGAATATCAGGCTAAAAGTTGAATAGAAGCTCACTGAGTGAATCTGAGGAACTATGTCATCTCAGAAATATTATTATTTGGAATGATTAACCCTAAAGATATGCTACCCCTTAGGTCTCCAGGGTCGAGTACTTAAGAAGTTAGAAACCAGAAGGCTTATTCCTTGATGAATGTGCTTCAATTCTTCATGACAGTTCTTCACAGAACTCTAATTTGAAATGTTGGCCTTGACCACATTAAGAACAGTTTTGTGTCTATATTTGTCAGCGTTCTCCAGAGAAACAGAATGCACGGGATATAGATCTAAGGAGGAGATTTACCATAGGGATTATTTCACGTGAGTCTGGAGGTTGAGAAGTTAGACAATATGCTATCTGAAGGTTGAAGACCCAGGAGATTCGATGTTGAAAAGAAGGAGAAAATAGATTTCTCAGCTAAAGGAGAGAGGAACAAAGAGAAAATTCGCCTTTCCCTTGCCTTTTTGTTCCCTTCAGGCCCTCACCATATTGGGTGATGTCCTTCCACATTCCTGACAACGGAGCTTTACCAGTTCAGATTTGGCACTAATCTCTTCTCAACCATCATAGAAACACCAAGAAATCATACCTGATCATCCCTTAGTTCAATCAAGCTGGCAAATAGCTATCACAGTATATTAAATAGACCACAGTTAAAGTTCTTGTCCATTCTCTTACGAAGCATTCTTTGCAACATAGGCAAGGAAGGTTTTAGTTGATTCTACCTGCCATAACAATTTAACCACGTTAACACCTTAAGAAATGTGTGTTGCATTTCTGCTTGTAACAATCTCTCACCCACTCTTAGAAAAAAACCTAACTTTTCCTAGTAAAGTCTGACACTCTTGTTTTGCAGGATGATGACGACTATAGGAATTCGCATACTTCCCTGTTTTGACTGAAGTTGTACAGTGTAACAGAGAGATGGACAACTTGAAAGCACTGAGCTAGCTGGACCTGCAGCTTCACTCCTCAAACCCTGACCAGCAACTGAAACTCAAAGTGTCCAAAAGGGAGTGAGGCACTAGCTGTCTGCATAGTGATTTCTCTTTGACAACAAAGCTGCCCTCATGTTCGGCTCATAAAAACAAGGAGAGCAATAATGAGGCCAGTCCCGTGTCAAGAGCAAACCAAGTGGTGTATTAACTGGACTAAGACCAGGTGGATCACTACACACATTCTAACTGTGGAGAACATTCTCCCCTTTCTGCTCTCTTGAGGTCTTTGCTAAGAAACTCGAGAGCCACCCGCTTTAATGAAATATCCTAACGTGTACATTTCAACCATTTGATATGCACTATGTTTCCTGTTTTTCCAATCATTACATAATGGTTCTATTATTTTAAGCCAGCTCAAATCTTTTTGGGAAGTAAATAGAGCATAAGTAATAAATACGTAAAACAAATAAATCCTTTCTCTTTACCCAGCATGAGCCACATACTCTGAAGAATATGAAAAACTATAATTACTGTTCTCAAGGGGATAGCAATATCAACCGGGGGATGAGAAATCCACTTGGTAAACAAAGGAGAGGACATTTAGAGACTAATTTTTTACTTCTCGATTGTCTGACAAAGACTAGGTCTATTGTAAAGATTTAGAAAAGGGTGAGACTGCTATGAATAAAATTGATCAGAGAAGCCTTCACTCATCGCATGAGATACATTCAAATCCATGTCACTTTTCGAGCCAAGAAGGCCCCAGTCAGTGTGCCCGGGAGATGTTAGTCCCCTCTCCCCTCAGGGTAGCCCAACAAGATGAGGCTAGTGCATCTGGCTGAGCGCAGCCGGCTCCAAGCTTCTGCCGTTATCGTGCCCAAAGGAGGCCCAACAGCGACACTATCATTTTCATTGTATGAAAAACAGTTTTGTGATTGGCTCTAGAGATGATGAAGACATTTTACTGTATTGATTTTAATTTCTCATATCTGATTACATTCAGCAAATCTTCTTTTATACAACCTCTAGCTAATCTGAACTATTCTTGCTGCACTTCTGGCTTTGCAAATCGTTACCCCAAACGTATAGTCTCTTAAAATCAAGCTGGGTATGAGGTCTCATGCCTGTAATCCCGGCACTGAGAGGCTGAGGCAAATTCAAGCCCAGCCTGGGCAAACTGATGACTTAGCAAGAGGTTCTCTCAAGATTAAAAAATAAGCAAGGGCTGGGAGGTAGCTCAATAACAAAGGCCTGAGTTCAATAGTTCAGTCCCCAGGATATATGTAATTTCCTGCTCACTAAAAGAAATTCTGGCTACTAGTTACTTGTTAGCTGACTCTTGCTTCCATAAAAAATAATCTTTTTCTTTCCCACTAATATGTAGGCAAGCTTACCTCTCATCGTGGCTGTAATTGATACATGTGTGTATTTCAGAATATTACGTTACATCAACCTAAAAGAGAAAAGTACACCTTGTCTTGTCATCAGACTATTTCTTTTTTTTTTCTTTTGAGCTTATTGGTAGATTTTAGGTATACAGTACAGTTACATTCACTATTGGGATCTTGTACCTTTACATGACAGGCGGTCTTGGTTCTCAGACTATTTCTTTTATATTTTCTTATTCAGCTAAAAGTTTAGGTACTTTTCCTGAATGGATTTCTATACTTTTCTTCACACAAATAATATGCATTGAACAATAATTATTATTAATAATGAATAATGAAAAGGTATGAGAATCAAAATAAATGGAAAATTCCAAATTTTTATGGAGAGCAACGTAAGGAATCTTCTGTAACAATTTGAGAAAATAATTGACAACAATTTAGAAAAAAGAAAATGGAGAAATAAGGAAAGTGAAAAAATGTATTTTACAATAAAAATCTGTTTGTACCAAAATATTGGTGGCAAGAAAGAGATCTCTCCATGTAGTTTTCTAAAATACCATTCAGCCCATCAAATATGCGCCAAAGACCCTATAAAAGAGAATCCAGGAATGGTATCCAGCTGAAGGTGACTGCTAAGCATTCCCCCTGTGAATGTTTCTAAATGTCATATCCTATACTTTGAAGAAATGTTTTTTTTTCCTTGCTTATTTTGAGTATTCATACATGAAAAAAAAAGTTCGGCAATCAACTGCAATTTCCAGTGAGTGAATTTATTTTTTTTTAATCTTTATTTCGATTCATTGAGTACTCAGTTTGATTTGAAATGTCAGGTA
Source organism: Fukomys damarensis (assembly GCF_012274545.1). Lineage (NCBI taxonomy): Eukaryota > Metazoa > Chordata > Mammalia > Rodentia > Bathyergidae > Fukomys > Fukomys damarensis. The sequence continues at coordinate 68,549,986 of NW_022900950.1, read as the reverse complement.
TAGTTCATGTGCAATTTATTCATTCAAAAATATAACTAGCTTTGTTTGGAAACCACCATCTTAATCATCAGCTCCCAAGTATCCAGATACAGTATTCAGAGTTTGTTATGTTTGCTAAGAAAAAGCCTAAAGCAGGGGACAGCAAATGTTACCCGTAGAGGGTCAAAAACATATAAACTTTGCCAACCATGTTGTCCTTGTCAGAACTATTCAGCTTTGCTACTGTAAGAGAAAAGCAATTCTAGACACTGTACATAGAAGTGTGACTATCTTCCAATGAAATTTAATTTATGGACACTGGCATTTAGATGCTACATAATTTTCATATATCACAAAGTATTATATGACTTTTAATTTTTTTAATTATTGAAAACGGAACAGACATTACTATCATGTGGGCAATATAAAAACAAGCTGTTTGGGGTCGGTGGCTTTGTTTGCTGACACCTGTTGTGAAACATTGGTGTGAATTTGCGACCCATACACCCCATCAGGATGAATGGGACACAGGAGGTTTGAGAACAGTAACTACACAGTGTGTAAATGTATTGTACAAATATTTTGTTTATTTGGGATTTTTTGTTTGTTTGTTTTTTGAGATAGTCTCACTGTTGTGTGTAAATGTATTGTACAAATATTTTGTTTATTTGGGATTTTTTGTTTGTTTGTTTTTTGAGACAGGGTCTCACTGTATAGTTGAGACTGACCTGGAACTCACTATGTAGCCCAGGCTGGTCTCGACCTCACTGCGATCCTCCTGCCTCAGCCTCTAGAGTGTGGGATTATAGGCATGCGCCACCATGACCAGCCTGTACAAATATATTGTTAATTAATCAAATATGTTTGCACAAATAAAAATCAGTAAAAAAAAAAGTCAAGACATCTTCTCAGGGCTTAATAAGGTAACACAAGATCCTGAGGACTTTAATCCACCTATTTCTAAACAGTTATTTCACTTGGTGTTTATTCACTAACAGTGTTGTAGTTCTAATCTTTAGAACAAAATAAATATGAGAGCAATACAGATAAACAAAAGGGTAAAGTAAAAGAGAAAGGGAGGAAGGAAGGGAGAAAGAAAAGAAAGGGAAGAAGGGAGAAAGATTTGAATGAGCCAAGGCAAAACAGGAAACAGAGCAAAGTTATACTGGAATGACATGGTACTAGTACAAACACAGACCCGCCAGCTAATGAAACAAAACAGCCCAGAAATAAACCCACACATACTTGATCAACTGATCTTCAGCAATGGTCCCAATAATACACAAGAAACAAAAGATATAGTCTCTTTGACAATAACACTGAGAAATCTGAGTATCCTGCAAAAGAATAAAACAGGACTCATTTTATACTATGCAAAAATTAATTTAAAATGGATCAAATACTTAAACATGTCTCAAAATTATAAAAATAATAGAAAAAAACAGGGAAAAGTTGACGGCATGGGCTGTGATAATGAGTTCATGGGTTTGACTCCAAAAGCACAAGCAACAACAACAAAATTAGACAGACGGGGGTACATCAAAGTGAAAAGCTTCTACACAGCAAAAGAAACAATCAACAGAATGAAAGGGCAACCCACCCATGGAAAGTGAAAAAATATTTGCAAATCATGTATCTGATAATGGACTAATTTCTAATATATACATAACAAATTCCTACAACTAAACAGAATCTAATAATTGGCTTTACAACTAGGCTAAGAACTTGAGCAGACATTTCTCTGAAGACATACAAGTGGACAAGTATAAGAAGAATTCTCAACATCCCTATTAATCAGGAAAATACAAATCAGAGCCACAATGAGACATCACCTCCCACCTAACAAGATGGTTAAGGTAAAAAATACAAAATACAAGTGTTGGCAAAGAGATATAAAATGATGCAGCTATTACGAAAGCAGTATGATCATAGATTCTGATATGTTGTGTTGGCACTGTCATTTAATTGTAGAAAATGTCTCATATTTTCTTTAATTTCCCTGTGACCCACTGGTTATTCAGAAGTGTGTTGTTCATTTTCCATGTATTTATGAAATTCTTGTGATTTCTTTCGCTATTGATCTCCAATTTCATTGCACTATGGTTTGATGATATACAGAGGATAACCGCAATTTCTGTCCACTTACTTAAATATGTTCTATGAACCAGTATGTGGTTTGTTTTGGAGAACAATCATATGCAGCCTAAAAGAATGTGCATTCTGATTTTGTGGGGTGGAACACTCACAGACATCAATTAAGTCCATTTGTTCAAAAGTTTGGTTCAGTTCTATTATTTTGTTGTCAACTTTTTGTCTAGATGATCTTTCTATTTGTGACAGTGGGATATTGAGGTCCCCCACTACAAGTGTATTAGTGCTTATTTGGTTTTTCATGTCCATTAATATTTGTGTAGTTGGGGGCATTAGCATTTTGTGCATATATTTTTAATGACTGTCATCTCTTCCTCTTGGATTATTCCCTTTACCAGGATGCAGTGTCCTTCTTTGTCTCTCTTAACTAATATTGGTTTGAAATCCATTTGAAATGCAACTAGAATAGCTACTCCTGCTTTTATGGGGAGTTCCTGTCACATAGAATATTGTTTTCCACCCTTTAGCTTTCAGTCTATGAGTTTAATTGTGTTTCTTGTATGCAGCATATTGTTGGATTTTGTTTCTGACCCATTCTGCCAGTCTATTTCTTTAACTGGTGAATTGAGACTATTAGCATTGATGGTTAGAACTGATACATAATGACTAACTCTTGTCATGACTTTTTCTTTTTAATGGATTCTCCCCCTTTTTAATTTCTTGTCTTGTCTGATGGATTCATTCTGCTGGGCTTCCTGGGACTGTGATCCTCATTGTCTTTTCCTAGGATATTGTTCAAAATTTTTTTGAGTGTTGATTTTGTATTCATGAAGTTCCTATGGTATTCTGTCATGAAAGTATCTTATTTCTTCATCAATTTTGAAAGTTAGTTTTGCAGGGTCAATCTGTGTTGGAGATTGTTTTCTTTTAGGGCTTGAAATACTTCACTCCAGACTCTTGAATTGAGGGTTTCTGTGGAGAAGTCTGCTGTGATTCTGATGGGCTTTCCTTTGTTTGTGATTTGTTTCTTTTCTCTAACAGCTTGCAATATTGTGTTTTTCTGTTGGACTTTTGGAATCTCAAGTATTATATGCCTAGGTGTAGATTTTTTTTAATCCCAGCTAGTCGGAGTCCTATATGTCTCAATTATCTGAATGTCATGTTATTTTCCCTTGTGTGGGAAGTTTTCTGCCATTACTTCTGTGAACAGTTTTCTTTTTTTTATGTCATCTGCACTTTCTCCTGTTTCTTCATTAACTCCAATCAGTCTTACGTTCTTCTTTGCATGGTCTTGCAGCAGCTGCTAGATTTATTTCTCATGATCCTTTACCATTTTTAAGAAATGTTTCTTTTCCTATTTACTAATTGCAATCCTGTCGCCTATGTTTGATATTCTGTCTTCACATTGGCTCATGCTGTGTAAACTTGCAACACAGTTTTTTATCTCCTAGAAATCTGTTTACATCTGTTTTATGGATTCCATTGTTTCCTATGCTGGAATTCCATCATGTTTCTCAACTCCTCTGTTTTTTATCTGTCTGCTTTATAGTTATTAGTCATGTCTTTTACTATGGACACAATCTCTGTTATCTGAGAAATTATTTCTGATTTCATTTTTTACAGATCCTCTTTCTTACCAGGGAGTCCAGGTGGTTGAGCATCAATTGCTCCATATTGTTGCCCTTTGGGGTTGCCTTAGTTGATGTGGAAGTCTGGTTTTGAGACTTGTCTACATGTTTTCTCATTTCAAAAGATGCAGCCTGTTGCAACTTTGTTGAGGTGACCTTTTGCTCACCCTGTGGATTTCAATTCTCAGCAAGCCTCATAGAGGTTTTCTTTCTGCTGCTCACCATTGTGCCAATTCTTGGGTTCTGCCATTGCTGGCCTTTTGGGTCCTTGCACTGTTCTGTTGTCTGGGAGAGGTTCTGGCTGGGTCCTGTGCACACTTGGGATGGTATCTGGGCATGCCTCTGTCTGAGGTCTGCCTACCTGAACAGCTGTTATCTGGGAGGGCCTTTGGCTGGGAGCTCTGCACCCAAGTTCCTAGTGTCTAAGCAGGCTTCTGAGTAGGGTCTGTGCACCTGCACAGCAGCTCCTTTCCAGGCAGGCCTTTGGCTGAGGTCTGTGGGCCCAAGCTAATTGTGTCTGGGTGGCACCCTGGCTGGGACCTGTGCACACTAGCACTGCTCTGGTATACCCTTCTGGCTGGGATCTGCACCCATGTACTGATACCTGGGCCTAAATTTTATTATACACTTAATCATTTTTTAAGAGAACAGATCTCCTGTCAAGTGTTCTTACCAAAATAGATAAATAAAGAAAAATTGAGACAGAAAGAAGACATTATTATAGTAAAGTCCTCAAATGCTTGGAGTGATGATTTTTTAAAATCTTTCCATGACAGATAAAACTATTAACATTAAAGTGACTAGATATTAGAATTAAAATAGGTTAATTTTGTAAGTACAATTTTTAAACCTCTATTATTCCTTCATTTGCATGTAAAATCTCTCAGTGTCAAAAATGCCAGCCTGTATGAGAAATTCAAACTTCTAAATTTTAAGAGAAAGTAACCAACAAAAAGAATTGGAATGATAGAAAGATTATAATTATGTTAAAAATTCAATAATAAATTAATAGCAGTGATAAAAGAAAAATTAACATAAAGGTCCACTTCAGTAGCTCATGAAGTAGATGTAATTAATTTAACAAGTTAATAGAGTAGAAGGAACATTTCTAGAACCTGGGAAAATTAAAAATGTGATATTCACAAAAACAAAAAACAAAAACAAAATTATTTCCCAGCACTGTTTATACCATAGACTGAACGTATCCCCCAGAAAATTCATATGTGGAAACATAACCCTCAGTCATGAAATCTGGAGTTTGGGCCTTGCTCCTAAGAGAAGAGCTCTTGGAAAAGGTATAGTGTCTCCTACAGCTGACCCCAACAGAGCTCTCTTATCCCATCTGCAAGATGAGGACATGGCAGAAAGATACCTGCCTGGGAATCTGAAAACTAGCCCTCACCAGGTACTCAATCTGCCAGTGTCTTGAACTTGCTGTCAAGAACTACAAGAAATCAGTTTCGTGTGTTTATAAGCTACCTTGTTTATGATACTTTTTGTAGAATACAAATGAACTAAAACACACTTCAACATTCATGTCCATGTGTCCATGTTTCCAAAAGGCTACTGCAAATTGTGCTCTAATCTTTGGAAATAGATTTGTACTTTTGGGATAGCATTTGATGTTTAAATATTTGTTTCTGGGATACTCTGTTCTCTATTTTCCAGAAAACTCATTACAGATACGTCTGATTACAAAGCTTCTGGGATGCTTACACGAGTAAAGAGAAATTTTCTGATCAAAGTAATTTAAGGCATGATGGAAAGGTGGGAGGGCTATAGTCATATTATTGATGAATGGCATTTCTCAGGCTCTGCAGAGGGCTTAAAAATCAAATAATATAGACTTTTACTCCTCTCTTCAAAATACCCTCTTTGAAATTAACAAATAATATTAAGTTAACATGTATAATTTTCTTTCGCATTCCTATGTTTTCCCCTGTTCTGTGAATATTTATTGACAGCAGTATGGACTATGAATTATTACCTCAATATCTACTCTCTTCTCCTTTTGTAGCAGTAGAAGTCCCAGCTACTGACTATATTACTATGCTTCCTCACAACCAGATGAGGCCAGGTGAGAAGGTTCTGCCCAATAGAATGTGAATAAGAAAATGGCTTTGAAATTTCTGGATTCCATCTTCCAAAATAATAGAACATGCTGTGCCTGCCCCTAATTTTCCCAATATCTTTCTCCTTCCCCCTATCTCAACCCTCATACTGGGGATTCAAAATGGGACCTTCTCATTGAGCTACCTCTCCAGATATTTTTTTTGAGACAAAGTCTCATTATGTCACTAATTTACATAGCTGGGTTTGAATTTACAATCCTCCTGCCTCAGCCTCCCAGAGTGCTGGAATCACGGATGTGTACCACCATACCCAGCAGTCAGTATGTCCCTCCTTCTTGAACAGCATATGATGGTAGAAGCTACAGTAACCACACTAATACCCCATGCCTATTCCCACAACATATATTTTCTTCAAAAATAAATATTATTACTTATTTTATTCCTCATTCTCTATCTCTCTTCAGTAGGAAGTGCAGGGCCTTTTTTTTTTTTTTTTTTTTTGGCCTATTCAGCACCCAAAGCATCAAAAGATACATAGAAGGTGCTCAGTAAACAGCTGTTGGGTAAATAAATATTCATATAAACATAATCTAGAGAGCTTGGAAAATAGAAACACAGGTGCTACTGAAGTTTGTGATACCAATACGTGGTGTGGTTATTATCACCAAATGTTCAAGGTTCTGGCATAAATACTCCATTACTCTGTTTAATTTCTCTTTTTGAAAAATAAATGTAAATCAATTATTAATTGTTTCCCCTGTCAACAAGACCCAAAGGAGAAACTGGTATTGCATAAAGCCTAAAGGATTTTATTATTGTTATTTTTTTTCTTTGTTTTAGACAGAGAAATATAAAATATTACATTCTAACCTTGAAAATTAAGACAGGAACTTTAAAGTCTTTTTAACAAATACAATAAATGAAATACATTGCTTTATGTATTATAAAACTAGCTTTAGAGTCTGAGTTTGAATAAAGAAAAAGAAAAGGAAAACATGGAAATGAATAAAGAAAGGTGAGGAGAAAAGAAATCTATTTGGCTTAGTAAACAATGATAACTTATATGTACGAAGAGAATTATATCTTACAATTGTTTCTCATTTATTTTAACCCACTAGTTACACAGTTCTTCACACTGTAGAAATTTTATAATGTCTTTAATCACTTCACAGAAAATAATAGTGCAGTGAAAAATCCTTATGCATGCTTCCCTCTGCTTTTGAACCAGTTTTATTCTGCAGACATTACCAGGAATTGGAGATATTGGGTCACAGTGTGTGCAGTTTTTAAATTTTTAAAGTATATTGTCAATTTGCCCTTCACTTCCAGGAACTCCTATAGAAAAAATAATTTAAAACATGTATACACTCCAAGTGTTACATATACATGAACTTAGCCCTTCTAAATGACAGATGAGCTTTCTCATCAGGGTATATTAAATCAACAAGAAATGATGACTGCATTCCTCCATCTAGGGTTAAGAAAAAATTAGGCTTCAATCGCTCAATGGGAAAATATTTATTAGTGCCTGTGGTTTGCCAAGCATTACTCTAATTCTTGAGGATTGAGAATTAATAAAACATGGCTCTTTCCTGAAGGGTTTTTTATTTTGATTGGAAGGGACCATCCAAACAAATACATGAATCAATTCGGGCAGAGAAATGGGACCACAGAAGTGATGGAGCAAGATAACTCCTGGCAAAGGAAGTAGAGCTTACTAAGTTGCCACCATGGTAGGATGGACAGGGTGGTCTCAGAACTTCTGTGGTAAGACAGCACTTGAATAAAGATACGAAGGGTGCTAAGAGTAACCATGCTGCAGAGAACAGGAAAAGCAAAGCAGCAAGAATGGCCAGAGAGAGGAAATAGGATGAAGGACGCAGGAGAAGGGGTGGGGGGCAAAAAAACCCAGCTGGGGTGATCTCTGAATTGTACTCTGAGTTACAGGGGAGGCTAGAAGCAAAGGGGGACATGAACATCTTTCAAGCAGCTGGGTTGTGAGCAGAGCCCGAGAGAGGAGTACAAGGAGGAGTTCGGGGTGCCAACTATTCAAGTGATACTGACCACAGTGGGGATGCTCAGAACTGTGAAGTAACCACAGACATGGTGGAAATGTTCAGGCTCTTAATTCCAGTCAAATTCTCTTCCCTCCTGTTAGGGTCTGGTCTTATCTGAGCCTTCAGAAAGAACCAAGCATGATTATTTATTGTTTGTTTGTTTATTTTTTGTTTGTTTGTTTTGAGATAGGGTCTCACTATGTAGTTGTTACTGATCTGGAACTCACTATGTAGCCCGGGCTGGTCTCAAACTCACAGGGATCCTCCTGCCTCGGCCTCTGGAGTGCTGAGATTACAGGCGTGCGCCACCACGCCCATCTTAAGAATGATTCTTTATATACATAATTTTTTTGTTGTAAATGTAGAGAAATATCTCATACCACAAAATAGTCACAATGAGTGTTAACACACAAAATCTGTATCTGAAGCACCTAATGAGAAACGAATAAGTGTAACTAAGGTTTCCATAAAATATCTTCTCATTGTTGTCTTGTAGTAGACAGAGGCAAAACCATGTACCCATAGTCCTCACTAGAATTTTTTTTTCACTTTCAGTACATGCAACCAAGAGCAGTGTTTATGAACAGTAGCAGCTCATAATGAAATGGCTCTTTGGACAGAGATTTATTAATCTTATAATGCCAGAAGTCTCATAAATAATGGCCATGGGAATACGAATAAATTTCTAATTTTATTAGAAGGTCTGACCAAGTACCAACACCTCCCCTGAGAGGAATTTATGTTTACAGTTGGATCTCATCACAGAGCTCTGTAGAAGGGACAAGATGTGCTTTGTGTTTGTGTATGTGTTCACGTGTTTAAATTGCCTTCCCTGGCTATTTAAAATACTCCCAAAGTGACGAATTTTGTTTACACTATCACAGTAAGCAGACTTTACTTTGAGAAGTAATTTGTCTTTGGTTAATTGCTGTACTTTTTCTTCCTGAATAAAGTACCAAAGAAGGCATGTTCTCCAGGACCGATAGGCTTAATATAGGGAGCCATGAGCTGTATAGACCCTTTTATCTTCAATCTACACAGCGACTCTGAAGGGAAAAGCATAAAATAGAACTGTGCTAATTCAACAGCTGCTGAAAAAACCTTCTTCCTAATTTTTAATATCTCGAGGTCTGTTTTTTCCTGGACTACTTCCCTCTGGTCTTAATAAACATGATACATACTTATCAAGTGTTTGTTACATGTTTGACACTGTCCTGATATTTAACATTAATCAGTGCATTTGGTTCTCTCAAAAATTATTACTAACCCCATTTTAGATCAGGAATCTTCAACCAGAAAGGTTGAGGAACATTCCCGAGGTCCCAGTGGGAAGCTGGCAATGTGATGCCAGGGACTCCGTCGTCCATAATGCCACACTCCCGCTTGTTTGTATTTTAAATTATTAATCAGCATTTTTACAGACTATCCATCTTCTACTCTCTCACATTGCCTACGTAACTTACTCTATTCTTTGGTCAACAGTCTGCTCCTCACCTTTCAGATTCACTGAAGGTGTCATTTCAACTGTGGTCCAACAAGATGCTATTCAATCTCTCTCATTTCTCAATCTTGGTAATTTACTTGTAAGAGAACACATTAAAATTAGCATGCTACTAACAGGAAACTATGGACTTTGATGTTTTGATGCTGTTTAGTCTGACCTGGCAACAAAGCTGATAGAACAAAACCTATCTCATTTTTTCCAGTGGCCCATCTAATATAAATAAAAATGTAAATAATTTGATGTGTATGGATTTGCACATAGACATTTCCAACACCCCAGCCATTGTTTTATCATGACAGCTGCTAAGTTTTCCCCAGCATGTGTGAAAGTCATGTTCATCTGTCCTATTTCTCTCCAAATTTGTCTTTCATGAATGAAGTACTAATTATCCTAACACCTCTTTTTCTCTTGTCTTGTCTATGTCAGCTGCTCTAATGGACCTGCAATGGCAGCAAAAAGATAACAAACATCACTAGAGAAGAAGAAAATAAACAATTATGGAATACAGGAAGTTAAAAGCCAGAAGTTTTAAAGCAGTTGGTTTTTGCTTATAAGGACTTGCCTTTTAGGTTATATATAATTTTCTTTGTGTGTTTATTCTCATTTCTCATCTACATATTTTGCCCTAACGAAATGGCTGGGGAAACAGAGGGACATTTTACTATAGGCTCTTTCACTCCATACGCATGTGGTCATAAGTAACTTAGCCCATTTCTTTACCTGTGAAACGGAGTTAATCACTGCTGCAAAGGGTAAATGAAATCATACATAAAAACATGGGACAGAGGATGGAACAGGCACGCATTCTGAGTTCATGTTCACTAATATTTAATATGCATTTCTAATTATAATATCATAATATCTAAATTTGGGCATGTCTGAAGGAAAAAGCTTACTAGTAATGAGTGTATAGCAATAGGCAGAAGGAATTATTTTGAAGGATTAATTTATCTCTTGTTTCATAAAGAGAAATAAAAAATAAACTAGTCTGGTAAGCCAACTTCAAAATGAGAACGTCTAACGTTAGTTCAGAGGCATTTCATTAAATTCTAATCAGTAACATATATAAACTAATGCACATGAACATCAAATCTAATCCTTAACAAGACGAAAGAGACAGTATAAATTCTAAGAAACTTTTTACACCCTGAATTGATTTCCAATAAAACAAAAATTTAAATGATATACATTGTTATTTGTATTTCTCATCATACTTTCATCAATAGTCTTTGGTATGAAATTGTCCAAAAAAATATTTCTAATGAATATTAAAATATAGTAGAAGCTCTTTCTTGCTTGCTTTAGATAAAAACCCCTTAATACCAACACAGCTTTAGTTGCCTATAAAAGATCCTGTAGGGATGGAACTATTTAATGAGTACCACACAACAATGAAAGGTCTCCCCTTTATTTCAACCGACCTTCTTGCCTTTTAGAAATTAAATATAATGTTTACTGATGCATCTAGGACTTATCACATAACCATGGGCAAGTCATTCAACTGCAAAGGGCTCGCATTCTTCATGTGCCAAATGAGAAGACTAAATCAGATTGCTCTTATGATTCTCCTAATTCTATTTTTTTCAATTTAAGAGATATCCGACAATGATTTACTCTGCACACAGTACTGACAAGAGTCAGGATGGAGGAGAGAGGAACACAAATGTATATGGCCTTCCCCTAAAGGGTTTACAACCAAAAGGCCCATGATGGAAGAAGGTGGACCCCATCTACCTCTGTTCCAGAGCCTCAGCTTTGGCATTTTCCCTGACCGTGGGTGGCAGTCTCAGGTGAGAGTACGGGACTAACTTGACGTTTCCCAGAGGTACCAGCAGGAAGGACAAGCAGTGTGCCTTACCCACTGACGGACCTGGGTCTGCTGATGGATTTGGCCCTCTTAGACTCCTTTGGTTTCTCTGCAAGACAAAGATCACACTTCTGTCATATAATTCTTCCTTTAGAGGACTTGGACCACAATTTTTTTTCAGCTTTAATTGAGTTTATTGGTACATTTTAGGGATACAGTAAAGTTACATTCATTGTTGGGAATTTGTACCTCTACATGACAGGTCTTGGTTCTCATTTTTTTCCCTTGTCCCTGCCCTCCCTTCACCCCCTCCTCCCCTCCCTGACCACAATTTAAATAATCAATCACCTCCAGATTGTCTGATTCTTACATTAGACCAGAAATAGCTTAAAGGATATTTTCAAAAGCCTCAAAGGATGTCTTAAATTTTGCTTACACTGTCTTCTAAGTCAGGGTCTAATTGTCCAATTTCTGCAGTTTTGAAAGGGGCAGCAATACCGACTCAGGCTGGCTCTGCCTTCACACTCCTATTAGCCGTTGTAGTGTCAGGTGCAGTTTTAACTTCACAGTCCTTGTTCCTGTAGTTTAGGTCAATCCTGTTTTTCTTTTTAATTTTCTGAGATTCATGTCTTACCACATTTTAAGTAACAAGAGAGGGGATCTAGTCTTTCATTTCCCACTCTTTAACTTCCCCAGGCTTCAAAATTGTATTTCAAATTGAGAGGACTTGCTATTTTCCATTATATAATGTACTCTTTCTTTGTTCATGACTTTACTTCTGTCTGTGAAATCCCCTGAACATCTGGCAATTTCATATAGACAAAGAATAAAGTGACAATTGAAACATAAACATCCTTTTTCTCATCTTCAACACCAGTGGGAGTTTTTCTTTTGTGGCATAAAAATCTTAATTCACAGCAATTTTCCATTTTGAGGAAAGTACTGGTTTTAAAAGTAAAACATGGAAATATTACATAACTGCTTTTGGAAGGGGGATAAATAATGAATATTCCTCTCAGTTGTTTTTTTTTTTCAGTCTCAGTTATTAATTAAACAGTTAATTTATTTTGAAGTATAGTCAATGCAGTTATAACACAGCTTTGGAATTTCAAAAGCAGAGAAATCAGGTGACTGATGTCACAGAAATCTAATTATGCTAACAAACAAAAAAGTTTTATGAATTTAATGATATGTTGCTTTCTACCTTTTATTATAAAAATTAGGTTTTATCATGTTCTTTGTCTCATTAAAATATGGACACCTATAATACATAATATGCAAATACATGCACATCTGTATACACATACATGTGTGTTGATCTCTAAAATGGCTCGCTCATATCTTGACCAAAATAAAGCCATACTTGACATTAGCATTCAATGATACATATTCAATACGCTACAAAAGATAATAGTGATATATTTGTAGAAAAATAGCACAAGGTACGAAATTTAATTCTCCTGACTGTTCATTCATCAGAAGATTCAAATACAAAATTTTAAGCCAAAAATGACATGAGCCCATACTGCAGACCTCACCATCTGGGGGGCTTCTTTGAGCTTGAGAAGCACAGTTGACTGGCATTGCAGCTGCGACACTTCTGGATCCTCCACCCTGTGACCTGCCCCGGGTTCACTGCTGTGAGGCGGGGGGCTCCTCTGATGGTTGGCTTTGGCAGAATGGGTCAGCCTCTCCGTCAGCTTGGATGAAACATCCTCATGAAAGCAGTGCCGCGGTCTCAGGATCTTCTTACCTAGCCTCCTTCCTCCTCTCTTTCCACGCGTGTCACACCTGCCTTACAGGTAATGAGCTTCTCCTAGCCTCGCTTGTCCTTTCCCACCTCCCGCCTTTATCCATCACACATATTCCCATGAAAATCTCTTGAATGACTACAATAGTCTCTTCCTTGTATCTGCTTCTCTGAGAATGAAACCGAAATAGGTTTTATTGGGAGTAGTTTGAGCAAACAGGTAAAACTGTGTGAAGACCTCACAGCACGGGACTGAGTGGCAGTGGGGCCACTGGAAGTACCAAGATGGCAGCCCAGTTGCTCAAGACTTCATTTGTGAAAACGTGCTGCTGAAGGGAAGTGCTCTTGCAGGTATGATTTTGCTATCGCTTGAAAGATATGAAGCAGCAATGCTCACAAGAACCACGGAATTTCTGCTGGCTGCTACTATGTCTTATTGATGCCCTGCAGAGGAACGACAAGAAGCAAAGGCTGGTCACAGACCATGGAAGGTTAAGTGTGAGATCCAGGGGCTCTCTTCAGGAGCGTACAGAGAGCTCTCTGCCTCCTTTTTTCTTCCTATTGTATTTTTCTAATTGAATCCAATTTGTTAATAGCTATGTTTAACACATCTTCTAAAGATACCTTCAGGACTTTGGGCTAGGATGTAAATTAATTGCAGAATTAATTCATCCACTCACAGGTCTTATATGAGCTTCAGGATGACACGTTTAATGGGATTTTCCAGTATAAGCAGGGGTGTCAGTGCCCTGCCTAGAGCCCCTTGTTAGGTGCAGGGTAAATTCATTGCAGAGAGCAGGCCTGTCTATCGGAGTCCTAGTACAAAGAGACAACTCTTACAACTTTTGGGCTTCTGTGGCCCCCAAAATGCAAAGTAGGATTTTTCATTTTTATTTCCTCCTTCTTGTCTTCTGTTTTCCTCCCTTCTTTTCTTTGCTGCTTCATTCTTTATTTCTGTTGGCTTCGGAAAGGAATGCAAGGCTGCTCAAAAGTGGGACCCTATCTTTTGAAATCTTCATCTGTTGTTTTTTCCAGGTTCACAGAACTTTTTGTGCTAACTAAACCTTGGCTAAGTCCCAGAAAAATAAAATATATAACAACTTTATTCCAGTGCGAGATAGTCTGTGTTCACAGGGTAAAACTATTCAGGGAAGAAGGAGATGGAGATGACTCAGATTTGATAATGCAGAAGCAAAGGGGGCAAATAATCCACATGAGCAAGAGCTGAGCATTCTGGAATGAGTCTAACAGTGGGTCCAAGGCATGGGACGGTAGCCCTAGCTGAAGAAGAAGTTTAATTTTGGAGATTGTGAGAGAGAAATTTGGGTAGAACTTATCAGATCAGATTTGAATTTATTTTAAGAGCAAAAAGTATTCACTGGGAATTCTTCATGGAGGGATTATACCTGGTGTATAGTTTGCAGAAAGAAATAGAGAGGGGAAAGGCTGTGTGTGTGTGTGTGTGTGTGTGTGTGTGTGTGTGATGTTAAAGGAAGAAAACATCTGAGATGGGGTGAAATGTGCTGTTCAAGACGAGATGCAGGATCTCTCCTCTCTCTCTCTCTCTCTCTCTCTCTCTCTCTCTCTCTCTCTCTCTCTTGCTCTTTCTCTTCTCCTCCCTTACCTCTTCCTTCTAACCTCTTCCCTATAAACTGAGATTGTCTGTCTTTCATATCAGTTCTTTTCTTTTTCACAAGCATGAATAAGCACATTTTTCTTTGTAATTCTGCCTGTTTCAATTAAATTAAAATCAGATTTTAGTTCAGACTTCACTTACGTTATTATAGTCAGGGTTTGCAAGGGAATAGACTTTATAAAGGACACAAAATTTACAAGATTATTTTATACTATTCACCCAAAAAAAGTCAAATGCAGAAGAGTGCAGGAGATCTGTCCACATGCTAGAGGCCCAAAGAACTGAGCCAAGGGCCTGGACAAGTCCAGCTAAAGGCCTAGAGCCCAAGGCAATGGCTCATGCAAGTCCATATCAAGGATCTACACTGGGAAAGCACAAAGGCCAGTGATGGAAGCTAGAAGAAAGTCTACACCAGCGGGGTGAAGGACCCACACCATCAGGCTGAGGGATCTGCACTTGAGCCAGGAAGCAACACTAAAGCAAAGACCAGCGCTCCCCTGATGAGAACAGCAGACAATTCCAGCCACAGAGAGGACCCCAGCTCCTCCTCTAATGAGAACAGGTGAGTTCCTATCAGGGAAACCAGCAAGCTTCTCCTGGGAAATCAACAGATGCAATCTTCCCCTCCAGTCCTCCTTATATGCTGTTGGCAACGATTCTCAGGTGGGTCTTCCATGCCCAGAACCATGCTGACTCAGTTCAGATGAGCATTCCAAGTTGACCATTAGTTAATCCACAACAACTTATAATATAAAACAGGAGATTTTAAACTTTGTTGAATTGTTTTTGTTTATATGCCATAAAAAAGTAAAATTTGCATATAATGAAGTAGGAAGGAGCTTAAACAAAAAACAATCACCTTGTTTTTGTTACATTTAGAATACTGAATTTCTGTCAAAACATTGTATTATGCATTTGCTATTTCTATATAAATCACAAAGAGTAAAAAAAGCCATGTTCCAATACTGGTGATTAAACTATTTTATGTATTTGCAGGATCAATGGACTTATAAAAATACAAACATTATATTTTTGGCCTCAGAATCACCCAGAGGCAAACTTATACCTGAGATCATCAAGGACCAGAATGCAGTGCCTCCTGTGCTTAATCCCTGATGTATTCCCAAAGCAAATAGACATATGATAAACATGCCTTCTAAACCCATAGGCTTCCCCCTCAACAATTAATGTCTGTAACTTAGTCAAAGAAAGATTCTAACACATGTTTCACAAGTAAAATATTTGGCCACACAATGATGACAAAGAAGATTTTAAGGCATAGAAAATAATCATATCCTTCTTGCAGAAACTAGAGATAAGACAGGTATCCCACTAACAAGATCATACAAAATCAGGACTAAAGGGATTGTCTACCGAGACAGCTACCTGAAAGTCCTCACATCTTTGCTAGGCCTCTGTGTTGTTAATAAAATGTAAACTGCAGAAATTTGTAGTCTATGAAATTACACTTGCACAGAAATTGCAATCATTTAAATGATGCCATTTAATACATGGCTCAAAAACAACACACATCACATGAACTGCAAAGTCATCAGCCAGGATTTCTCAACTTCAGCACTACTGACATATTTTTTTTTTTAAATTTGGGGCTCTTTCTGTGCATTTTAGGATGCTTAGCCATATTTCCTTTCAACTCACACTTCCCCCACCACAAACTGTACCAACCACAAAAATGTCTTCAGATAAAATTTACCCACAGATTGCTTAAGTCTAAGCCAAGAGCTGATAAACTACGGCTAGTGTAAAAACAATACTTTTTTCAGAAGTCAGCTGAGACCATGAATTTATTTATCATTGTCCTTGGCTATTTTCACGTTTCTATGTCAAAGTTGCATAACATTTAGCCTTAAACGTTTACTGTCTAGCTCTTTTTGAGAGAAATATGTAGGATCTGCCCTGTACAATCAAAAACATAGTATCAAGTGATAATGTGTACAATTTGCTGATTTCTATGATGTGATACTCCCACCATGGCCTTTTTTCAAGGAGAAAAGATACAAAATAGCAAACTATCATATTATTTCTATTATAAGATAGAGTAGATATAAAAAATCCTTAAGAATATAAACAAAATGATAAAATCATTAGAAATTGAAAGATTTTGAGTATTTTGCCTTTGCTTTTAATGTACTTATTTTAATCAAATTAATTTTTAATAATGATAGCACTAAATAGTGGATTTGCAATTTTCTGCATATTTTACAGTTAACAAGTGAGGTATGAGTTGTCTCTGGCACACATGACTTGACAATATACAACAAAGGCTTTGCAGTTACAAACTTCTTTTTATCAAAAAATAAATTATGTATGGCTTCAATGTGCATCCATTTAGCTATAAATTACTCTACTTTTTCATTCGTTATGGCTGAGTAGTACTCCATTTTATAGTAAAACCACATTTCTCTATCCAGTCTCCAGTTGATGGGCAACTGGGCTGCTTCCAAGTTTTAGCTATTACAAACTGTGCCACTATAAACATGGGTGCACATGTATCACTGTGATATGATTCTTTTAATTCTTTTGGAAAGATGCCCAGCAGAGGGATAGCTGGGTCAAATGGGACCTCTAATCCTAGTTGTTTGAGGTATCTCCATATTGATTCTCACAGAGGTTTCACCAGTCTGCACTCCCACCAAAAATGAAGAAGGGCTCCTTTCTCCCCACCAGCATTTAGTATAGTGAAATACATAGAACACACACGTGAAAATACCACATAGTTTCTCTGCTGTGAAAAACTAAAAGTGTAAGTAAGGTTCAAATTGTAAAATTGATAATGGGAAATAGGAAGAAAAGGGCTAAAGGAGTAGGGAAAGTGGGAAGAGTAGAGGAAAGGAAAGAAGGGAAAAGAAAAAATATGAGAAAAGGAAGAAATGAAAAAATTTTTGCAAATAGGAAAGGGGTGAAAGGGGTGAAGGGAGGGCAGGGGTATGGAGAAAAAATAAGAACCAAGATACATCATGTAATGGTACAAGAGCCCAGTGATTAATGTAACTATACTATATACCTAAAAAGTACCAACAAACTTACTGAAAAAAAAGTCAAGTATAAATCAAAAACTATAGGAAATAGAAACACTCCTTTGCTAATCTATGAAGAGTCAAAATGAAAAAATAAGAATCTAGAAGTGCAGGTACTATAATTAATAATATGTCTAACAAATATTTAATAAACTACAGACCCTAAAAGCTGTAACATTCATTCAAATTCCTATGGAAAAGTTGCAAAAATTTAGAAGACAAATTAAACATAAAAGTATGTTATACTTAATACTTAAGTTTAGAGATGCTTCCGTTTAATGAATATAACCTTAGAAGAGCAAAGAATAAAATCAGATCACACATCAAATTTATTGATTATCAATTTATTGGAAAACAAGTTAATGGATTGTGATTTAGTGTCATTTATCAAATTATTGTTGAAATGTAGATTAGCAATCAATCTCAAAGTTTGGAAGATATCAATGAAAGCATTCTAAGAAAATTAGTTGGTAACATAAATTTAAAATAAAAATATTGAATATTTTGTTATTATTTGTAGATTGTGTGCTATGCATCCTTCACATTAATACAACATAACTTTTCCATGCAGATTTTTTTGATCAGAGAACATTTGTTAACATACCATTATTTCCTTATCATGATCTTCCTTTATGATACTTAAACTCTTCTCCTGAATTCAACTATATCTGCTATTAAAATGTGATTGTGTTCACATTTTTATAACATATTAATATTTAAGGCATCAAAGGAAACAAAGTAAAAACAATTCTTCTCCTGAAAAATCCACTCTTTTCCCACAACTTGCCACGTTTGCATCAGAGTGCAACACAAATATTAGTGTTTTGTTTTCTTCCCATTAAATTGCATGTCTAATTTTTTTTCTTTTTGCAAGTAATTCCATATATATAAACTTTTCTAAGCCTTGATGTCATCACTTTTCAAAATATCCTGGATATTAACCAGAATCTACCTATTTCCTTTTTATTAATGAGCTTTCCTGTTTCTGGGACAAAATATCTAACATCTACAATTTAAAGAGGGACAGGTTAATTAGGCTCATGGTTTCAGGGTATTCAGTCTGTAGTCAGCTAGTTCTAGGCAGAAACATTATGGAGGAAAAGCATTGCGGAGAAAAGATGATTAGTACATGGCACCTAGGAAGCACACTAAAAACAGATCCAGAGAGGAATGGGGCAGGGGTTTGGATATAAATCCAAAGATGGTACCTCCATGACCCACCAGACATACAGCTCCCAAGCCCATCATAAGGCACAATTAAGATTAACTGTTACATCCCACACTTCATCAACTTGACACCCAAACACATCTCCTCTTAAAAGATACCTAATTTCCAAATAAACACACGGTCATTATCCTGCCTCACATGACACAACCATCCTGCATACAACTGAAACTCAACAATCCCTTCTAATTTCTCAATAGTTTCAACATTGCTAAAAACTTCAAAACAAAGTCTGCTCTGAGACTTAAGATATACCAAAGTGTGTTACAAGTGAGAATAGAGTAGCTGAACCCTCTTTGATTACAGCTGCAGCAAAAAACTATATGCTTACATGGCTAAGTGTGGTAAAAATAGGTTATGGGAAACCAGTTCTCCAGATGATACTTCTCAAATAGGAAACAAGGATTCTCTTTTCATAAAAACAAACAAACAAAAGGATTTATGCTTTTGGAGACTTGAACCTGTGATGGATAGAATCTTGCTGATTCCTGAGATATCCTCAAAGCATCATAATTATTGTCCCTGTAAAATGTGCTTGCTTTTTAAAACAAATTTTTAATTCTATCTTTATGACTAGATGTTTTTAGTATATAATGATTGTACTCACTGTGGGAGTATATACAGGTACAAAACATATCTTCATGCTTTTTATTCTTTCCGTCTTGCATTTCCCTTTCTCCGTCTTTAGATCTCCTTTCTTATTTACAAAGGATCTAGCTCTTTCTTCCATGTTGCCTATCATTTCTTTTACTCTTTAAACTATTTTTACTTTGGCTTTTTCATATGAGAAGTTTTGCAATGTTTAAATTTTTGTGCCTGATTTATTTAAAAACATTACGTTCTCAAGGTGCATCCACTTTCTTACACATGGCTCAAATTTATCCTTTTTGTCTGAGTGTATTACATTGTGTAGAGATATCACATTTTCTTCATTCATTCATCTGTGGATGGATATATAAGCAGCTTCCCAGGTTTAGCTATTATGAGTTGTACTGCTATAAAAATGGGTGTGCAGAAATCACTATAATATGATGTCTTTCAATCTTTCAGGAAGATACCTAGAAGTGGAATAGCTGAGTTAAATGGAACTGTAATTTCAGTTTTTTGGAAGAATCTCCATCATGGTTTCCATAGTTGTTGTACTAGTCGGCATTCCCTCCGACAATGTAGAAGACTTACTCACTGCAGCCTTGACAGCATTTGTTGTTGGCTTCCTGACGGAAGCCATTCCTTCTAGACTAAAATGAATTAGTGCTGTTTTAATTTGCATTTCCCTTATATACAATGATGTAGAGCATGTATTTATTGGTCATTTGTACTCCTTTTTCTGAGAAGTGTCTATTCATTTCAGTTGCCCATTTCTTGTTTGAGTCACTAATTTTAGAAGGTTTGATTTTTTTTTTCTTTCTTTTTTTCCCATTAAATTTATTGGTACATTTAAAGCAAACTAGTTACATTTATCATTGGGTTCTTGTACCTTTACATGATATGTTTTGATTCTTCTTTTTTCCCCATACTCCTGCCCTCCCTTCAACCCTTTCACCCTTCCCTATTTACAAAGACTCTGTTTCCATTTTTCACAATTTTTAGGTCTGAATTTTTCAAGTTCTTTATATATTCTCAGTAGTAGTCCTCTGTCAGAGTAGCTGGACAAATCTTTTCCAATTCTGTAGTTTCTCTCTTTACTTTGTTTCCTTTGCTGTGCAAATGTTGTTAATTTGCTATAATCCCACTTGTTGATTTTTTTATGTTAAATCTTGTGCAATTGTGGTTCAGTTTAGAAAGTACTTGCCTATGTTTTCAAGAGTTTTTCCTATTTTCTCTTCCAGAAGATTAAGTGTTTCTGTTTTCATATTTATGTCTTTGATCTGTTTTGATTTTAGCTTTGTACATGGTGAAAGATATGGTTCTAGATTCAATGTAAAGAATGGTGATAGCCACTTTTCCCCGTACCATCTGTCACAGAAGCTATCATTTTTCCAGCATGTATTTTTGGCCCCTTTGTTAAAGGTTAGATATCTGAGTGTGCCTACAGTTGCTTTTGCATCTCTTATTCTGTTCCATTGAAATACATGTCTATTTGGGGACAAAGTGCCACGTTGTTGTTGTTGTTGTTTGTTTTCACTATATCTGTAGTATAGCTTGAGGTCGAGGATTATGTAGATTCATGGTTTTCTTTTCAAAATTGCTTTTGCTCTTCTGGGTTTTTTCTGATTATGTAGGAATCTTATGATTTTTTTTATCTAGTGTGATGAGGAATGCTGTTGCTACTTTCATTGCGATTGATTTAAATCTATAGAACACTTATGGATGTGTGGCCATTTTGACATATGTTTTGCCTGTCAAACATTGTATCTTTTACTTTTCAATGTTCTTTTAAATCTCTTTTTTCCGAGTACTGTACTTTTCATTATAGAGGTCTTTCATCTCATTGATTAGGTTAATTCTACCGGTCAGGTTAAATTATTTAATTTTTTGAAGCTCTTATGATTGCTATTATTATTTTCTATTTTTTTGTGATGGGTCCATTATTGATATACAAGAATACCATTGATTTTTGTGGCTTGATTTTGTATCCTGGTACCTTTGTTTATTAGTTCTCACAGTCTCTTGGCAGACTATTTTGGGTCTTTGATGTGAAGGATCATGTCATCTGAAAAGAATGAGTTTGACTTCTTTTCATGTACATGTTCCTCTTGTGTCTTTCTTGCCTGTTTTCATAGGCTAATATTTTGAGTACTATATTGAACATGAGTGGTAATAGTGAACATTATTGTTTTGTTCATGATTTTGGAGGGAAAGCTTTCAGCTCTTTCCCATTTAATATGATATTGGCAGGATATTGTCACAAACAGATTTTATCAGATTAAGAGAGTCTTCAATACTTGTTTTCATCAAGAGTTTTTGTCATGAATGAATGTAGTGTTTTGTCAAAGACTTTTTCTGCATCTATTGAGATGATCGTGTGATTTTTGTCTGTTCTTCTGTTTATGTGGTGCATTACATATATTGATTTGCATATGTTCGACCTTCCTTGCATCCCTGGGATGAAACCTATATGATCATGACATATGATTCTTTTAGCAATTGTTGCATTTTGTTTGCCAGTATCCTACTGAGCATTTTGGGTTCTATGCTCGTGAAAGAGATTGGCCTATCATTTTCTTTTCTAGTTGGGTTTTTTCTGGCGTTGGAATTGATGTAATACTAGCATCCAGGAATGAGTTTGGAAGTATTCTTTCATTGTCAGTAATAAGAGTTTGAAGAATATTAACATTAGATCTTCCCTGAAGTTCTTCTAGAATTCATTGGTGAATCCACTGGATCCTGTACTTTTCTTAGTTGGTAGGGTGGGTTATTTTGTTTTTGTTTTTGTTTTACTGCCTCAACTCCATTGCTTATTATTGGGCTGTTTATGGTTATTTCTTGTTGGTTCAGTTTTGATAATTCATACATGTCTGGTAATCTATTCCCTTCTTCTAGATTCTCC
The DNA here is from genome assembly GCF_012274545.1 of Fukomys damarensis. NCBI lineage: Eukaryota > Metazoa > Chordata > Mammalia > Rodentia > Bathyergidae > Fukomys > Fukomys damarensis. Next base: position 68,527,709 of record NW_022900950.1, on the reverse strand, counting down.
TATCTGTTGTAGTATAAATTTCCATAGCAGTTACTAGTAATCTGGATTTTAGAAGTGTCTGTTGTGGTTTCACTTTAGTCATCGCTAATTACATTGATATGGGTCTTTTCTTATTTTGGTAAGTTTAGCTAAAGATTTTCCATTTTTTGTTTATTCTTTTGAAGGACAAGCTTTTCAATGAACTGATTCTTCATTTTCTAGTCTCAATATCATGAATTTCAACTCTGGTCTTTATGATTTCTCATAATAGGTTTGGATTTAGACTGTTCTTTTCTTTCCCCCCCTAGGATCTTGAGGTGCATAATTAGGTTAAGCATCAAAAGGTTCTGGTACATTATACTGGTATTATTATTTGACTCTAGGAATTATTTAATTTCTTTCTCCATTTATTTTTACTTGATTTCTTCTGTATGCAGCAAACTATTAGGTTTTATTTTTTGATCCAGGCTGCCAATCTGTCATGGCAAGTTGAGGCCATTTATTTACATTGAGAGTTTTTACTGAAAGGTACTGGCTTATTCTTGTCATTGCATTATTTTTCTGTTTTGATTCTTTTAATTTTGTTTTTCACTTAACTCTGCTTGATGTATTTATTCCAATGGAGTTTTTCATGTTGGTGCTTTCTTTATTTCTGTATAGAATATCCTTGAAAATACTTTTCAGTTCTAGCTTGGTGGTCATGAATTCCTTGAGGTGTACTCTGTCATGAAACGTTTTTATTTGTCCATCAGTTTTGAAGGATAGTTTTTCAGGATATATTTGCAGGATATATTGTTCTCTTTTAGGACTTGAAACACTTCAAAGTTCTCCTGGCCTTGAACGTTTGTTTTGAGAAGTCTGCTTTTATCGTGAGGGGTTTACCTTCATAAATGACTTTATGCTTTACTCTGACTGCTTTGAAGATTCTGTTCCCTGTTTTGAACATTTGAAATTTTGACTATGACGTGTTTCAGGGAGTTTCTTCTCTCATCTTAATAATTTGGGATTATATAAGCCTCCCTGATTTATATGACGAATTTTCCCCCATACTTGGAAAGCTTTATTTTTATTCCATACATGCTGTCTTATGATTTTTCTTTTACTCCAGTTAGTCCTAGGTTAGGCTTTGTATCATGCGGTGGCTGATGGACCAGTTTTCTTGCTTTCTTAATGTTTTTGAGGTAAGTCTGAGAATATGATCCTGTGTATCAGATCTATCCCCTAGATCTTGACAATCATTCCTCAAGTGGGTCACTTCTGTTGCTCAAATATTCAATAGAATTTTTATCTCTGGGACTTTTATTTAGCATCTTTGCTTGGACACTGGTTTTTTTGGTAAATTTGTTATGGAATGGTTTTGGTTAGGGCTTCTTATTTTCTTATCTCATTATTCTGTACATACTTTGATCAGTTGTATTTATTAACTTCACTGTTATGTTACCTTTTTGCTTGCCAGTTTTAGTTGCTTCCTCTTTGATCATTTGGTAGACTTTTGACATTTTATGTTTAAGTTCCTCTATACTGGTGCCCCTTAGTGAGTTTTGAGACCAAGCAGAGTGGAGAAACTTTGCTATTGGTATAAAGATTTTGCTAGATTAGTTTCCAGAGATCTGATCCTGACTTTACTTATCAAGGGGTATAATCTACCAATTCAACCTATTCAGTTTAATAAGGTTGGACCTAGTTACTGTGTAGTAAAGAGAGCATTTCTACTGGTTATAACAGCATTAATAGATCCAACTATACATCAAACATCAAGCCACCTCTATGTCCTCTTCTTTAAGTGCACTAATCCTCATGACCTAATTATTGGCCCTGGCTCCTCCTCCAAATGCCATCACCTTAAGGACTATACTTCAGTACATGAATTTTAGGGAAACACAATTTTCCATCTTTAAAACTCATGTCTTTCTCACACGGAAGTGATATTTATTCTATCCCTATAATCCCTAAAAGGTGGATTTCATAAAGCCTGCCTCTTGATTTCTAGGTCTTTATGTAATCTGCCCCCAACAAAAGGCAAGAGCTAGGTCTCGATTCCAACCAATGTAAGATGGCAAAATGTAAGGGGTATCACTCCATGATCATGTTACATCATATAAAATTCTGCGTTGCTAGCAGGCACATTTTTCTTTCTCCCTAGTTTGCTCTGAAAATGTAAGCTGCTATGTTTCAAGAAGCATTTGGACAAAAAGCCACATGGTACAAAACTGGTATTGCTCTCCACAAGAAAGGCAATTCCTGATTGATGGGAAGTTAAATGTTAGAGGCCTAGAGACAGAGAAGGAGATATGATGTTGGAACAATGATCAGAAAAATTCAATTGCACTGGCTTTTTTTTGTTTGGTACTGGGGATTAAGGCAGGCCACTGAACCACTGAGCTAAATCCCTGGCTACACTGGCTTTCAAGTTGGAGGATGATGGTGCTCAGCCAAGAAATGTGAACTCCCTTAGAAGTTAGAGAAGAGAAAGAGCAGATAAGACCAGGGATTTAACTCAGTGGTTCCACTGCCTGCCTCACAAGCACAAGGACCTGAGTTCAATCCCTGGTACCAAAAAAAAGAAAAAACGAAAAGAAAGAAAGAACAGATTTTCCTCTAGACCCTCTAGAAAGGAATTCAGCCCTCCTGAAGCCTTGATTTTAGTCCAGCGAAAATCTATGTTGAACTTCTGATCTACAGAACTTCCTGATTGCCTCTCCATTCCAATGAAATCATGCTGGTTCATGACATTGATGCAACTTAGCTGACTGGATCTAATAATTAGAAGACAGAGACCAATCCACAAAAATTAGTAAGATTCACTCATGCTAACTTGTTCAGGGACTTCCAAGTCAATAGCTTATCCCTTATCTTGTGGACAATGCTTCCATGCAGGCTGACTTGATATGTTCACCCCCAGCCAACTCTGCACCTATAGACTCTACACCCTGGCCATGTACATCCACCAACCAACTCTAAGCTAGTGATGCATTTTGTTTCACCTAAGCATTGGGTGGCAGAGGTGCCAACCAATGAACTGACCTGACTGTGAATGAGGCCAATGCTCTGAGAGAGAAGGCAAGTCCTGGATATTCAGCAGCTTCAGGCAAAAGAAATAGATGGACCATCAACACCATGGTAAACCCATAGCTATTTTACACTACAAAAACAGAGGGGGTTTTCTGTCCCAAAAGTGACTCCTTAATGACAAGCTAGGACAAAAAATCCAGTGTAGCACCTACCTTATTAACATGGAAAATTATCAGATGCCATTTTGGGAAGGGGCTAAGTGTTTAAAACTGAGCCACCAAAAAAGTACAGGATAACTTCATTCTGCGGTTTCCAGTGTTACTATATGACAGTGACTTAGTGAGAGACAGTCACAAGAGACAGCTGTAGAAAGGGTAAGGACTAGACATAGAGCCCGTAAGAAGTTCAAACTCAGGCCAAGAAGAACACGCCCTATCCTCTGTGGTGAGTCACTTTCAGAAATGTTTAGATCAAAAAGTTTACAAGACACACTACAGACAGCTAGCTGAGCTAAACAAAAAAGACTACAAAACATGAATTATCCATTTAACAGAGAATTAGAGTCCATGAAAAGATAAAAACAGAAACCAGGAGATTAAAAATTCTACTCACTTTTTGGGCAGCAGAAGTGACCCATAAGGACATGGTGTCTGAACTACAACACAGAGCTACTATCTATGATCAATTATACAGAAATACTTTAAAACCACAAGAACATGAAAAATGGATCCAGCAGCTGTTAGATCAATGAAGGCAAACCTTTCAGAGCTTTCAGTGATAACAAAGCACCCACTGCAGCATGCATGCCATAGGTCCATCACCACTGTTCAATGATGCAAAGAAGACTAATCTACGATTAAATGGAATTAGTGAAAAATCAAAAGAGAGCACAAATGGCACTTAAAAACTGTTTACAGAAATAAGGAAAAAAATTTCTAAATAGGAGTGAAGCATATAGAACTTCAAATAGATGCTCAGGAAAGATCTTATCCACAACAAATCATAATCAAACTCCCCAAAGTCTGACACAAAGACAGAATTTTATAAGCTGTTATAAAAAAGCAATGAATCACTTCAAACGTTAAACCCATTTTGAATTACAGCAGATTTTTCTCACCACACATGCTAACAATCAGAAGAGCTTCAGATGAAGTGTTTCAAGACCTAAAAAAACAAAACAAAAAAAAACTTTCAAGCAAGGCTGATATGTCCTGCAAAACTATCTTTTTAAACTGATAAAGAGACCAGGGATTTAGCTCAGTTGTGCCACCATGTGCCTCGCAAGCCCAAGGTCCTGAGTTCGATCTCCAGTACACACACACACACACACACACACACAAACTGATATAGAGAAATAAGGTCTTTCCATGAAAAAGAGCACTTTAAAAAAATTCATGACCACCAAGCTAGCACTTCAAAACTTCTCAAGAAATCTAGAAAGACACAAAGAAGCCAACAATGTCAAAAGAATAAATACACCAGGCAGGGTGAGCAGTAAAGTGAAAAGGTTAGAAAAGGGGAATGAACAATAGGAAAATTATGCAATTACAATAATAAACCAATTCTTTTCAGTAATAACTTGCTATGTGAATACACTCAATTCCCCAATCAAAAGATGCAAATTGATAGAATGAATCAAGAAACAAAATCCAAGGACATGCTGTATACAAGAAACATGTTTATACAAAGAGAAATTCACAGACTAAACAACAAAGGATGGAAACAATACTCTATGCATGTGAATATAAAAACAAGTAGAAATACAAATCCTGTTTCAAGACAAAGTAGACTTTAAGCTTAAACTTAAAGAAGAAGGGGCAAAGAAGGTCACCACACATTAGTGAACTTCAATGGAACAGAAAACAACTAAATATATATACCAGATATCAGCACACCTATCTTCATAAAATAAACCCTGTCAGGCTTCAAAGATCAGATAAACACCAAAACAATTATAGTGTGGGACTTTAATAATACACTGTCACAAACAGACAGATCAACTAGACAAAAACTATCAACAAAGAAATATCAGAATTTAACCAAATCTTTAAACAAATGGATTTAATAGATATGTTCAGAGTGTTCCACCCAACAACAGAATACACAGTCTTCTCAACAGCACATAGAAGTTTCTCCAAGACAAACCACATCCTAGACCACAAAGCATGCTTAAATAACCAAAATCATTCCATGTATATTATCAGAGCATAGTGCATTAAAACTAGAAAACAATAGCAAAAGAAACTACAGAAATTATACAAACACACAGAAATTAAACAATAAACACTTGAATAATCAATAGGTCACAGTAGAAATCAAGGAATAAGTCACATATACCAAGAATCAAATGACAGTGCTTGTAAAACATACCAGAACCTATGAGGCATAGTAAAAGCAGTTTTAAAAGAGAAGTTTATAGATATTAATGCCCATATCAGAAAGAATCCAATTAAATAACATGAAAATAACATGACAATTTACCTCAAAATTCCAGAAAAACAATAACAATCCACATTAAAAGAGAAGTTTATAGATATTAATGCCCATATCAGAAAGAATCCAATTAAATAACATGAAAATAACATGACAATTTACCTCAAAATTCCAGAAAAACAATAACAATCCACATTAAAAGAGAAGTTTATAGATATTAATGCCCATATCAGAAAGAATCCAATTAAATAACATGAAAATAACATGACAATTTACCTCAAAATTCCAGAAAAACAATAACAATCCACATTAAAAGAGAAGTTTATAGATATTAATGCCCATATCAGAAAGAATCCAATTAAATAACATGAAAATAACATGACAATTTACCTCAAAATTCCAGAAAAACAATAACAATCCACATTAAAAGAGAAGTTTATAGATATTAATGCCCATATCAGAAAGAATCCAATTAAATAACATGAAAATAACATGACAATTTACCTCAAAATTCCAGAAAAACAATAACAATCCACATTAAAAGAGAAGTTTATAGATATTAATGCCCATATCAGAAAGAATCCAATTAAATAACATGAAAATAACATGACAATTTACCTCAAAATTCCAGAAAAACAATAACAATCCACATCTACATAGAAGACCTAAACATTTTCACCAAACTCACAGAACTAGTAAGCAAATTCAGCGATGTGGCAGGATATAAAATCAACGTAAAAATCAATGGTGGTCCTGCACACTAATAACGACCTTATTGAGAAATAAATTAAGGAAAAATTACTTCCCACAATAGCATCAAGAAAAATTAAATACTTAGGAATTAACCTAACCAAGGAAGTGAAAGACCTCTGCAATGAACACAGTACTCTGGTAAAGAAGACTGAAGCGGATATCTGAAAATGGAAAGATATTCCCCATTCCTGAGTAGGCAGAACCAATGTACTCAAAATGGTCATGCTTCCAAAAGTGATACATACATTTAATGCAACCTCAATCAAAATACCAACAGCATTCCTAATGGATTAGAGAAAACAATCTTAAAATTTATCAGACGAGATCCAGAATAACAAAAGTAATCTTGGGCCATAAAAGTAAAGCATGAGGCACTGCCATTTTGGATTTCAAGTTATACAAAGCTACAGAAATAAACAAAGAATAGTACAGATACAATAAAAGACATCCTCATCAGTCACCTTCTCATTGTTAGGACAAAATACTCGACACCCACAACTTCGAAGAGGATTGTCCCGGCTCAGGTTTTAGATTACTTAGTCACCGCTTAGTTGGCTTCATGGCAGAAACAGCATGGTGGAAAGGCATGGCAAAGAAAGCTGCTCCGTTCCTGGCACACAGGAGGCAGAGAGAGCAAGGAGGGCCAGGAACAAAATTATGCCCTTCCAGATCACGCACTTCTGACCAGACCTCACCTCCTACATACAGCGCGTTCAGCCATGAACTCTGAGTATGAGCACAGCAACTTCAAGATCCAGTCACTTCCCAAAACCCCCACCTCTGAATACATGTGACTTTTGAGGGATATTTTAGATCTAAACCCTAACATGATCACACAAACATAACAAAACTGAACAACCAGGAGGGAAAATAATACATACCAGAGTGGTACCTTAGCGCACAAATTTAATTCATTTCACAATTCTGGCCATGAACTGAATCACATTTCCCCATAAGTTTCAGTGTAAGTAAGGTTAATCCACTCTGAACCATATGTATTTTTTAATCACAAAAATATGAAACAAAGTATAGCACAGTGCAGTATGAAGAAAGAGAACACTAACTTGCTTGAGGCAACTTCTGACATGGAGGACAGGAAAGTGGGTGGGGAGAGGGTTATTGTCTGGAGGGAGAGTCTCCCTCCATAAGGACATTGGGGAGATCTCCTGCAGGGGTTTTCTCTCTTCTCTTGTCTCTTTGCTGCAGGAACAGTTTTTTTTAATTCATTAAGTTTATTGGCACATTTTAGGTATACATTATGGTCACATTCATCACTGGGAATTTTAGGTGAAGAGTGCCTCTGTCTACAGCTCTTTGAAGTTGCAGATCGCTGCTGGTCCCTGGGCTACAGAAGAGGTGTCATGTTGGTGGGGAGGAACTTGACCTGCATGAAGTCATAGGCAGCTTCCATATCCTCCACCAAAGCTGGAGGGTGTGCTGAGGCACTGTTTTTGTTAAGAACCTAAAGGCTGAAATAACTCCTGTGTCTTCCCTATTTCTTAGAACATGTTGAAAAGAATATCTATTTTCATAAAACATGCATACTATGAATGGCAATAAATCTTTAATTGCTAACATTACAGTTCTTGATATCTCCATTCTTGTGAAAAAGTGCAATATTTCCAATCTTGTCTAAGATTGCTCTATTTATATATAAATAAGTGTAGCATATTTAACAGAAACCTGCAACACAGCTAGCGACAGGCTGATGGAGAGAAAATGCAGGAGCAAAGCAGTATGGAAGATTCCAAAGCAGGGAAGGACCTGCAACTTCCTGCACCATTCCAAGGGAATTTCATTTTGGAGTCATCTGAAGTATCTGATTAGAAAGGGTAGTAAGCAAAGGAGAAACTGGAACCAGATTCTTTCGAATCAAACTGTCATGGCACCTGTATTTCCTAGCCTCCCTTTTTGTAACAGAAGCCAGAGCCAGACCTCTACCCACTTGGCTGCACAGATTTATGGCAAATTGTGAGGTGAGGATAATAGTCTGCCCTGAGGATCTCAGAGCAGCCAGCCTGCCACAAAAGTGCATTACCTAGAGCTGCAATGGAAATTTCTGGTGATGGTACGGAGCCCCAAGACAGCAGCTAAGAAGCTGAAGATATACATGGCAAAGTAAGCCCACCATTAGAACTTTATAAGAATATTATAAATAAGTTCATGTCAGTTTCTGTTCATACAAGTTTGGAGTAAAGAGACTGGTGCCTGAGGTGATAAGAGAGATTTTCAAATTTGGAAGAAAAATCTTAAAAGAATGAGCAGTGGAAAGGACAGTTGTCAGGTTGTAGTAGTGCAAAATAGGCAGGGGTTGGGTAGGGAAAGTGAATAATTTTATTGAGTGAGTGCTATAGTTTGAATCTAGAGTGTCTTGCAAAGGCCATTTGGAAAGCTCCGTCACTGGCCTGTAGTAGTACTGGGGGGTGACGGAATGTTTAGAGGTGGTGCCTGTGGGAGGAAGTCAGCTTCTGGAGAATATGCCCTGGAAGGGAACATTGGGACTTGGTCCTCTTCCTCTTGCTGTGTGTTCCCCCTGGCTTCCATGAGATGAGCCGTCTTTCCTCTGCTTCAGCCTCCTACCATGATGTGCTGCCTTCCCAAAAGCCCAATAAAGCCAACCAAACTTGAACTGGAACCTCTGAAACTATGAGCCCAAACGACCCTTCCCTCTTGATAAGTGGTTAATCTCAAGTGTTTTGTTACAGTGGCAGAAATCTAACACAGCACATACTCTTGATTGGCATATAACAAATAAAATGTAAATATATATGTGGATATCTATAACTACTGTCCTGCTGATGTCTGAAGATATCGTTATAAGTTTTTAATGTTAACAACCTAAAAACAAAGGTATATGCTCATGTTGAAGAGTTTTGAGACCCTAGGAAACTTCCCTGTGATGGCTTCTGCAATTCCAGCTGCTGTCATTCTTAGACAATAGAATCACCAGGCTTGGACAAAAATAAGAATAGTATTAGAAATGGCACTAAACCCCAACTAAACCTAGATCACCCCATTTATCAACCACAAGTTTAAAAATGGGCAAGGGAGAAAGGGTTTTAGCGCAGAAGCTAGCTGGTATGAAATATCAAAGCAAGACGAGTAGAGTACCCACAAGGACAACTTAAACCAAAGGTCAGAGCTGAATCAGGTGAGGGATGTACCCATGTGAAGGGATGGCCTAAGCAGTGCAAAGAGAGTGCTCACCTTGGGAAGGACCTGGTAGAGTGAGGAATGAGCCCTGCTGCAGGGCAGCCAGAAGGTGGTGAAGATCTCAGCAGAGCTTCTCTGTCCAGCACAAGGGCAGGGCCTGAGCAAGGAGAGGACAGCCTCCTCCCAGGCAGGGGAAACAGGTTGTAAGGTAAATTTCTAAAGAAAAATGGGAGCCACATTTAATTTTGGAGAAGGAAGCTACAATGTGGAGAGAAAGGTAACTCTGCAGAACTGTGTGGTGTGAAAACAGAATTGGCGGCATATATATGTATTTTTTTCTAACTCTCTAACACCGTAACTTCCAAGTGATAAGGCCTGATCACATAGAACCATCCCAATAGTAATAGCTTTCAATGGATTCTATACATTCATTCATCACCAAATGGAACCTAAACTCTGTGTGGAAATTCCAGATTGCAGAGTTGGGGCAGGAATACATACAAGATGTCCCTGGGATTTCTTGTTCCAAAAAGCAAAGAAGTACTCAAAGAAGGATAGGAACATGTCGGGAAACTTGAAAGAGACAACTTGGTTGGACTCTCACTGGCCAATCAGAGCTCTGCTGAATGTCAACATGAATAATGATGATAATGGATTATGATGATTATAACCTTGTGGGTAAAATAAGATATCCTACGCCTGCATATGTTAGAATGAGTAAACTAAAAATTTGACACATGATGAGATTTTCAGTTTCAAAGTACTTCCCTACAAAATATTTTACCATGAGTACATTTGCTGTGAAGGCGTCACATTTATCAAGTTACCAAACATTGTCAGTGGTGGAAGAAATCAAAATTGTGCCCTACCTGAAAGAATGTCAAGAAATTGTGCTCAGCATCATGTCTGTGATATTCCTCTCAAAGATATCCCAGTCAGTCATGAGGAAACATCAAACAAATGCATACTGAGAAATACTGAAAAAAATAAATTGGTCAAATTTACACAATCAAGAAAAAAATGGAAACCATCTTAGACTGAAAAAGGCTAAAGGAATTCAACAACTAAAAGCAACAGGAGATTCTGACCTGGACTTCTGCTATAACAGTGCCTCAGAAAGTATCAGCTTTGCAAGAAATCATATAATGACCAAAACAGAGAGAAATGAAGCAAAAAAATCCTCTAATATCACCATGCTAATTTCTTCTCCTTGATATATGTATATTATAT
>NW_022900950.1:68486244-68516926 GCF_012274545.1 Fukomys damarensis | reverse complement strand
TAATATATAATTATATTATAAGATATAATTGTTATATTATATTATATATATTGATATTTTATATATATAATATTAGGCCTTGAGAAGTACATTATTAATGAACTTCATTTTACATATGAAGAAAGATCAGGCTCTTTTCAAATTAAAAAGCTGGCATATAATATTTGTACACGTTTTTAGAGCAGAGTATGGTAATTTGAACACATGTAGAATGTACACAGAAGCATAGAGCAAAGAAAAGTAAAAGCTGGTACATAATTTGGATGAGACAAAGGAATTCAAGAAAAAGGAAAATCCTTAAACAAAAGCTGGTGTCATCAAGAGATTTTCTTCTTCCACAGTGTCCAAATTCCATCTGACTTCTGTCACGGTCACACTTGTGTTATATCTGTTTCCCGCATAGAACAAGAAAGGCCATATGGCCACCTTTATTCTTATAACAACACTATGGGCTTTAAAATCAGGTAACTTTTCCTTGGATCACAATGTAGAATACACACAGTACAAACAGCTTACAATCCCCTGTTCACAGAGCTAATGAAGTTAACATCGGTCTCTTAATTTTGTTTGCTTTTCATTTCCTCAACATTAAGGAAAAGAAAATTAGATCAAAATTAATGTTTAGGTTTGAGAGACATCGGACTTCATGCCTACTCTCTTTATTAACCCAGATGTAATTAAGTGTGTTGGCTTCAGTAAATGTACCTTCTGCTATGCACGCATGCATCGATTTCAACAGTAATGAGTTTGCATTCATTATAATTTATTCTAGCCAGATAATTAATACCATTCTTGTTTATTTCTTCAATCATGAAAAAGAATGAGTGTTTACTTGTTGGCACATGGTGATGATTCAATGGTCTTTTGTATGCTGCTAAATTGCAGCATAAAATACAGTGCAGGCTAAAAGGGAGCTTCAAATCTTCCTTCATTGATCCACAGCTCAAGCCTGAGAGCACAGAAACCATTCCTTAAGAGGGCCCAGGTATATTTATTTTTATTCCAAGCAGTGTAGGAGAGTCTTAAAAATTGCTAAGCCACCTTAAAAATAATCGATCATATTTTAGATGCTTCATATTCACCTTGAATAATGATCAGCAGTCTCATCATTTTATTTTGCAATTTGCAAAATCCAGATTTTGTCAATCTTGTAACTTTTTGTATCCTGTAATTTCTCATACCTTCCTGTTCTACCCATCTATTCTTTCTGGTTGTTTCTGGTATTTCTGCCCCCTTCACCTTTCTCTGACTCACATGCAAATAAATGCTTAAGGCCCTTCTAGATCATTTTCCTACTGGATCTTGATAAGACACAAAAGAAAGAAAATGCAAAGGATAAACATATAATCTTTTCCATTATTTACCAATAGCTTCTTTCTTTTCCTTCTTTGATGTTTCAGTTTTCTCAAAGATTAAAGCATGAGAGAGAGAGAGAGAGAAAGAGAGAGAGAGAGAGAGAGAGAGAGAGATAGTAATAATGATAAATAGAACAGACTCGAATGATTACACAGGCTTAAGTCCTAGGAACTGCAGTCAGCGGACTGGAGACTCCAGAAGGCTGAAAATGTAAGATCTAGGCTAAAGTCCAACAAACCCAAGTCCCATTAAAAGCTGATGTTTCTGTCCAAATCTGAAGTCTAGCAAAGACAAGTGTCCCAGCTTGAGCAGTCAGACAGGGGATAGTCAGCCTTTTTGCCCTCTTCAAGGCTGCAGGTGACTAGCTGAAACCTACCCACATTTGGGAGATCAGTCTGCTCCCCAGTGAATCTCATCCAGAGATATCCAGAATAACATTCAGCCAAATATCCGGACACCTCCTGGCCCAGTCAAGTTGATATGCAAAATTAAGTATCATACTTATCTTCTTTCTCACCAAATATACAGCAGCAGCACATTTATAGACTTTCACTAAACTACTTTTAAGACTCCTACAAATAATGAAAAAATACATTTTCTGAGTATATAAATTTCAGTGACTTTTACCAAAAGATAGTTTGTTGTGTATCAACAACGTTGTTCAACAGACAATTTGGCAATGAGAGAAATGCTCTATACTCATCCATTCAAAACAGTTCTCATTCATTACAGGTGGGTAGGGAGTCCTTGAACTGTGGCTAGTACAGCTGAGAAAGTGATTTTTTTAATGTTATTTTAGTTAATCACAATTTACATGGCCATTTGTGTTGGCCATCACAATCCATTATTTGACACATTATTTGAAAAGTAGGTTAAATTTTCAAATACCTAATACTCAGTTGTGTTAGCACTTCTTCCTGACTTTTCTTTGTACTGTTAATAGCATTAATAAAAATATGAATAATAGATGTCTTGATTATTTAAATCTTGAATTTAGGTTTGGCCTTCTGAGTGTTGACCTCAAGGAACCACCAAAATGTAAACTGAAGACATTTAATTCCTTTCCTGCTTTGTGCACAGCTACTTTTAAATTGTTCCAATGAACTTAATCAAATAGAGGTTGGACATTGGGTCTCTGAAGCAAAGGGTCTCTGTCCCTGAGTCTCATTTCATTTAAGAATACCACTGAGGTGATACTCTTAAGTGAAATAAATGGGACACACATGTGTAAATACCGAATAGCTTCTCTAGTGTGAGAAACTGAAAGTGTAAATAAGGACTAAAAGGTATAATAGATAATGTGAAATAGGAAGAAAAGGAGTAAGGGGAAGTAGAAATGGGAGGGGTAGGGAAAAGGAAAGAAGGAAATGGAATTAATATGAGAAAATGAAAAATAATGGAAACAAAGTCTTTGTAGATAGGGAGAGGTGGAGGAGTTGAAGGGAGGGCAGGAGAATGGGGAGAAAAGAAGAACCAAGATGGGTTATGTGAAGGTGCAAACTCCCAACAATGAATGCCATTATTTTGTATATCTTAAATGTGCCAATAAAAAATTTTTAAATAACATTTGTATTTAAAGAAGCTATGTAAGCTTCCTCTATAGGTGGTGGTGGGGGGGGTGGGGTATTCCTAGAAAAAAGAATCCATTCCTATCATTATAGGAGGAAACCTTTCATGGCAGTTCACCATTCTTTCTTTTTTCTTTTCTTTTCTTTTCTTTTTTTTGGGGGGGTACCGAGGATCGAACTCAGGACCTCGTGCTTGCAAGGTAGGCAGCAGCACCCCTGAGCTAAATCCCTGGCCCACCATTCCTGCTTGAGCACAAGAGTCTCCATGACATATGAAATTGTTATCTTCCATGTCCAAGGCCTTGCAGGACGGTGGGAGATGATCTGAGATGCTGTCCAACACCCAAAATTTAAAGATGGAAAAGTTTATTTGGATTCACATGTTCTAGAGGTTTCAGTCCATCATAAGGTGGTAAAAGGACCTAGGCAGAAGAAAGTTGCTCACATTGTGGGGATCAAGAAGCAGAAAAAGAGGGAAAGAGCCAGTCAGGGAGACAACCCCAGTGGCCTGACTTCTGACCAGACCCTACCTCCCAACAGCAAGTCAGCTATAGCACCGCCATGATTCAGTAACCTAAAAGCCTCACCTGTGAACATGAGAGGCCCCCGGAGGATATTCTCCACCCAAAACATAACAGCCTCAGAAGGGACCATAGCATTAATGATGCTTGCAGGTAGGTAGGGAACAAAAGGTTAGGAAAACTTTTTTACAGGCCAGTAGGTCACAGATCAATAATTCATAACCTGTGCATTGAAAAGGAATGGATACCTAGCACATGTTCCAAATATTTCTCATGCCTTATAGATTACTTTTCACTCTTATATCAGTATGTAAACATGAAATTAAGCCAACAATGCTAACTGTTGAATACACTAGTTACTTCTTCAGATTTTTTCTACCTCTAGAATAAATCATTTCCATAAAAAATTTCAAATCCTCAAGTGTTTCAACAAAAATACAGTTAATTCTTGGAGAGTTAATAAATTTCTAATAAAAAAGAAATAAACTGCTCATAATACACCAGGGCCAGAAAAGAATGACTGTAATGCTAACAGACCTTTGGTAAGTCAAGGTAGACAAATGAAATTGTATACTTTTTCCCTGCATGAAGAATATCCATGATCCTTGCCTCTACTATGAAGTATAGTGTTGTCATTATCAGTTGGAAGTTTGACCTCCTGCATCCTCAAGTACTAAACAAGCAAATTTTAAAGAAGCACAAATTAGCCCCAGGGTAAAAAAAAAAATCTCTCTTAAATCATGCAAATAATGTATTTTGTCGATGAAATTCATTTCATTAACTTCATTTTTCTCGAGGCCTAAACAAATTTTCTTCTGAAAGTTTTCAGCAATGCCACAGTTCTATATCTCAAGTCATTTCAAATACATATTTGCAATCTTTCACTCCCAGGCATATCAAGAATATATAACTTCTGCTATAGGAGCAAGCCAAAAATCAGCAAGTAGAAAGAGAGATTGGAATGCTACTAATTTTGCCCACATTCTGATGCACCAAAAGAGACGAAAATGACACTGCACAAAATAAAATGTCATTTCCCAGCAAAAAGTTCACCTTTGCCTGAAAATCTGAGGTATGGGCGATCCTGAAGTAATTGTAGAAGTACAAATATGTCCCAGTACACCATGAATTAAGCTGTGGAGCAAAGACACAAGCGTTTATACAACAGGGAACTCCTCACTCTGCAGATGCTGCGGTTGAATCTGAAGTGGTACTGACGTCTCACTTCTTAAAACTATTCTTTAACATTTTCTATGTTGCACTATTACTCCTTAGTTAAGTAGTAAGTATGGACTTGGACCAGAATTTCTTATTCATATTGACTAGACAGGAGGGCCGGCCTGAACCTGGCAAGACTTTTAGGGACATCCCTTCTCTCCACTAGAGGCCACAAGTACAATGCTCCTTCTCGAGCTATGACATTCAAAACTGTCTCTACATATTGTTGCCAAAAGTTGCTTAAATGGGGGGTCTTCTGGGTTGAGATAGACCTATTAGATAGAAGCCAGATGGTTCTACTCTATATGAGGCCTGAAAAAGGAAGATAATACCAGAGATCCCTCACTTTGAGCCAGCCATGAGCTTGCTGCATACTTAAGTGGATGTACATTAAAACTACAGATTTTAAATAACAAGTATTTTGGCTATTAGCTCAGAAAAAAAATATCTATAATATTTAAGAAGGTCTAAATATACCATCCTTCATCCTCATTTGGCCTCTGATGTTTTACAAATTTCTGACAGTTTTTATTTCAGAAACTAAACTATAAAAAAAAAAACCTTCATGGCAAAAACTATAACATTTTGTACAGGCTGCAATTTTCCTTTTTAAGAGGCGTTTTGGACAATCATGCTCTTTTTAATGACTTGAATATAATGTTCCACAAACATGAGCTGAAAAATTCCTATTCATATGATGAAAATCTACATTAATTTAGCTGGATATTCTTCTCAGCTGTTTCAACTTACCCGAAAAGAGCTGTGGCTCCTACGTTGGCTTCCAGTGCCAGACAGGCAAACCAATACAGCCTTTTCATGCTGCGCTGCCTCCTCCTACCGCTTCCTCAAATGGTCACCTATTTAGGCGGTGAAGAGCTGATATCTCCTTTGGTCTTCTTTTTTATTTTTATTTTTTTGGTACTGGTGTCTGGACCTCTGAGCAAAATCCCTTTGATCTTCTATCCTGGGTCCATTTCTGTATCAGCTACAGTTCTCTGGAGGAAAAGAATCAACGGAAAAATAATTAACTGAGGGGATTTATGAGGTAGGCTTACAGAATCAGAAGTGGGAGAGACCACACGGGCTGTCCGTGAGATGAAGGTGGGAGAATCACAATGGCCACCTGCATTCTGGAGGCCAACGGATCTAGCAGCTGTTTGGCCCAAGCAGATAGAAGCGGCAAAACAAGAAGCATCAAGAATACAGCACTAGTCAAAGGCCAAAGTCCTGGAAGCTCCCTGTAGATTTGCTGGTGCAAGCCTGCTTTCTAAAGGCAAAGAAATTGAAAAGTGATGTCCAAAGGTGATGGCGAAGACTGGAGCTCTTCCAAACCAAGAACATTTATTTCTTCTTTCCCTTTTCATCCGTCCAGGCTACACACTATTGGTGCCACATCTGGGTGGGTCTTTCCCTGTCAGTTTGCTGGCCTCTATAGCAATCATCCACAGACACAGCCAGATCCACTGATCTGCTAGGCTTTTTTTTAATCCATTCAGTTGGCATACTCTGATTTATCTGCCTAGTTTGGTCTAAATCAAAAAGAAAAGTAAAGAGTGATGAAGAGAGGAGAGAGGGACAGTGGGTAGGAAAGAGCTTCTGCTAGGCAGGGGCATTTCTCCTACTACTGACTTGAAACTTATTATTATCAACACCTTTGGTAGAATAAGTCCTTTGTTTGAACCACAGTGCTACAATATTGACTTTCCTAAATAGGGCTTAAGACAAACTTGTCTTATTTACAAGTAGTCTTTTAACCACTTACCAGTTCAATTATTTAAATACAAGATGATCAAAACTTGCATTTTTTGTTAATTTTTAGTAGCTAATATAACAGCAAATATTAAAATGACAATTTTATTAAATTCATTCAATACAAGAATCAAATGGTTGAAGTGAAACCTACTCAAGCAAAGCTCGAATAGTAAGTATCTAAACAAACACACTGCCCAAGTGATGCTCAGGGTAAACTGTTCTGTGGTTGTCTGAAGCTCTCTCAAAGCTGCTTTCTGGCAGAGCAGATCAACTGGGAACCTCTGATCCTACCCAGCAGTCATCCTGGAAGTGGAGTTTTTGCCTTTAACAACAAGTTGCTAAATAGAATAAATTATGAAATTCTCCCACCTGGCTATAACACACTCTTGATATGGAAAAGAGGAACTGGCAGGGGGCTGTCTCTTGGAGGTAAAGCTCAGTGGCAGAGCACTGCCCCACCATGTGCAAAGTGCTAGGCTTGATCTCCAGTACCACACACACACACACTACAGGGAGTAGGGCAGTGAGGGTTTAGATGCAGAACTTTTATAAGTCTCCATATAAAAAAGGCATACATTCTACTAATCATGGAACTTAAATGAAATCAAATTTCTGACTTCTTTCTCATAGGAATAACCCTCAGTCATCTAAGACTGAAGTGGTATTATCCATAAGATATTATATCTTAATGTACAAAGATTAACTGACAGCCTAGTTAAATTTCAGTTTATTTCCAGTAGGTCCAGGAAGCTTAAGAACAAAGTAGTTAATAATATCAATACTATGGATTGCATGTAATGTGACAGAGGAAACAGTATTTCAGGCTCATTTCTAGGCTTGCGTTTCTGAGGGCTACACCTGATTGATACCTAGTGATGGGCATACTGGAACAATTAGGGCTTGCAGTTTCAGAGTACAAAACACCAGGATATAGTCTAAAGTGATGTAGGACAAGGGCATTAATTTCCTTCCCATTTTCTTTACACATTATTTTAATCTGTATCATAGTTTCCAACTTTTCTACAGAGCCCCATGGGATCTTGCATTAGTCA
This sequence comes from Fukomys damarensis, assembly GCF_012274545.1. Taxonomy (NCBI): domain Eukaryota; kingdom Metazoa; phylum Chordata; class Mammalia; order Rodentia; family Bathyergidae; genus Fukomys; species Fukomys damarensis. The sequence goes on along the minus strand of NW_022900950.1, from coordinate 68,509,459 downwards.
GCTTTTTTGTCTTTAGAACACAATATCCATCACCACAATTTAAAGGAAGTTTAATTTGATTCTTGGTTTTAGGAGATTCAGTCAAGAGTCAGCTGGATCCAAAGGAGAAGTGTCACGGCAGAAGGACACAGCTAAATGTTGTGCTTTACAGCTACATACCCTCCAAGAGGCTCATATACTCACTAGCGGGGTTTTCAGAGGAGGATTGAAGGCTTGGACCATGGGAGTGCCATAGCTGATTGGCTATTAGGAGACAGGCCTGGTCTGGTGAGGCAAGTCACTGGGGGCATGACCTGGAAGGGCACATCTCCCTTCCCAGCTCCTCCCTGCTCTCTCTGTTTCCTGGTTCTAATGACATGAGCAGCTCTTCTCTGCCAGACCCTTCCACCGTGCTTTCCTACCTCAGAGTGAGCCAACTCCGGCCTAAAAATGTGAATCAAAATAGTCCTCTCCTCCTTTCACGTGTTGGGTATTATGTCCCAGTGATGAGAAGGTAACTAAAAGGCAGAGCAGAGATGTTCAATTCATAAAGGCTTGGAAGTAGAGAAGCACAGTGCCACAGAGGAAGAGGCAGGCCAAGTTCACTCATGCAGCCAAGAACCACTCAGACACACCAGAAGTGCATTTTACTAATCCCCTCAGTGACCCCCAAGCCAATCAAGTTGACACAATTAGGCTTAACTACCACAGACCCCCTGAGAACCCACCCAGCTCTGAGAATTCCAGACATGCCCAATCAGGAAAGCATAGCCTACAGTTTGGTTTAAATCTTGACTCCTGACATTGGTTTCCATTTGAAGAGGAGGATTCCATAGCTTAAGCCAGTGGTGTGTACAGGTTGTGAAATCTTCAAACGTGTTAGCTGCGTCCTTTGAATGGCATGCACCAAGATGGGATATAGGAGTAAGAGATCTGTGGAAATACTGGTAGAGGATAAAGTGGGAGAGCATTCAGACATCACTGCAAGAGCTGCATTTGAAAGAGGCAGGTTGGGTAGGAAAAGCTTCAGCCGCACTCTTCTAACTCAGTCTCAGCCAGGCCAATGGAAAGCCTCCAGAATAAAGCTGACCGTCAGGGGAACCCTACTGTGGTAGGAATTCAAGATTCAGGGTCTCCAGATTGCTCAGTCACCGCCAGGAGCAGCCTCAGGGAAGTCTAGCCTGAACATTTTTTCTGGAGGTTTTTAAAGTAGTGTCTTCCTCTGCTTCTGCCACACTGCATATCTATTCCATCTCCAGAATGAATGTGTGAATCCAAATACGCCAAAGATGATGCAGCCAGGATGATACATACACTAGGCGCTTTCGAAGGAAGATCTGAGCAAGCCATAGCTACCGCAGCATTCTGAAAATTATTGTGACAGTTTAGATATTTGAAAAGTGAGAAGTAGGCACTCATTGCTAAGGACAGATGTCTCTGTACTGTGAGTGACATCTCAGAGGCTGAACGCACACCCATGAGACAGGGTTGTGCGTATACAAGTACCTGAAGTTTCTCCCCATCTGTCACTCAAGGGACTCCATTGCTTTGGCCAAAAACTTCAAAATAGTTCTTTAAATTCAAAAGAAAGAAAAGCTTTAGAAAAGAGGAACTTGAAGGAGTAAGATAGAAAAAATAGAAGATTGTTTCTGTTGTTTATCTTTTAATCTCTCAAAAATAAGCCTTAAAAATAAGGGCATAATGTAGATTCTATAAAGATTAAAAATGAAACCGATCAAGAGCTCATTTATTCCATACCTCCACTCCCAATACTAGATGAATGTTGCCTAATCTAGGACAAGAAGGATTTAAAAAAAGAAAATATAAAGATAGCTCGGATTCCTGTAAGTCTCCAAGAAGCTTCTGTGTCCTCTTTCAGTCCAGGACACAAACCAGTTGGGTATAAACTGGGGAGAGGATGTGTAATCACAATTAGACCAACAGTGCACTTTGACATCCAGAGCAGGGACAAGAAGAAACTGTGTTTCCTTCCTGGTGAAGCCCAGGAAGTGACAAACTTTAAGAGTCCTGATGGCGGACTGGGAATTTAGCTCAGTGGTTCCACCACCTGCCTTGCAAGCTCAAGGTCGCGAGTTTGAGTCCTGATGGTAAGCAGTAGTTAATGATGCAGGAGAATATTCTGAAGTTTCCCACATCCACAAGAAGGGTAGCAAGGTAGCTGTGAGGTGATGACCTAAAAGGTGTCACTAGTTTCTGCCATGGAGTCCCAGAAAGGAATGGCCACATCCCCCACTATTCCAAGTGCAGTCCATGGAGAAATGGTAGTCTTTTATGAATCCATTGTAAAATAAGTAGACAAAGTGAGAATAAGCATTTAGAAACTTTCATAGCAATCTGACATTGTATCTTCTAACTGCATGAAGGGGTGAGGTATTGATAAATTTGTATTTTCACATTCAAGTGCTGAGTTTCGTGAGACATGCATTGCATGGTAGCCTTGATAACAAAGCCTTGCCGAGGGGGAGTTCTTCCTCCACATAGGGATTTAAAAAGCACTAGCCTATGCCATCTATAAGAAGACTAAAACAGGTTCAAGGACATACTAAAGAGTGTGACAAAAAATGATGGCAAAAATTTAGACAGGGTGAGTTTCATGGCTTAAAAATACTTCCAGCACGAGTAGCTCAGTGCCTTCGAAGCTATAAATACCATCTGGGGTGGGAATCTTGAAATCACTGAAAACATCATGAAGGGAATGTGCAGAACTGATCAGATTAAGTTTCCTGACTTTAGGTATGGTGGAAATTCAAATCAAATTCAGTTACAGAAAAACTTTAAAAATGAGGCACTTATCGTACTAGACCGAAGATAATACAGTGCATGCATTGCTACAATGTTCCTAAACACAATGTTCTGCCAGACCCTTCCCAAACAATCTGACACAGTTAAGACATTTTGATATTTTGAAAAAAAGTGTTGCTGAATAAGGACATAAATCTTGCCGCCTTCCTCATGTACGTACAATAGAAAGCCTACTACAGAGAAAATGGAGAAGCCGTATAGTAATACATGTAGTTAACATGCATTACTTCATTTCCCACTGAGAACGGTACTTGGTGTTTCAGACTTAAGGAACAAAGAACCAGTGATTCACTTCAAGGAAAGAGGAATTCGCACAAGGAGACCACAGGGAGGAACCTGCACAAGATTAGCAAACCGCCGGAAACAGAGGTGATGCTTGAGTCTCCTCTATGTTCAGTCGTGACGATCTCAAGCTGTTGGGAGGGAGTGTTGCTCCCTGCTACCTTCTGCAAATCCACCCATCTCTGGCAACACAGTTCTGTTGAGTGTTCAGTTGCTGTCAGCTCCAACCACATTTCCCAACCCTATTTCTACTTTGCAACCTCAAACCACTGTACTGCCAACTAAGGCTTGGTCAAATTTCTGGATTAGAAGATTGAGTGATGTTCGTTTCCCCCTAGAAGTAGACCTCACAGACAGCAGCCCTCTGGCAGACTCAGACAGGCTGCCCTTGGGTCTGTTACTCTGCTTCAATCTAAGCAGCTCTGTCCCATCCGAACGGGGAACCAGAGAGGAGTAATCACCACAGTCACAGGGCTACAGATGATTTGAGTCTCAGAACTATTCTCCCACTAGTGTCAACAGGCCGGAGAATTTCATTCAGGGCCAGTGGGGTTGGTACTCAGGCCTGGTGCTTTGCTATTCCTGAGAGCAGGAGTTGTCCGAAGAGCCAACTAGTTTCCCCATGCTGAGGTCCTTAGGCAGGGCTGGCAGGACAGCCTCGGCCATCCCATATTCTAGTTGGCCTCTGGACTTGCTTCTTAAATTTTCACGTATTCCACTTTTTCTTTCTATGTCCATTCTTAAAGGTGGAAAGGCTAATTATAAAAATACATAGTTACCATTTCTAAGATTGACTTCTGTTCCAAAATGCCACCATATCTACATGGCTCATTAGGCTGTGTTATACACACAATTCTATTCAGGGCCCAAGACACCTCACATAATGGCATTGCACAGACAATAGAATTCACTACAGGACAACTCTATGCCTCAACTTTAATTTGGATGTTACAGTGACAGACACAGTTTGATAATGAGCCTTCTTACCACAATCAATATTTTAAAGTCTTTTGCAGCAAAGAAAATATAATTATATTTATTCTTCTCCCATCTCTACAGAATTAACTTTGGGTACCTATGATCCTGAGTCTATCAGCGGCTATCTTCTAGGCTTTGTCTCTGAGGAGACAAGCAGACTCGGCTCATTCAGTGGATCCCTGCCCTCCACTCATCTCTCGTATGACTTTACAGGTTGTAACTGAAATATACAGAGATTGTTTAAATTTTTTAAATGCATTACAGTAAAAGATACATTGCCATGAATTCCCCTCAAACACACTCCGTCACTTTAAACACACAAATGCCATCATGCCACTTTCTTAAGTCGTTCCGGAAGTCCTCTTTCATAAGTATCTTTAGGAGATGCAATCAAAAATATGCTGAATGTTGTTACTGCGTGCCACCCAATGAAATTACAGGCCTGTAAACATATTATAGTAGGTTTTCATCCACCTCACTCATGGATCTAGCAGCCCATCACTTCTGACTCTTCTCCAAAGTCAACATGACCATGAAAGGTACATATTTTGAATGGACTCAGTACATTGAGGCAGCTACAGCAGCACAATTAAAGACATTCATGGAAAAGAACATTCAGAACTGCCTCAGAGAATAAAAAGAGTGATAGGATAAATGTGTTCCGAAGGAAGAGAGAATATCTTGAGAAAGTCTCACGGCCATGTGTCTTTTACTACAATAAATTTGATAAATTTGAACATTCACTGTAGTTTTCAATTACACCATGCACCATCAGGATGGGAAGCTCTTTTAGGATAAAGAACTGAGCTATGCTATCAGAAGCTTCATAACTGGGAGACAGGCCACCTGCTCCAATATAACCACTACCACCGCATGTTTCAGACTTGTCTTTGAACAGGGCACAGATGATAAAAAGTTATAAAATGAGGTTCCACTACACTTCAAATGGGTAAGTTATAAAAGTGCATGATATTTGCTATTGTTATTTTAGGTATGCTCTACAGCCATGGGTAAAAGTTGTGTGTTTCTTCTAATATAAATTAAAATTTCATAAAAACACAGGTATTTTCTTTAAAATTTTTGATCATTTGTAAGGTCATTCTTATTGAGATCACACACACACACAAAAAAAATAGTTTGAAGGATAAACTGGCCAATATGGGCTTATAAAGTAAGGTAATGAGCACAGGCATATATAAAACAAGATTGTGTTCATTAGGTAGCAGGAATCTTACCTCCAGCATACCATATGGCTGCGATAATAAAGTGTACACACCACCTTGGGAGGGAGAGTTTCTGGAAAGGAAGAACAATATGTAACATGGCCCCACCCACCAAATCCCAGGGCTCTAGGGCAGTAAGGGAATGAAGAGATCAGGGTGTCACTTCAGTGGACGCCTCATCCCATGGAGGGAGGCAGCAGGGGTTTTCAAATTGTTTGGTCAAATAATAAATAACTGACCAAATGGGCTACATGTTGTTAGCACCCTGAAGTTGGAAAATGATTTCCAAATTGCCTCTAGTTGAGGATTAACTCAAACATTTCAAAGAATTAAACGGACATAATTAAACATACATTTTAAGTGATAGCAAAACCTCACACAGGATAAAGCACTCAATAGGACAGTGAAGCCCTAAGGATGTTTATTTAAAATTCTAAGAATCTGTATTTCATTGTTCACATGGAGTTGAACAGAGGGCTGAATAATATCAAGAACTCAAACCGAGGACCACTAGTCCTTTGTAAGTACAGAATTTAATAACACCAGAGTGAAAGAGACTATGGTGAGAAGGAAATGGCCCAGGTACATCAGTAAAAACCAGCCAGACGGATTTACACCCATACCCCAAGAAGGCCACTACAAAGTTTTGCATTGCTCAAAGAAGTATTTGAAGTCAAAGAGCACATGTGCAAGAGAAGTTTAATCACTGAGACCAAATGAGTGAAGATGCACCGATTTTAAGAAATGTGATTTAGGGGAAAGAGTATCTCATAAAAAGAAAGTCTTCGAGACTTTTCCAGAAACTAGAGACCCTAGTTAGACCAACTGTGATCTAGTTTAAAGCTGAGGACACTGAAGCTATGAAAGAAGTTGAAGTTCATACAGTCCATTTGGTAGGATACTATACTTTGCCAAATACTTAGTTTAGCATCCTAGTTTAAAAGGTGGTTCAAACCTGGTAATGAAGAATTAAGATATATGATGTACAAATTGCCTATGATGAATGTGATCATTATATAAATATGCACACACACACACACACACACATATACGCACACGCACACACATACAGTGTACCAATAAAGCTAATTTTAAAAAAGAAATCAGAGACTTACCATATGTACAGTAAACATTTAGTAAACCTCTGAAAAACAAACATGAAAAGTATACTAGTGAGTTCATGACTCGTGGTGTTGTGCAAAAGGAGAGTGTATTAACAAATTCAAATCCATCTTTTAAAAAAAAGGTGCAGAGACATTCAAATCCATACCAAAGTAGCAAAGTTTCCTTTTCCAGCTTAAACAACTCATATAGCTATTACTTCTTTTGATTGAGGCTCTCATACTCTCTCAGGTTTCAAATTTATATAGTTTCAAATAAACTGCAGTTTATAAAACTATGCATAAGGTAGTGGGGGAACTCAGTAATTTTTCAGTCTGCTCAGATTTATTATTGAAGACACAGATGGCATTTTATTCTCCAGCATCCTGAATTAAATTGTCCCAATTCTCAGCATAAAATTTCTACGTAGTTTGTACAAGAAAGAAGTGTTACTGTTATATTGCAACTTTTAATATAATGAAGATAAGCATTGGGTTTAGTGGACTCTGTGGAACTAAAGGATATATTCTAAAGTGTGTGTTGAATTCCAGTGTGTCAGAATAATAGGTGATAAAGGACCAGAGATTCTGGGTAGAAACAGCATAAATTCAAGCCAAACAGGATTAAGCTCAATAGGGAAAATACAGGTTCACAATAGAACCATTCATGGGGAGACACAACTGGATCCAGGTGCTCAGGTGATATTATCAGGAAGGTATTTCACCTATTTTTTTTTTTTTTTGGCTCACCCTTCCTTTACTGTTGCATATTTCCCAAACAAATTTCTCCTTATGGAATTCCCTTGGAAATTATACTTCTGTCATCACAGCTCCAAGGAGAAAGAGAATTTCTCCTTTCCTGTTACTCCATCAGAAGTCTTGGAATTGAGGCTGTCCTAGGTGTACGTCTCCCATAAAATCAGTACCTACAGTCAGGAAAGGTAAGTGTGCTAATTACCCATTGTGTAAATAAACATAATCATTACTCTAGTCAGTAGGGTTAGCTCCACTAAAGCACATGGGCTGGGAGGGTAAGAAGGGTGGTTTAGAAAGGAAATGTGCAAGATTATTAATTGTTGGAAATAAATTTTGAGTTGTCAAAAATGATGGTACTAGTAAGAATCACATTACTCGGTGCTGGAGCAGGATGTGGAAGAGAGGAAAAGGAAGGATTCTGAAATGATTCGTGTGGTGAGGGAACAGAGTAGGCCCATTGCTATGCTTAGCTAGTATTAGAATTTACAGGTGGCTATCTATAGAAATAACTGCAAGTGTACATACTGATGTCAATATATACACCACATATTTCCATGCGGTGTCAGCTGAGAGGGCAGAAAGTGACAATATAAAAATGCATGAAAGAACTCTTGTACTATCTTCTCAATTTGGTATAAGTCTAGAATTGTTTAAAATTTTTTATTTTAAAAAAATTGAACGGGACACAAAAAAAATTTAAGGAACAAAGATAAGGAGAACATGACAGAAAAATCAGGAAATATAGAAGTCAAATATCCACTTGTTATGAATTTAAGGAAAAAAGAGGAAGTGGGAGACATAAATAATTACCTCCCAAAGATGTCCATACCCAAGAAGAACCTGTGAGCATATTACTTTACATGGGGAAAAGAACTTCATAGATATGACTGAGGCTAATGACCTTGAGGTGAGCTATCCCAAGCATCCTTATACAGCCAGGAACAAACTAATAATGGGGCTTTAACATGCAGAGAACTACTCCAGACTGCAAAGACTGTGGGAGATGGCAGCATAAAAAGAACTGGCTCAGTCTGGGTTGAGTTTGTAGATAGAAGAAGGGGGTCAGAAGCCAAGGAATGCTGTGGCATGTAAGAGCTAGAAAGAGGAAGGAAATGCATTCTCCCCTAGAGCTTTCAGGAGAAAAAGCAGCCCCACCAACATCTGTATGGAAGCCCAGTGTCAGACTTCTGACCTGCAGAAGTGCAGACAGTAAAGTTCTACTAAAGCAATTAAAGTCATAATTGTCATCACCATCACCATCGCCATCATTATCATCACTGTGGTATTTGCAGTAGCTGGGCACTTGTGCTCACTTCAAAACTTGACCTGGATGGCTGAACCATACTCACAATTATGCTAGTCATAATGTCATTATGACTGAATGTTTGAGGGAAGAGGAAAGTACAGGAAACGTATTTCAAGCATCTTGCTAACTGTGGTACCAAAATAGTATTTATTTTCCACGATAGATGAGTGAGATTTATTGTACCCATGCAATTTTCAGTCCTATAATTTCCTTTTGGTTCTTTTTTAACATTTCTCATTACATTTTTTAGTTCATTGTGAGCATATTTTAATTTTGCCTAAGAATACCTTTAATTGCTTCTTAAAAATTATTCTCAGCTGGTTCCCAAATCAACTCAGAGTTGGACTCGTGTAATTTTCTCCTTCCTTGTGAGTGCATTCTATTTTCTTATTGTGTTTTGTTGTTGTTGTTGTTTGTTTATATATCAGGTTTATATATAACAGACTGCATCCTGGATATTTTGAAGGTTAAATTGTGGCAATTCGAAGCACTGTTATTTTTTTAAATATATTTTTCTCTCTCACTTAGCAGGCATCATTTTGGCTGAGCTTAAATTGGAAACTAATTTGGGGTCAGCAGCTCCTATCTCTCTTCTGACTTTTTCTCTTTATCTGAGCCACTGCATCTGTCCAAGATATACATGATCCACAGATAAGTGAGCTATGTAAACCGACAGAATCTTTGGATCCCTCCTCTGGTTCTTTCCATTCTGGAATTCCCTGACTTCACTCTGCAGCAGCCACATGTCTCTGGCTTCTGGAAACAGTTTTCTCGTTCCCTTGGCTAGAAAGTCAGTATGCTTTCATGCTGTTGCTACCGCCTCCACTGAAGACACTGAGAAGCTACAAGATGAGAAAACGAAGAACTTAATTCAAAAAGCCCAAAGGCAACCCCTCCAAGTGAATACAAAGAAATGCCTTTGTCTGTTCTTCCAGTAGTTATCTTTGTACTGAGTCCAAGCTTCAGAGTTGTTTTCTATAAGATAGACACTGACAGACATTTGTAAATAGGGAAGGGAGGAGGGGATGAAGGGAGGGCAGGCTAATGGGAAAAAAATGAGAACCAAGACCTGTCATGTAAAGGTGCAAGATCCCAATGATTAATGTAACTGTACTGTGTACCTAAAATGTACCAATAAACTCAATGAGGAAAAAAAAAAAAGACAGACATTGCTTGCATTTTAGTCATTATTCTCAGAAGCAAGTCCACCAGATCAATGGATTGAGAAAAAAATTATTTAAGGAAAAAATGGAAATAAAGTCTTTGTAAATAGAGAGGGGTGGAAGGGTTGACAGGTGGGCAGGGGAATGGGGAAAAATAAGAACCAAGATATATCATGTAAAGGTACAAATTCCAATGGTGAATGTCATCATATTGTATACCTAAAATACACCAATAAATTAATGAATTTTAAAAAATTCTTTTGATATGTGCTTCTCAAAAGAAGTAGAAATGGCCAATAACTACCTGGAAAAATTTCAGCATCTTTAGACACAGGTAAATGCAAATCAAAACAATTATTTCTTCTTATCCTGGTCAGAATGGCCATCATCAAGAATACAAAAAGTAACAAACTCTGGCAAGGATGTGGGGGAAAAGGCACTCTTCTCATTCTTGGTGGGGACATAAACTAGTGTAACCACTGCATAAAATAGTATGAAGGTTCCTCAAAACCTGCAAATAAAAATGCCACTGACACCAGCCATACCTCTCCTGGGTAAATTCCAGAAAGAATTCAAAATCATGCTGTAAAAGACAGTTTAGTTCCTTCGCTTATAGATAGGTAGCTAGTAGCAAAAGTGACTGAGATAGAGCTGGATGACCATCCACAGAAATAAGAAAATAAGACTAGGCAGTGAACTAGGACTTTGGACCAAGAATGGACTTCTTCAGGCTACACTAGGTGTAGCCTATCCCTATTAAGCACCTGAGTTTCAAGGCACTGAAAATGTAAAATGACTGATTTTTCTTTAAAATCCCAGTTTCTTTCAAACTGTACAGGCCAAGTAGCTGGGTGAAAATGCCTGACTTCTAATTGGTCATTTTAAACCCACCACGCTATCTGTGTTAGGTGGCCACTAAACAATTTAGCAATTTTTGTGCTGTGCTTGTCCACCAGAGGTTCTGGGCTGAAGGATATGTGGTGACTCTCTTGGGCCCCTCCCGGACCAGGGACAATTTATCTTCTTGTATTTCTGACAAACACTATCCTAACCTCCTCTTTCTTGTGTCTCAGTGTACCTTCTTAAACTTCACGAGGCAATGAGCTCAGGATTATGCAATTCATATGGAATCAACTGTTTCAGTACAATGGGGACACAAGTATATTCATGTGTTTAGCAGTGCAACTCCCCAGAATTAAATTCTAGAAACAGTTGTCAAGTGAAAGAATCAAATATTTGTTTCATAAAACAAGTTAAAAGCAGTCTATTAGCACTGGTCCTGATTTATCTGTCTAGTTCCTTCATGAAATGCTGAAAATAAAAGCTGCTTACCAAAAAAAGTATCAAGCAGAAATAAAGCAGATACAACAATGTTCTACATATATGGTAACGAACCACTGCCAAACCAGAGAACCTATTACTACTCATGTCCCTGGTGGGCAGAACACAGAAGTTATACATGCATATACTCTGTCATTTTCCCAAATCATTTTGATGCTACGAGGCAGTGGCAATGGCCATTGGTGAATTCGTAAGTAGTTAGATTAAAAAAAAATTAAAAAACCAAAGACCTTAAGTAACAAAACTAGTCAATAGCAAGGAAGAGAAGCAGTTAGAAGGGATTTTTTAAATGTCCATCTACCAATGAATGGACAAAAGATGTGGGATTTTTTTTTTATATACAATACAGTGCTACTCAGCCATAAAGAAAACTTGAGACATTTATAGCTAAATGGATGCAACTTGAGACCATACTCTTAAGTGAAATAAATTGGACATGTATATAAATATTGCATTATCTCTGTGCCATGAAAAACTGAAGGGTAAATAAGGATCAAAATGTATAATACATAATATGAAAAAGGAAGAAACTGCACAAAAGGAAAAGGAAACTATGAAGGGGGAAGGGGAGAAAGAGAATAGAAAAGAAAAGGAGAAAAAACGAAATAAAGCCTGTGGAAATAAGGAGGGGTTGTTGAAGGGATGGGAACGGATTGGGAGAAAAAGAGGAGTCAAGATATACCACGTACAGGTACAAATTCCCTTTAATGAATGTGATTATTATGTATATTTATATTACACCAATAAAATTAATTTAAAAAATAAAAGCAGAGCTTTTGATTTTCCAAACAATAAAATTCAAACTGTATTATTTAAAATGTTAGAAGTGGAGGCAAATTCTAGTAACTGGCACTGAGATCAGAATGAAACAATCCAGAATATTTTGCCTGAGTTCAGAGGGCTTTCAAATCATCTGCGAGATCAGTGGTTTGAAAGGAAGTTGGCAGAGAGACAAAGAACCAGTCATAGACTTGAGCAATGATGATGAAGACAACGGCTAGAAGACAAAACCTAAGACAAGGCATTTCAATCAGAATGAAAGGAGAAATAACTAGGATTAAGATTCTAAGGAATAAAGATGGTCCAGAAACCAGAGGCCAGAGGCAGAACGCTGTGGCCCAGGGGGCATGTTCAGAGGTCTGTGGAGGACTTGTACTCAACACATGGGAGTCCCTGGGGTCGAGGGGCAAGATGTGGGGACTGCGGGGGAATGCCAGACAAGAAGTTATTCAATGAATTCAATGACTTCAATTTGTGTGGAAGAGCCAATTAATGTGGGATCCAACTCCTTTCAGATATTATGCCAAAATTACCCTGCAGATTTACAGGGTAAATGTGCCCTTGAACACTGGAATAAACTGCAGGGATGGGCAAGAAAGGAAGAGCCTAGAGCTGGTATTAGAAATGAAGGAAGGGTGCCGAATGAGTGTGTGGAAAAACTTCCACTGCATCGTGACAACTGTCAAGGGAAATCACACTCTTGGACCTCAGAGGTCTGTCCTCGCTCACACTCACAGAGACAAGCCAAGGCACTCTGAGTAGACAGGACGAGGGCTGGACGTATAGAGACAGCAGCCCGGACACAGGATGTTGGGTGGATTTAATAACAAGTGTGAGGCGGAGAGGGCCGCGAAGGTGGCAGAGAATAGGGGAAGAGAGAAGATCTCTTGGTAGAGGAAGGATAGTGCCAGGATGTTTGGCTCGTGATGCCACTTGCTCCAATGGTACCACATTCCGCATAGCAAGTTGTTCAGTTTGGTGAGCTACTCCAAGTCTGAGAGCGGGATAAAACAGGAACAATTTTAGAAGCAAACAAAACGTGAAGAGCTTGCCTATGTTTTAACTCTCATCACTTTCTGTTTCCAGGAATACTGTCTCATTCTTGGCATGAGTTACCAAGCACCCAGCTAAGAGAACATTCGCTAGAAGTTCCTGTTCTTTTCGATCTAAAACAGGGAGTCTGGAAGAAGATTTTCTTCATTAAACTAAAGTAATGCACTTTTTCAGTGGGCCACACTGAAAGACAAACACAAGTTTTGCTCTTAAAAGGTGTGACTGTCCCTTCAGTCTGATTTTAACAAATATAAAATGGCCCTCATCCAAATAATTACATTCTTCCCAAAGGCCACTTTAAGAAGCTATAAGATTACACTTTAAATGAAGTACTAGGTTATTTTGCTACCTAAAGCTGGATCTAGATGTACTGCTCCCATAAATCTGCTGCAGAAGGAACAACACCATATTCAAGACCACCCTGCCCATACCAGTCACAGTAAAACTGGCATAAGGGAACAATCAACGGGCTGATGTCTGATTTTCTTCCATGAGAGTTTTAACTAATGTCAGAATAGCTCACATTTTAACTAATTTTATATATTAGCACGTAGTCTCTAAACCAAGGTCAAATTACACAGAAGGATCTGTTAGCACCCTTGTTCACAAGGCTATCACACACCAGTAACGGCAGGGTTCTTTATCACTGAACGCTGATTCTGCCTACTGATTTCTCTCAAACATTGAGTCTTCCGGGCAGCCACTGTCAATCCACTACTGGAGTCGAGCTCAACCCCACATTAGCACGTCACCCCGATGAAGTCAGCGTTGGGCGCTGAGCAATTCACACAATGAGGATTGAGGAAACTGAAGCTCAAAGAGCTTACTGAGCTGCCCAGGGTGACAGACCAAGGATGACGCACTTCCTCAGTTCCCTTCCTCTGTGTCCATGGTTCATGATGGAACCGACGCGAAAATGCATGGCTGCCAAAGAAAATCCATCCGCAAATGTAACTGACTACTTGGATCAACTGCATTTTCTAGAACTTCATGGAGTAGGACTGGAGAAAATACACAATAAAGGCGGGAATAAGGAAGGCCCAGGCCTAGGAGTCGGTTTGTTTTGAAACTACACAAACATCTTTTGAGTAACAGGCTGAAAAATGGATAACTGAATCTAGTAATGTTCTCGGATACAAAAGTACTGGCAAAATAAAGAAAGCAATTACCAGGCTACAATTCATCCGTGTGTACAAAGCATCTCCCATCTCTAGAATTTCTAAAGCAAAGCACTTGCTCCTGCTTGAATACCTAGGAATGTGCCAGTCAGGAGGAAAATCCTTTGAACGTGGACTTTTGTTCACACCACAGACTTGAGTTTGAAAAGTCCACCAAAAATAAAACACAACACATAAAACGGAATCCTGAAGATCTGTTATACATCAAACTGTGGCAAGATACTCATAAATCTGTATAATTTAAAATGTATACAATTATAAAATAAGTCAATAAAATTTACCATATTAAACTAAAGAAAACAGCCAATTCCAAAAAAAAAAAAAAGAATCCCGAGGATCTATTCTAGTTCCTTATTTTTCAACATATGGATTGTGTTAATACATATAACTTATATATTATGAATATTTATATTCTGCCCCACATTACATTAGTTTCTGATATAATTTTAAATGTCTATTTAAAATGAAGTAGTCTTCATTTTACATACTTCTGATTTGTAAGAATTTCAATTTCTATGGTTTCATTATATAACATTGGTCTTCTAACTACACATTTCCAATTCATGTCTTCATGATATAGTAAATATAACTGACTTTGCATAGAGTAAAAACCATAGTACTAATGCTTTCCTCCGCAAGTCACCATGGAAATACACATTACGATCAGTGACCAGCCACGTCATTCCTTTCAAGATCTGGCAGTGTTGGTTACTGGCACCTGTTACTCAGGTTGTGCCTAGCAAAGTGTGGGGCTGTGCTGCTTCTTTGTCTCCCGAATCCCGTGTGACGCTTTGTAAAGATGATTAATCAAAGGAGGGAGTAGCCCAGCAGGTGAAAAGTTCATAGTGCTAGGGGTGGGTTTGGATGTGACTGTGAGGCAGCTGGCCAGGGGACGTTGGCAGCTGGCTGTTTGACTCTAGCTATGAAGCAAATGGACCTGAATGAAGATGAGTTTGTCCATACACGAGGAGTGTGGTTGTGCTGAGAGTGAAGACACCCAGGAAGACGTGGTGCTGGGAGAAACCTTCCCCTTAAAGGAACTCCAGGGAATAACTCAGGACAATGACAGCATAAAAGGCAAAACTCTGGGAGTCGTCCCAAGCTTAGAAAGGTCCAGGGCAAGACACTGAGCATACAAAATATGCTTGCTCCATACTGTAAGTTACAGGTTGAGGAAAAAAAAAAGGCAAGCACAGTTCAAACTGTTTTTGGCAAGTCTTTATAAAGTAATGTGCCATTTAAATTCTCAATGTGCTCAGTGATTCACAGTGTATCAAATAAATATTAGCATTATTATTTTCCATTGCTCTATATATTTATAATAAACAATGGGAGCTATTAATGTTTTAAAAAAATATTCCAGATCATAGAATAATTTTTTCCATTGTTATTTTGTACCACTGAAGCCTGTAGCATCTTTACAATGCCCACTGCACTTTACAAAGCAGACATATCAAGTGGAGCTGTCAGACTCACCCCACATCATGCTTATGTTCTCAGGAAAAGGTGACAAATATTTTCAATGTTTTATGAGCTAAAGAAAAAGCTATTAGTATATAAGGTTCAAATTGTATAATTGATAGTGTGAAACAGGAAGAAAAGGGTTAAAGGAATAGGGGAAGTGGGAAGGGAAGAAAGGAAAGAAGGGAAAAGAAAAAATATGAGAAAAGGAAAAAAATGGAAACAAAGTCCTTGTAAATTGGGAAGGGTGGTGGGAGTGAAAGGAGGGCAGGGGTATGGGGAAAAAATGAGAATCAAGACCTGTCATGTAAAAGTATAAGATCCCAATGATGAATGTAACTGTGCTGTATACCTAAAAAGTTCCATTAATGAAGAATAAAGCTATCATAATCTTCAGTAAGTTCTCCTGACATAAAACCCCAACAAACTATTAATAACTTTCCTCAATCTCTCTTCCATTGTTTATAATATCTCTCATAATGGCAGAATTAAAATGCAAGTAAGTTTAATGTAACTATGTGTGCCTATTACATTTTAGTTAATAATGTAAAAATTTTGATGACTTTTAATTAGGGAAGAATGGTTTGAGTTGGAGTACTTTAAGAAGTCTATATAACTTTCAGATATAAAAATCAATTTGAAATTACTGAGAAAAATGTTAACTGATACATAGAGTTCATTCCAGGAAATGTTTTCCCAATAGTTGATAAGATTTGAGTATTATAGCACATTATTGAAAATATCTATTTCCAGTAAGAGTTAAAGGTTCTATCCCAATCTGGTTTTAATATGCTATTGAGTTTAACTGTACTTTTGATTTTCAGAAATATGGAAAGATCTATTTCTATAAAACAAAATCCTAGGTCTTCTAAAATATTTGAGTCTGAAATGTGTTCATCTCTATGTAATTATTAACACTTGTCTTTGACTCTTATCTACCGGTATTTTCTCCATGGACAAACTTTCAATTTTCTAAACAAGATCAGAGAAGGCAATGTGTATTTCTGAGTTGGCCTTGTTTTGACTGAAGTCTATTGCAACAGCTTCACCAACCTCTGCAGAATTCTGTGGGCACCAGTGGCTACATTCACCCATTAAGCAAAAGCAAAGGAGCCTTTCTTTCTAAGCAGATTTCTTGAAGCACCAGGAAGAAATATATTTAGACACATCTCCTCTCGAGGCATATACTGGCTCCACACAATTGTGCCAAGCCAAGAAAAAGACTGACATTTCAGCTTTTCTGTGAACTGTTCACTTCTTACTGCTGGAGAAAATTCAAGTTTTTTCTAAATTCCCATATGTTAATTGTAGACAGGAATTTCCAGAACTACAGTGTAGTGAGGAAAAAAAAAATCACTTTGAATTCAAACACTTTGGTTTAGTTTCCTTACTTGTAAAATGGATAGGGATAAGAATGGGGAAGCTTGTCGTTTCCCTTAATGCTGAAATATTCTGATATTAACAAATTTATACACATGTATATGGATATATATTAATTTCCAATTTCACTTTATAATATAATGCAAATTTTTGTAGCAGTAGCTTTCATTAATATAATCTGATAAAGATGAACCCAACATTAGCATGTGAATTTCTTATTCTGGTTAAATAAGTGATTTGAAACAGGAAAGTTAGTTTCCTGGTATAAATTTGTGTCATCATTCTGAAAGAGCAGATGATGGCTGAAAGAACCATCTCGAAAAGTATGTACCCTCTGTTTCTCTCTAATAACTATTGCACGTGAATATGACATGAGTCTTCTAAGTGACATTTCTCCTTGGGGGGAAAAAATCTAACATCTTTTTTTTATTTTTTAGCTCATTAATGCCTGACCAAGGAAACAAAAGCCACTTGATATATGCATATTGGCACAGTGACACACAGTATTTCATAACCGAATATTGATATCCTGGTCTATCTTTGTGTCTGACCTGTCCATACTCAGTTTAATCTCCAGGGAAAGGCTGGCTGAGTCGTGAACAGGTTGGTGATGTTATCAACCCACTGGGAAGCCGAGGCATATCAGTGATAGTGCAGGCTGTCTATTCCACCAAAACATACGGTTTGCTGACTGGAGCCATACAGAGTAAATGAAACCATTTGACAGATTTCTCTTGTCGACAAACACGGTGCACTTTTCGTGACAGTTAGCATCCGTGTAATCTGTGTGTCCTCGTCTTTACAATCATCACTAAGCTGAAGTCCTGTAAACCTGATCAAATGCACAGAGCTGTACTTAAAATTGGCTTAGACACTGAGAAGGCATAATTTAATGAATAAATCAGATCATTAAATTTGCAAAAATCTTCCTCCCAAGGCAAAAAGTACATCTAATATTTCATGTTCACTCTTTTTTAAACTCTGTTGTATTTTATATAATAAAGAACCAAAAGTAGTTTAAAGAATAACAATTTCAAATTGTAAATCCAGAAGGACAAAGCCTATCAAAATAGTATAATATTTACATTAAATTTTATAAATGATAAGTATGGTATTGTTTTATTTTTTTGTTTTTTTGTTTATTTTTTTTGGTACTGGGGATTGAACTCAGATCCTTGCACTTGCAAGGGAGGCCACCAAACCACTACTGGCAGTTTCGCTTTTAACATCTGACTTTGGAGAGAGAGACATAACACAACCCATCAGAGAATAAAATCCCGGGCCCCTGGTATTGTATTTTTAAAGCAGTCTTTTTAGGAAAAATCAATTTCTGCATCCACAGATTAAAAAAAAGATAGGCTGTAATATCTAAAGAATGGACCTAAGAAGACAGGATCTTCTTAGAATATAATGAATGATAAATGAAAGTAGGCTGATGGCTGGAAATAAAAAATAGGCTTCCATGCAGTGGTTTTAAAAAATTGTCAAAATGTGTATGAGTAAAAGTGTGAAAAAAAAACACTAAGGTTCCTTAATTAAAGCAACCCACCTAGGCTAGAAAATAGTGTTTGCCAGGACTCCTGTAAGACAGTAGTATAAATTGGGGGAGGGCAATACAAATTTATTGTCTCACAGGCCTGGAGGATAGATGCCTGACATCAGAGGGTTGGTGGTATTGGCTCTTTTTGAGGTCTGTACGAGAAAACCTATTCCATGCTTTGCTCTGGTTTCTGTGTTTTGATAGCAATCTGCTATTCCTTGGCTTGCAAATGCATCATCTACTGCCTTCATTTCCACGTGGCTTTCTCCCTGTGTATGTTTCTGTATTCAGACTTCCCCTCTTCATAAAGACTTGTTTCATAATGGAGTCAGTGTTAACTAATGTTCTTTACAGTAATCACATTTCCAAATAAGATAATATTCTAAGCTACTGGCAGTTTCGCTTTTAACATCTGACTTTGGAGAGAGAGACATAACACAACCCATCAGAGAATAAAAGAATCAGTCACCCCCTAGTTAATGTTAGATAAAGAAAGTGAGGTATCACTTCACTTGATACAAAATCAACATTTTAAAAGTTGAATAGATTTTCTATACATCATTAATGAGCTGGCTGAGGAAGAAATTTTGCAAACAATTCCATTTGCAATATCTTCAAAAAAGAAAAAGAAAAACAATTTAAGAATCAACTAAAAGTGTGAAAGACTTCTACAAAGAAAATTATAGAACTTGGAAAAAAGTAATTGAAATAGACATTAGAAGATGGAAAGACTCCCCATGTTTACAGATCAGCAGAATTAATATTGTTTAATTGGACTTATTACCAAAACCAATCCACATCAAAATCTCAATGACATTCTTCACAGAGCTAGGAAAAAACAAAAAACAAAAAACAAAACAAAACAAAAAACCTAAGGTTCATATGGAAAACAAAAGAATGCTAGAAGCCAAAACAATCCTAAGCAAAAAGAACAAGGCTGGACATCGTACTGCCCCATTTCAAATTATACTACAAAGCCACAGTAAGAAAAGCAGCATGATACTGACACAAAAATAGATTTATAGGACAATGGAATAGAACACGGGGCACAGAAACAAACCCACACAACCACAACCATCTAATCTTGGACAAAAGAGCCAAAAACAATGGTGCTAGGAAAACAAGTTATCCATATGCAGAAGATTGATAGATCCATATTCCTCACCCTGTATAAAAGTCAAGTCAATATAGATCAAGTGACTAGGTATATGGCCTGATACTTTGAAATTACTAGAAGAAAACATAAACACTTGAAGCTGTAAGCACAAAGACATCTTGATAGAACTCCAAAGACACAGGAAATAATACCAAGGATCAACAAATGAGACTGCATCCGACCGAAAAGCAGAAAAAACAACCAACAGAGGGAAGAGATAGCCTTCAGATTGAGAGAAAATCTGCCAGCTTTACTCTTTTGACAGAGGATTAATATCTAAGATATATAAAGAACTCGAAAACCTCAATACCAGAAAAATCAAATAAACCATTCAATTCATTGGCAAATGAATTAAGCAGACATTTCCCAAAAGAGTACAAATGGCAGAGTATATGAAAAAAAGTTCAACATTTTTAGCCATGAAGGGAAATGCAAATCAAAACTGCATTGCAATTCCACTTCACCCCAGTCAGAATGGCTGTCTTCAAAAATAGAAATAAAAGCTAGGCATGGTAGCTCATGCTTGCAATCCTAGTACTCTAGAAGGCTGAGGCAGGAGATAGAATGATCAAAAGTTTGAACCCAGCTAGGGAACTTTAGTGACTTAGAAAGACTCGGTCTCAAAATAAAAATAAAAAAGGCTGGGGATGAAGCTTAGTGCAAAGGCCCTGGGTTCAATCCCAAGGCAGGGGATGCGGAGAGAGAGAGAGAGGCGGAGGGAGGGAGGAAGAAGAGAAAATCACAAATGCTGGTAAGGATGCTGGAAAAAGACCCCTTCTTCATTGCTGGTGGGAATGTAAATTAATACAGCCACTTATGGATATCAGTATGGAGTTTTCTCATAAAACTAAAAATGTAACTAGTGTATATGCCATATATATGATGTGTGTATATATATGATGTATATACATATATGTGTGTATACATCTTACATTACAAAGGGCAGTACCTTCCTTCCCCACTGAATCATAACTGTCTCCAGATAGCTCCAATGTCCCCACAGAGAAAAAAACAGGCAATTTATTGAGAACTAGTATTCTAAAGGAAATGATGAAATCGTCAAAAAAGAAAATGAGTCAACAGGAATATAAAGAGTATTGGTTTAGGGTCAAAATTAAGCATGGGGCTGAAATAACATATAAATTACATGCTGAACTAATGTCTACAAAAAAAGAGGGATTAGGATCAGCCTTTGTTGAGAAAATTAATGAATTGGCAAAGTTGAGAAAGTTAGTCAATCAGATGAATCAAATATTACCTTTGCGTGGTTAACTTTTACTTAAATTGTTATTAAAACAAACAACTGTGCATCAATCAAATTATTTTACAAATGTAGAGGAAGATTTCCTATGGCTATGGCTGGCATTTGTTTTAATTCATCATAACCATGCTGAGCCTATTAAATATTATTGATTTATCATACTCATTAAACTTTTAAAATATTTTAATAGAGACACTGTGTTATGTGTGCTTTTTTTTAACAATATGTCTTGATTCGGAATTCCACAAAGCAATCACTCCTACTTAACTTGAATATCTACTTGTGACTGAAAATTAATTAACAAGTTTTAGAGGAGAAAGAGTAACTAAAATGAAAGAGCCCATTGAACACATAACCTCTGAGCGAGTATCAATTTGCATAACTTTGTACATACTCTAAGAACCAGGCTGGACCAAAAAAACAAGTCAAGCTTCAAAAGAAAATAGAGAGGCCGCCCCAAAAAATGAATACACAATTCAGGAAAAGAAAAACTTGAATAATAATTTTTAATATTTTTATCTATGGGGGACCCTAAAGGATGTGTATATAACAGAAAACTCACTGACAGGCCTTTAGAGAAGATATTGAAACTGTATCTTCAGCAATCTTAATGACCAAGGTTACCTAGCAGTTTGTTGTACTAATAAATGTCTGGAAGCTATTGGCCACCACTTTCTGCACCTCTTATAATTATAAAGGACAAAGGCAACTTGTATTAATTTCACAATGTCTCAATAAATGTAGTGTTCTTTATACAAGTTTTTCTTTTCCTAAAGTGTGCATACATATTTTTTGGCAGACTCTGTATATAGTAGATCCCCCTTAAAAGTATCTCCATGGGAGAAGGAATCGTCCATTTTGCGGGGCATAGGATAATGGGTGATTTCATGTTTTTATATTCCATATTTCACAGTGCAAGGTGATTAGCATTTTGTTTTGTTGTATCTCATTTAGTCCTTCTTTCAAACTCAGAGAAAACTTAACTGAGGTTTGGTGTTCTGATTTGGAGAAGTGTCTCCCAGGTGTCCGTGTGATAAAGGCCTGGCCCCAACTCTGGTGTTACTAGGAGGTGGGGTCTGGTGGGAAATCTTCAGTCAGAGGCAGCACGCTCCTTGTAGAAGGAAGCTTGAGTGTGATCTCCTGGTGGTTCTCATGTCACCCCTTGGATTCTCTTTGGAGGATTGTTACAAAAGGAGCACGTCTAGCTCCAACCATTCTTTCTTCTTCTTTCAGGCTGTGATGTATTTTTCTGCATGGCTCCTACCACAGTGAGCTACTCCTGCCGCTCCCAGTCAAATCAAGCTGCCCGTCTTGGACTTTAGTCTTCCAAACTACAAGCTAACTTTTATAGTTTGCATCTAGCTGTCCCCCAGAGCCTCATGCAGTCACAGGTGGGGCTTTTCAGAGGTGTGTGATACTAGTTGGATCAAGGATACAATACTAGGGTTAAGAGTATGAGCGCTACTCACCATAAGGCTGGGTAGCTTGGATAAGATATATATAAGGGACAGAGGGCTGCTGTGGTCGTTGCTTGCTGCTTGTCACTTGCTGTTTGCTACTTGCTGCCTTCTGCCTGCCCTTCTTGGCCATAGATTGTTTCTCTTCTGTGATGTCTGTCACGCAATGCTGCCTTGGAGCCAGCCAACTATGAACTAAAACCTCTACAAACTGTGAGCAAAATAAGCCTTCCCTCCCTTAACTTGTGGGTGTGGGGTAGTTTGTCTCAGCAAGAAGAAAATTAACTGAGATAAAATTTGGTACCAGAGAAATGAGATCTTTGCTATAACTGTACCTTACCATGTGGTCCGGGAGCCTTTGGAACTGTCTTACGGAAAGACTCTGGAAATGTTTGGAGACGCCAGCTGAAAAAGCACTCCTGGAATGCCGTAAGCTTCATTTCATGGAAGAATCTTGTCAGAGCTCAGAAGACTGGAATGCTGATAGAAATGCTGCCTATAAAATCAGGCTCCGGAGGGCGGGAGATGTAGCTCAGCAGTGTCGCACCTGCCTGGCAAGCACAAGGTTCTGAGTTTGATTTCTGGTACTGAAAAAAATAAAATAAAATAAAAAGAGTAGGCTCAGGGGGTTTCCACTGGGAAGGACTGCACTGGCTATTGGACTCTAGACAATGTGTGTTATGCCTTAGAAGAAAGTTTGTCTGCATTTTGCTCATGTCCACAGATTTTGCCTGGGACTGAGATTGAGTATGGTGGGCTAATTAATCTGGCAGAAGAAATTTCAAAGCAAGCTAACATAGAGGCAGTGGGATGGCTACTGTTAGGAACTTTAAGCCAAACCTATATTGAGAATCAAGAGCAAAGAGGCCATCAGAATGATTTAAAACAGGGCCGGGGATGGTTCCGCTGCCTGCTTCACAAGCTGAAGGACCCGAGTTCGATCCCCAGTACCAAAAAAAAAAAAAAAAAAAAAAAAAAATTAAAAAAAGGAATTTGGC
>NW_022900950.1:68479355-68486212 GCF_012274545.1 Fukomys damarensis | reverse complement strand
AAAAAAAAAAAAAAAAAAAAAAAAAAAAAAAAGATTTAAAACATTGTGATTTGGCCCAAAAGGAAGCTCCAGTAAAGCTGTGAACTGAAAATACAGAGCAGAGGAGATCTTGATTACTGAG
The DNA here is from genome assembly GCF_012274545.1 of Fukomys damarensis. NCBI lineage: Eukaryota > Metazoa > Chordata > Mammalia > Rodentia > Bathyergidae > Fukomys > Fukomys damarensis. The sequence goes on along the minus strand of NW_022900950.1, from coordinate 68,486,091 downwards.
GAGGAACAGGACTACAGAAAAGATGGCCTGAGGGCTTCGCAAGAAGCAGCAAGACACCACCTTTGCAGCATCACAACTGTAAAAGTGAAAGACTTTGCTCTGAGAAGAGAACCCAGAGCATCATGTTCTAGAAGAGTGGCAGCCTAGAGAAGTTTATGTTCTGGGTTTGGTTCACAGGCACTCGACCCCAACAGCCAAGAGAAGAGGAAACCTGGCGCCACCTGGTGGCAGATCTTGGTGTCATCCATGAGGTGCTGCTTTCAGACATACAATGCAAGAGTTGTGGGATGAGGAAAGCTAATACCCAGCTTTCAGTAAAAAGCCCGAGAATCCAGGCAGCGTGGCCCTGAGGGGGCAGTGTGTAAAGCTGTGAGTGTGAAGCTGAAGCTGCAGTGGAGATTCAGAAGTTTAGAGAAGCCAAAAATGTGGATTGTTTGAGGAAAGCTGCAAGGAGCGAGCAGAGCTGGCCTCAGAGAGAAGCCATGAGGGCTACAACTGCTGGCAGTGCCACAGAGGAAGCCACCTCAGCCCTTTGGAGTTCACATCTCACCACAGAGGATCTGAGATACTGGACATGGAACTACAGGACTTAATGCTTGTCCTGATGGATTATGGACTTGCTTTGGTCCCATTCCTTTTTAGCCCCCATTTGTGCCTTTTGGAATGGTAATGTTTATCTTGTGCCACTGTATGTTGAAAGTGTTTAACTTTCTTTTCATTTTGCCAGGGACTCCCAGCTAAGAGTTTGCCTCAAATCTCAGAAGAGGCTTTGAACTGAGACTTTTCAACAATGCTGAAATTGTTAGGCCTTCGGCAACTCTTGGAGATGGACTAAATGCCTTTTGCATAAAAGGATGTGCATGATGATTCCTTGGGGGCCAGGGGTGGAATGTTACAGCTTGGGCCTAGATGTCCCCTCTCAAAGCCTCTTGTAATGGGTGGGGCTATTTTCACAGATGGCTGGATATAGATTGTGTGATGCTGGGATTAGGATGTGTGATTACTAAATTAGTCCACTGATGGATTTAGCATAGTTCCAGGTGAGTGCTGCCCACCCATGGGGTGGGGGATGAGTAGTCTACATAGACTATAAAAGGGACAGAAAGAAGCTGCTATTGTTGCTTGGCACTTCTCAGTGTATTGTTTGCTGCCTTCTGCCAGCCCTACTTTTCCATGAACTGTTTCTCCTCTGCAGCACCCCCTCCCCTGCCACCCTTACCTTAGAGTCAGCCAACTATGGACTGAAACCTCTACAAAATACAAGCCAAATAAATATCTCCTCTTTTAACTTTGGGTATCAGGTATTTGCTTCAGCAACAAAAGTGACTAAGACACTAAGTAAATCTTTTCTCCCTATGGTGGCTTCCTCCGATATTTTGCTGTGGTAATGGACACCTTGTAAATGCAACTGGCAAGAAATATCCATAGGCAAATGGCAGTCATCTCTAGCTTTCACTGAGGTCCCAGGAGATCCCATACTGAGCAAAAAGGCCAAAGGAAATGGAAGAAAAGTTTTATGTAACTTGATGCTTTCATTTAGTGGTTGAATGAAGTAGCAGTAGCTCTGAAAAAATAGAAAGAGACATATTGATAAAGCTGTCAGAGTAATATGCTTGAAAATAACTAGAAAAGAAAAGTCAGGCAAACCTTGTCAGGAGGCAACTAAGACAAGACCAGTCAACCTTCCTCCATGCCAGAACCTGGATCACACAATAAATCAAAATCTAGCCTGTCTACACAGCAGTCAACCACTTTATCGACTGTCTGCCAAAGTCACAGAAATGAAACCTGAGTGTAGGGCAAGCAGAAGTTATCTCTGTGAGGATGGAGATTTTCTGAGTCATTGTCTGAATTCATCTTATTAACTCCACAACTAACATTATGAAATTGAATTTAGAATCTTTTTATTCTCAGTAAAAGGGAATTTCTCATTAAGGACTCATCCAAGTTCCCCAAGCTCTTTGGTATATAGAATTCTGTCAACTTTTAGAGAAGAGTTTCTAAAACATATATTTTCAAGAATCTTAGGCCTACAATATGCAAAAAAAATTTTATGCCTTGAGGGTTATTTCCATCTTGAACCTGAAGAGGTAAAGTAAAAAGAACACCTGCTAGTTTTCAGTGCATATTTAAATCTGTTGTGAACCTCTAAGCAATTGGGATCCACAGTAGCTAATGATATATCTATCCAGTAATGTAAAATAAAGTCTTGAGTTCAATTCACTAATTTAATTGATAATTTGAACATGAAATAGAATCCAGCGTTTTATTTTCCTTCACTATTCGCAAAAAAAATTTGAAAATTATCTAGATTTATCCTCATCTGTGCATGTCAAGCAATTTCTAACAAATGTTCATGGTTGAGCAAAGCCAATAACTTAAACATAGCCTGAAAAGATCACTGCACAAAGTGTTCAGGAAGAAAAAATTAATTCTAAAGATAAATTTTCCCATCACCTCCTCCCCAAAAACTTTAAATATTATTTTATTTAAATAAGTGAAATCTGTGCCAGGTAGTGTTCTGAATGCTTTACAAATACTAACTTACTTAATACTACTAATAAATGCAGTGAGGTAGATAATGTTAGTGTATTACTTAGTATATCAAGAAGATTAAACCCCAGAGAGATTTAGTTATTTGCAGAAGTGTATAGAATCTGCCATAGCTTAGAGTTAAAAAGAAAAACTGCAGAGAATCTATTTGAATATTGATGTTTGAATTTCCATTGAGACGAATTTTCTAAGAGTTTGAGTATTACTTGAGCGACACTGGCAACAACAAAAGAGGATGGGAAAGAGATACAAGAAGGAAAGGAATGCCAGCAAGTCCAGTGGGTCCTTAAAGTATAAGCCTCTGAGGAGACTAGGAAATGAATTTGAATACTGTGTGTGTCTTAAATTACCTCAGTCGAGAGGCACAGGAACTGGCTATTTGTACACCATCACCCTGGAGACACTGATTGTGGGCTGCTTCTAGAGCACAGGAAAACGTGTCCCCGGCACTACCAGCCTGCAGTGAATTTGGGAAAAGAGGCCTTGAGTGAACCACACAAGTTACTGATGCATAGAGATGCTGGTATTAACAGTTCCAAGTCTACTAGAACACACTGAAAGACACCGTTGAAACCCAAAAGGCACACATGGGGCATTAACAGCGTCTCCCATATCCAACTCTTGTGACTCTTGCAGTTCTATCTATGTTGCATGTTAAGTTTTATTTATTTCCGGGACTGCTCTTCACTGTGATGATTATTCACAATTATAAGTAAATGGGTTGAACCAAATCAGATAATGTGATAAGCTACAATCGCAGTGCTGCGATTGACCAATTTTTCTCCCAGTCAGCTTTTGCATTGCTTTCTGTGGATCTGGATAGCTTACCCGATCAAGGGACCCAGAACTTCATTCCTGACAAGTCTGGGCCCATGGTTACAACTTCCAATCAGATCACTGTTTCTGCGAAGTTCCATTTGCAGATATTATTAGACAGAAAGCATCAAGTAGAGTCCTAGGAGATCTTCCAAGTTTAACTACCCCTTCCCCGTCACTCAAGTTTACAAAAACCCTATTTTTTCTTGATGATTAAGTCAGTAGACACTGCTAATCCACTCATGGAGATGCAAAGTCGCTACGTGAAAGCTAATTTTTAGTGTAACCTGACTGCACACTGTAGTAGCAAAATGTGGCACCAGGATCTCAAGAGCGATGAGACCTTGGACCTTAGGTTGTAGTGATTAGAAGCCAAATTGCCCAAGGGCATCACTAGTAAATGGGCTGCTCCTGCTTCTACCCTTGGATTCGTGACCCCATGCATTTTGCCTTTAATCCAAGTTGTTCATTTTGAAGAACAACATGCAATTCTTACTATCCCAAAAGTTGAGGGAAACAATGAGAACATTCCACTCCAGCAAAAAGAGAGTGTTTTATAATGAACATTCTTTAGAATAGCTGACATGTGGTGAAATAAACAGGAGACCACCTTTTACCAGGTTTGTCAGTTTTGAAATGCTCTGCAGACAACAAATAGTCTACTGAGGAACAGGGTGGACTATACCCCTTGCCACTTCTTGGTATGCTGTCAACAGCACCCTGACTCCACAGGCATTATCTTCCAAGTGGCTTCTTAGGTGGGCCCATAAGAGGTTACTTCAGAGTTCTGTAGTCTAGAAAATCCTGGAAGAGGGAGGTTCTATGTTGGAGAACCAGTGAATTTTATGAAAACTGGTCCACAGCTTCACATCCTGTCACAAAGTGGATATGTTAATCTGAGGTGACGTTACGTGAAATTCCAGAGTAATATGTAAGATAATCCTTTGAGCCTTCTAAAAACAGTGCTGGCCATCGTACTTTAGATACACCCATTCCTAAAACAGGTACCACTCCTAGAAACAAGAAAGTGCTGACCCCTCCAGGGTGGAAGGGGTGCAGTGTCGTCAGCTGGTCCTGGTGTGGCTGTTTGGTCTGTAGCATGAAGTCACACGGAAGGTTCAGCTTTGGCAGTAGCTATATGAGGCTCAAAGAGAAGAATCCAATTCTACTGTTCTTGTGCACTGCCCTCATCTCTGCCTTAAAACTCTGCTCAGTTGGTTCCTGCTGCATTCGGCCTCATTCTTAACCACTACATCCTTTTTCTCCACGTTTCTGGAAGCAAATCCCATCAGTGTTTCACCACCAGATCTACATGCCCTTGCCAAATTAACAAATGCAGAATTGGGGGAATTATGCCATTTTAATAAACTCCATCCTAAGTCTAATACCCATCCCATGTAACATCTTAATTTCTCCAAATTTCTACTGATAAATATTAGTCTGATATTTTAACTCTGTTCACAATTAACACCCCATTTCTCCACAAAGAAGAATGTGTTTCCCCATGAGGCCATGCTAGGAGATGATGTTAGTTATTGGCCTAGAAACTGTAAAGAAAAAGAAGGGAAGACAAATCTCAAAGAGAAAAAACGCATTTAGAGGTATGTCAGCCAGGGAAGGCCTCTGCCTATTCTTCTCTAGGCAGAAAGATGCAGTCAGCCACAGCAAAAAGAACCAAATTTCTTGATTACAAACATCCATCTAGATGATCTGACCTGAGGTCTCGGCATCTCATCCCTTCCCTGTCAGGGACTCTGCTCCAGACTAGGACTGCCGAGACTTTACCACGTACTCCTCACTGCATTTCTGCTGTCCATATAATCAGGCCATGGATCTAGTTTCCCTTCCATGTTTCCTTTCAACTGCTAGACATGAGAGTTCCTTTGAATGCTGTAGAGAGGCCTTCTAATTTTTAAAATGGCCTAAATAATTGGTATACTGATGTGAGTCTGTCATTTCCTTCCTGCAGCACATGGATGGAACGTAATATCAATGGTACAATTTAATGATCTTGGCAGCCATGTGTTTCAGAGGTTAGCTGTATCATGCAAGCAACTGAATTCTATTTTTCCTATTCCGGCCTTCAGAGGCCATCCTAGCAACATTCAAGCAAGAGCCTAGGTAGCCACGATGTTTCAGCATGCCTGCGGCTTTTACCACCCCAGTCACACCAGCAAAGGAGTCTTCGTTGTTTTCTGGCCAGAAAATAATGTAATTTCTGGAATTCCATCCTGAGAGTTGGATCTCTAGAACAATTTTCACTATTAATGTCTTTACAGGCAAAAGTAAAACGAGAATTTAAATACAGGATTTAATTTTGTAGGGTCTCCAAAGTGAAGGGAATGGGAAAGTGATAGGGGAAGGTGTCACTGGTTGGAGTCTTAATCAGCTGTGGCTTGCATGAGAGGTCATACACTGCATGTCTGGAACAATAAAACTTTAAAACTAGGGTGTCGGCCCCTTTAATATCAGGTGAGAACACTCTTTCAGGTACGCCTCTTATTATATCCTTATACGGCAGATAGACAGAGGAAGAAACCTGTCCCTTCTTAAAACGTCATGAATCCCATCACGAGAGCTCCATCCTCATTGCCTCATCACCATTCCGATTCTCCACTTCTAAGTGGTATCACATTGGGGTTTAGAGTTTCGTGGCATGAATTTGGGAAGGGGAGAGACACAAATACTCAGTCCCCAGCAGCTGAAATCTTTGAGAAGCAGACTGAAAGACGGAGGTGGGAACGTTGAAGGTTTCTCGGAGTGCCTTTGGGATCTACCCCACAGAATGGGAGTTGGGTGCAGAAGTCGGGTGGGACACCAGAGACACTGGTACCCATTGTCATCTGCAGACAAAGCCTCAGCCGAACCTTCAGTCTTGAGGCGACAGCATGCACCGTCCCAAACGGAGCTGAGAGGGTTGGGCCTTCCTCCTTCTGATCAACGCGTATTCGGATGCCAGCTGCCCTATGATAGGGAAGCTGATTTTCTCTAGCTCAGGTAAACCTCCAGCAAGGCTGGTAGCTGAGGCATGGGATAGGTCTTTCATCCCCAAAGAGGAATTTCAATGGCGCATCTCAGCCTCTATCACTGAAGCAGGAGCAACCCTGCTTTAATACATCTTCTATCACAGTGACTGGAGCCTAACACTGGGAATGATGTAAAGCATCTGCCTCAGAATGAACCCACCCTCGGAACATGGAGGCGTGATACTTAATCAGAAACTCACTCCATTAGCAGTCACTTCACTGTGCCAACTGCTTCCTTTGCTGGGAACACATCCGTTGTTCCATCTGATATAATCCTATTTGTCTATCTAGGTTTTTTTTGTGGGGGGGATCTATTCTTTTAGGATCATATCCAAATATAT
>NW_022900950.1:68464019-68479343 GCF_012274545.1 Fukomys damarensis | reverse complement strand
TATATTTGCCAAGATTAAAGTCCTACCACTACAGTTACAGTTCAGGTCTTATGCTTCAGTTTTTAATCCGTTTTGACCTTATTTTTGTACATGGGGTGAGAAAAAGTTCCAATTTCTTTTTTCTGCACATGGATATCGACTTTTCCCAGCGCCATTTACTGAAGGGACTATCTTTCCAACACAGTGTATTCTTGGCAATTTTGCCAAAGATTGGTTGACTCCACGTGGGCAGAATCATTTCTAGACTCCCTTTATTCCATTTCAATGGCCTGTGGGTCTGTTTTAATGCCAATTCCAAGCTGCTTTGGATGACTATGACTTCATAGCATATTTTAAAGTCCTACAGTGTGATACTTGCAATCGTTCTTTTTATTCAAAATTGCATTAGCCATTCAAAGTCTTTTTCAATATGTGGATTTTAGGATTTTTTTTTTCTCTGAAAAATGTCATTGGAATCTGGATGGAAATTGCACTAAATCTGTAGACTGCTTTGGGTAGTATAGCCATTTTAATTATATTATTCCAATCTACAAATGCAGGATAACTCTGTGTCTTCTTCAATTTCTTTCATCAACGTTCTATAGCTTTTTTTTTCTTTTTTATTGAGGTTATTGGTACAATCTAGGTATACAATACAGTTACATTCATCACTGGGATTCTGTACCTTTACATAATAGGTCTTGATTCTCATTTTTCCCCCTTGTCCCTGCCCTCCCTTCACCCCCTCCTCCCCTCCCCATTTATAAACACTTTATTTCCATTTTTGCAGTTTCTCATATTTTTTTCCTCTCCCTTATTACCTTTCCCCCACCCTTCCCACGTTCCTTACACCTTTAGCCCTTTACTTCCTATTTCACATTATTAATTGTCTCATTAGGATCCTGTGTACTATTATAGTTTTTAGTGTACAGATCTTTCACTGCCTTGGCAAAATTTATTTCCAACTATTTTATTTTATGATTGTAAATGGAATTGGTTCCTTGATTTCTTTTTTGGATAGTTCATTGTTAGCATACAGAAACTGATGCTAACTCATTTTTGTATGTCAATTTTCTATTCTGAAACTTCGATGAATTCATTTATTCTAGCGGTGTTTTGGTGGACTCTAAAATTTCAAGTAGATAAGGTCATGATGCCTGCCCTTTCCAACATGGATGCCTTTTCTTTCTTTCTCTTTTTTATTTTGTTAGGGATCATTGCATCTATGTCTATCAGAGACATTGTCCTGTAAATTTCTTTTTTTTGCTCTCCTTGCCTGGCTTTGGTGTCAGGATAATCTTCATCTCACAAAATGCGTTTGAAGCAGGATGTAGTGGCACATGCTTATAACCCTTGCCACTCAGAAGACTGAGGAAGGAGGATCCCAAGTTAGAGGCCAGCTGGGCAAAACTGAAAATTTTATCTCACAATTTTAAAAATAAAATTTAAAAAGCTGGAGATGTAGCTAATTGTGAAGCCCTGAGTTCAATCCTCAGTACCAAAAGATGCAGGTTGAAAATGCTCCTTATCTTTATTTTTGGAAGAGTTTAAGAAGGGTTCTATTTGTTTTTATTTAATTTTTTTTTTAGAATCCACCAGTGAAGCCATTCAGTCCTGGCTTTTCTTTGCCGGGAGGTTTTGTTATGATTCAATCTCCTGAGTCATTATGGTCTGTTCAGCTTTTCTACTTCTTCATGATTCTGTTTTGGTAAGTTACATGTTTCTAGTAATAGAGGATTGATATCTAAAATGTATAAGGAACTCAACTCCAGAGCAAGGAATCAAATCGTGCTATTTAAATTAGGAAAGTACCTGAATAGACATTTCTTAACTAGCAGACAGGCAAAATGGTCAGTAACACATTTCAAATGTGAGCAGACACATGAAAAAAGTTCTTACCACTAATGATCAGGAAACGTAAAACTATAATGACATATTGCTTCTCACCTGCTCAGTATTATTATTACCAAAAAAATGAACCATAAGTGTGGGTTAAGATATGGAGAAAGGGAGCTCTTGTATACTATTGATTAAATTAGCATAGCCATTATACAGAACAGTATGGAGGTTCCTCAAAAAGAATTAAAAATAGAACTCCCTTATGATCCAGCAATCCCACTACTGGGTATATATCTAAAGGAAATGAAATCAGAATGTTGAAGAAACACCTTCACTCACTATTCATTCCAGCACTATTCATGATAGCTAATTTATATAATTATCTAAGCATTTGAAGTTGATAAATATGTGTGTGTGTGTGTATATATATATACATATATATATATGTATATATATATACATATATACACACACACACACACACATATATATATATATATATATATATATTGCAATATTGTTTACCCACTAAAAAGAAGAGAATCTACAACATGGAGGACATCATGCTAAATAAAATAAGCAATGCAATAAAAACAAATGCCACATTATCTAATATATACGGAATCTAAAACAGTTGAATTCATGACAGTAGAGGGTAGGATGGTAAAGGACAGTGGTGAGAAAGTGAGAAATAGAGGTGGTTCAATGGGTACAAATATTCAATTAGGCAAAAGAAAAAAGCTTTATCTATTACACAACATAATGATGCTCCTCAGTCATAACACATTAAATACTTGAAAATTGTTAAGAAAGTAGATTTAAATGTTTCATCACAAAAAAAGATAACTATGTAAGATGCTGGATATATTAGATTAATTCAGTCATTCCACAATGTGTACCTCTATCAAAGTATCATGTCATACTTCATAAATATTTGTAATAAAAAGCCAATAAAATAAAAATAAATAAATGCTGCAATGCAAGGGCTAGTCATTGGTTAAGATCTACTCCAGGATTTGGGGAGTATTAACTCTCCAGCAACAGCACAAAGGGCCTATTATGCATGGTAGAGCTGGTCTCAGTATTCCCAGAAAGAATTCTCAGGTGCAGAAATACTGGCATCAATAGGTAGAAGCAAGCTGAGACACTGAAATGATTATAACAAGGAAGTGACAGCCACTGGCAGTGTCAAACTTACACACGTGTCAAAAGCAAAGTAAGCTTACTTTCATTTTTCACTTAGCTTTACTTTACCATTTTATTACAATTGTTTATCATCAGAGGTATAAATCAATCTTGGTCATATTTAATATCTAAAATTTATGGAAACAATCACTGACCCAGCAAACTCTCATGAACACTTGAGAGACTGTATTAAAAATTAACCACAATTAAATCCAATCATTTTAAATGATTTAGGCACTTTGGAGAGCTCAAAATGGATAATAACTTACAAATAAAATATTGATTTTCTTTCTAGTGGGTAATGAGACCAGAGATGTGTGGCTCAATTTTCCTTAAGCATTTTTTTACCTCTAAAAGTTTACTTTTAGTTGATTAGATTTTATTTCGTCTTTTTAAGAGCATTTCAGATAATAGTCAGTTCATCTCCATCAAATGTATACAAATTGGGGGTAGAGAAAGCAGACAATTTCCATAAAGGAGTCCACAAAAATAATGATTATGGGGGTAAAATAGACATAGGCAGACATTTCCTTTTAATCCGCCTTACCTCAGCCACTGAATCAGAATTCCCTAAAGCTAAATTTTGAGAGCTTTTATTCTCAAACTCACCCATTAAAAGAGAAAGTCCTTGGCATGACATCAACTTCCCCCTGCCAGGCTAGTTGCAATGCTTTTTAAGTTAATGGATGCTGGAATTGAGAGTTCATCACAAGAGAGCCCAAGAAAGAAATGGCCTTGGGGACAGTGCAAGAAAGCCTCTTTCTCTCCTCTCTGCCTCTGTGGTTAGATGCTCAGTGAGTTGGTCCTCTTTGGTCTCCTTTGCTCCATTGGGGACGTCAAGTTTCCTCACCTCATCCAAGCCCATAAAGGCTGCAGTCAGAACTTTTGTAGGCCAGAGGGAAGAGCTTTCCATGTCTGTCACCTCATGAGAGAGCATTTACTCTACTACCCCTGTGACAATACTGACGCTTTATTCCTTCTACGGGTAAGATTCTCCTTGACTGATAGCTACTTGACACAGTAAATGAAATGAGGCCTGGGATGAGGGTTATTTCACTTGACTCTTGGGCTGCGTTGTTCAGTAAAGTTGAGGAAACAATGTCCCAGGGTTTCAGTTTCTTACATGAAAGAGAGAGTAAAAGATGGTTGAACAATAGGATCTATTTAAGTCCAAAACTTTCTTCAAGCTCTGGAAGAGAAGTATTTGTGTTAGTCCAAGGAAGACATAAGGGCTTCAACTTGAAATAAGGATCTGAAGGAGCACAAAGGAGGCTTTTGGCGAAGTCCTCTCTGTTCTTCATGACCTCATCTCCCTAATATGCCTACAAGACAATCTGGATGGCACCACTATGTGCTCTTTTCTAAATTTATGGCAGATTCCAAAAGTCAGAGAGAACACTGAGGTCATTCCTCTTCAAGGCCTTATCGATTCTGCTCTGGACATTCCCTAGAAAATCCCAGTCTCCCTTTCTGATGCCCCAGGTCCTCCTAGCCTCACAGCTTATAACCTGAGATAGTTTATTTTCTTCAGAGGTAAACCCCCAAGTGCCTACTTCATCTTGAAACCTATCATTTGCCTTCTATTATGCACTCAACAAATATAGGGAATGAATAAATGAATGAATGGGTGAATAAGTGAACTCAGCTAAACAAGTTCCCTATCATTAAGCTTTAAATGGCAACGTAATATATGTAAAGAAAACGGAGAAACATATTTAAGATATTAAAGAAAATATGGCTCAAGCTGGGCATGGTGGTGCATGCCTATAATCCCAGCACTAAGGAGGCTGAGGCAGGAGGATTGCTGTGAGTTCAAGACCAGCCTGGGCTACATAGTAAATTCCAGGTCAGTCTCAACTACATAGTGAGACCCTTTCTCAAAAAGCACATACACACACAAAAAAAGAAAATATGGCTCAAGCTGGGCATGGTGGTGCATGCCTATAATCCCAGCACTAAGGAGGCTGAGGCAGGAGGATTGCTGTGAGTTCAAGACCAGCCTGGGCTACATAGTAAATTCCAGGTCAGTCTCAACTACATAGTGAGACCCTTTCTCAAAAAGCACATACACACACAAAAAAAGAAAATATGGCTCAAGACTTTTTAAACTATCAGAATTTACTTACTGAAATAAAAACTACAAACTGTTGTCATTATACATGCCATTCTTCCAGTGATATATGAAACCAGAGACAATAATCAACCTTCTTTATACTATTTTTCCTGGACATAATACCTATGATAAAGCTTAAATTATCAATTAATTACATGCAGTAAAAGATTGACAGTAATAATTAATAACAAAATAGACTAATTATAATATACACTATAATAAAAATTATGTGAATGTGCACTCTTTCTCTCGTTCTCTGGCTCTGTCTCAAGATAGCTTATTTTAGTGGACTGTCTTTTCCTGTGATGACGTGAGAGGATGCAGTGCCTGCACGATGAGACAAAGTAAAGTGATGACAGAGGAACTATGACATAGCCTTAGGGGAAGACTTGAACATAAATACTGCAGTGCTGCAACAGTTGATCAGAGAACCAAGATGGCTGCCAAACAACTCAGGGCAGGTTGTGTATACAGCATGGATACGCTGGAAAAAAATGATGAGTCATGTCTTCAACTGAACGGGAATGAGCAGGTGCAAGTTTCAGAAGACCGTGTAATGAAAGACTTATTACAGAACTGGATTATTTTTATTTTTCACTTAATATTTCAGAATAGAATTGACCATAGGTAACTGAAACCACAGGAAGTGAAAACATGGGGGAAGGAGGATGATACATAAAATTTTTCTAAATCTTGGCCTTGTGAGCTCATTCTGAGGAATTTCTTAGGGAAAGATCTTCAGAAAACCAAAATTAGAATGAAATTGTGATTCTTATTAAATGTATTCTTACCCAAGAATAAAAGGGTGAAAAAGAATAAAGTTAAGAGTTTCCCATCTGCTGTGAAAAATAATCATCACACTATTTTAACAAATAAAAAGCTAGATACACTGTAAAATCAACATCTCTTCTCAGATCTGAGAAAAGTCATAGGACAAATCTCAGCCCCCCAAACTTGAGAGCCAGGCAGGTATTGGAGAACCACAACCTTCTGAAACAGAGGCTCAAGAACAGAAATTTTGCAGAACCAGTATCGTCACAGAAAAGCTAAACTCTAATTGAGGAACTATTGGAAGGCCAATGTAGACAAGTCTGAGGGGTAAAATTCTTAGGGGATACTTATGTTTGTGCTTTACCTCCAGCAGCTTGAGCACATTCTCACAGTGACTCCTGAAGAAAAAGGAGCCATTTTGAAGTACACCAGAGCATTTTTTTTTTCCTTCTAGACAAGACACGATCTCAAAAGAAACTATTTTTACCAAAGCCAAAATTACTGGGGGTTCATTGGAGCATAATCAACCTGGGAGAAGGGAAATTCCCAACTCCAGCTCACACTAGCTATCCAGTCCCACCAAAGGGCATATTTGGTGTCCCACCAAAACACTTAGGAAGTTCACAGTTCAGAAACCTGGGCTTATTAAAAAATTAAAACCTAATCATGGCAGTGTAGAGTCTTTCCCTTCTCATCACATTTCACCACCACATAACAAGAGTCCTACTTACCATAGTTTCCTTTGCCCTAAACATGGTTATCAACAAAAAAATTACAGGGATACTGCAAGGCAGAAAACACAATTTGTAGACAGAGAGAGCAAGAGAGAGAGAGAGAGAGAGAATGAATAAATCAGATCCAGGCTCAGGTAAGATAGAGATGTTGAAATTATTAGGCCAGGAATTTAACAATGGTAATCAATATGCTAAGGGCTCTAACAGAAGACAGTATGCAAAAGCATACTTCCACGGTAAACAGGGAGATGCAAATTCTAAGACTCAAATAGAAATGATAGAAAACACAATCCTTTGTTGACCCCAGGGCCATTTGCAAGTTGACCAGTCTTCACAATGGACACTGGCACTAGTGGGATGTAAGTGCATATGCATTTCAACTTTTTCAAGTCCCTTTCTTCCATTTTCTTCTTCCTCCACATCAAACTTATGTATTCATTGCTTTTAATACACAGTAAATTTTTCAGGCTTCCTATGTATAGGCAACACTTCTATTGAGTAAGTAGAGGGAATTTTGGATACTGAAAAAGCTCTGTAAAGTAAGACAAATGATGTTTCCACCACGTTGATAGCTAGGATGACTGATGTATTGTTCAAAAGGATCACTTAATAAAGGTTAATACCTATACCAGGATATCAGGTATAAAACGGGATCACTACAGGCACATTGAAAAGCAGGAGTATTTTAGTAATAGTAGAAATAGTTCTATGCTAGAAAGAGTCTTACGGTTTTTAAAAAGAATGAGGTTGGTAGCACCAGCTGTACCTCCCCCTAGGGTGGCTCTGCCGTATCACATGCCTTTCTGCCCCTTGCAGGTCCATAACACTACTTCCAACCTACTACACTATTATTGTACTTTTTATTTTATACATTGTTTATTGGTACATTTTATGTATACATTATGGTCACATTCATCATTGGGAATTTGTACCTGTACATGATATATCGTGATTCTTGTTTTTTCCCCACTCCCCTTCCCTCTCTCCCACCCCTATTTAAAACTTTGTGTCCATTTTTTCTTTTTTTCATATTTTTTCTTTCCCTTCTCTTTCCCCCTACACCCCACCCCCACATGCACCCACACTTCACCTTCCCCTCTGGATCTCGTCTTCCCTCTGTAATTTCTTAATCACATCTCCCTCTCTTCTAAGACTTTTCATGAGTGAAAGCGAGTTTCTACAAATTATGTGTTGTGAATGCACTGAGAGTCAGGACAGTGTGAGTACACACATAGCAGCAGGCTAGGCACTAGGCATTAAGTTCTTTAACCTTTGTGGTTCGATTTACTTGACTGTACAATACATGGTTTGATAGCAAAGTTTTCAGGCTGCCTCTTAGCTTGAGTGTTTTGTGTAAGTGCACAAATTCAGTTATACCCTTTGTTAAGAACTTACACCTAACATGAAGACATTTGTTGTCAGAAGTAAAGCCATAAGGAACATCGATCATCTCAGTGCTTTCCAATGTCACAGGACTCATCTGGTCTAGAGAAAATGAGCTTGACTATCTAACTTAAAAAAGTTTCTAGATAACATACTGTTAAAAGGCCATTCTAGCACCACTACAACTAGAAAGTTCTAATCTTCTTCAGTTTGAGTTATTTCTTCTCAAAATAGAGCAGTACTAAGAGTTCAAAAAGGGACAAGGAGAATGCAACTCAGGAGTTCAGAACATCACTTCAGGCTTAGCTATCTCCTTCTGTTCTTTTTCAGCTCCTTTCATTCTTTCATTTGCTATTGCTAAGGGTTATGGTGATGTCCAAGTGGCTTTGGGTTGAGGAGTACTAATTGGATCTTTTCCTGTAAAAGCACTCAAAGGTAAACAGCAATTGATGTTAGAGAAGTTATTGGTATGATGCTGCAAGTTCTGAGTAGCAGGACAAGAAAGTGTACAACTCATTGATTTAAATCCATAGCCAGCATTTACTAAATTCTGAAAAATATAGCAGGTCACCACCTCTGCCTTGGGAGTTGACAGGCATCTAAATCAGACAGACAAGTGAGACCCAGAAAACTAATGAGACCAAGTGACAAATTCAGTGTGAGAAACTAAAATGAAGCTTAGCATCCAATTCTGACTTCAAACACTAAAAGAAACTCAGAAAAGCTTTCCCTGAAGACCCAGGAAGGCATCTGAGGTTTGAAAACAAGCTTAGTCGCCAAGTAGAATCTTCTTTGCTAGAGAAACAATAGATACATTCACATAACCTCTTCAGACAGGCTCTGACTTCCAAACTTCTAGTACCACACCTGTGGCACTCCAGGAAGAGTTCAGGTGTCAATGAACCCTCCCACAGGAAGTTTCTTGTATTGGTGGGAAATGGAGGAAGAACAGCAGAGCAGAAACAAGTTTTGGATCCTTCTTCCTGTTGTTCCTTTCACAGAAATTTAATGAAGGTCAAAGGATGTAGGAAAACGTAGTTTCAAAGTACATTGCACATGTATGTCTTTGACCAACAGTTCTTTCAATGACGGTCTTACCTTGAATTTTCCTATTTGTCTCCTCAGGATGAACTGACTATGAGCAGTCCAAATGGCCTCCCTGAACTGAAGTCATCTGCAGTATGATTTTGCAACTCTTCCCTTCAAAAGTTGGAATTTAATCCCATCTGTTCCACCCCTCCCTTCCATCTGGCCTGGACTTTTTGACTTTCTTTTTGGCCAAAGAACATGACAAAATGTGCCAGTTTTGACTCTCTGCCTCCTGAGGTCCTGTTCAGTCCACCACTGTCTTGGATGCTGTCCACCAGTGTCCCAGTCGGGCACAACCTCCTGAAGAGTGAAAGACCACACAACAATAGCATCTCAAGTGGTCTCCCTGTCCTGGCCAAGACCCACTTGGCATTGCCAGTCGCTGCTCTGACTGCCAGCTGACCACAGGGGAATGACTTAGCTTAGCTGAGATCAGTTATGGTTTGCCAGACAAGACAACCCACCCATTTGACTCACAGGCTTTTGGCCTTTAAAACTGTTTATTGTTGTTACTGAGATTTTCTAGTTATTTGGTAGGTAGCACTATTGTGGCAACAGGCAATTGATACACTCCCTAATAAAGTTATTCAGGCAAAATAAACCTTATTATATGACAGATGAATTCATGAATGAATAATGGCATGAATGAATAAGCGAAAACAATACCAGAAACCAAGCATAATGTGTAAATGAATTCAACCCCTTTACCTACAGAGGAATGGTGAATTGACATTTTATGTCTTCCTAACTGCAAAGTTTTCCTCAGTCCCATCCCATCCAGAGTACGTGACGCTGACCCTGTGTAGACCTTTCTGCTGACCCCGTGTGACCAGTAGGCCAGCTGTGTGCGCCCCACCTCTGAGCTGAAAGTAAGCAAGCTGCACCAGAAATAACCACACAGGACTGGGGAACTGGTCCTCGTTATTGTCCCTGGCAAGGCAAGTAGCTGCTGCTCTCTGATATTTCTGCCAAGAGCAGAGAACAGTGGGTAAACAAGTGTGCTTTAGAAAGAAAATAAGAAACTTCTCTTCTTTCTCCCAGCAGAGAGAAGGGGGGCGGCGCAGATGTTGTCACCCAACACATACAAATTCCGTGTGAACAAATAAGCCCTGCCATGAGTACCTTGGAATTTGTGGTAAAGGGGATTAGCTCAGCCTGCAGAAAAGTGGAGGGCAGATATGCCATCTGGGGTGCAGAGCGGAGGCTGAGAGTGAGAGATCGGGCTCCTCTGCATGTGGTTGGAGCTGCCCAGAGGGCTGGGTGTGGGCAACTTCGCACACACCCAGGGCCCCACCCAGTGCAGCTAACTCTGCAGGTGTGACTGCAAGTCCACAGGAAGTCTACTAACATTTGAAGACGTAGAGGGGAGACAACCGTGTCCAAGTCTCAGAGGACGTATGAAGCTACAAAAGAAAGTCTGCGTAAAAGAACTGTGATTTGATCAGTTTAGACAGTATGGTCTTATCTTTTGGTTTGGGTTGAGTGAGGAAGAGCCGCATCAAAGAGGAGGGTGCAGGTGTGAAACAACTGTGAAGGGTTGTAGGCCTTCAACTAAGAAGGAGAAGTGAGTGAAAAAAAATGAAAGTAACTGAATGGAAGTTGAAGGGGTTATACTGTTCTGGGCTCAGGGAGTGAGTCCTCAATAATATGGACTCATAAGAAAGATTTTCTCCTTCCAAATGTAGAGTTACAGTGCACTGTCTGGTTTTAAAAATCTCTCTAGAGACAGTGAGACCTTCAAACCCCTATTTACAAGGGATTACACCCGTCACTTTCATACTAGCAAGACGAGAGAGAGAAAAGCGCTTTTCCCTTATCCCATCCCAATGGCTGACCAGATAACCCAAATAATAAATAGCACAGGGGTCTTCGAGGCAACAGCAGTTCTTGGTTCCCCTTTCCTTCCATTGCAGCCTGTCTTAGTCAATTTCTCATCAGTGAGAGAAAATACACAACACCCACAATCTACAGGAGGAGAATTTTGTTTTGGCACATTTTATAGATCCTAAAATTCCTAACTGGCTGGCTCCAAGGAAGGAAGGCACAGCAGAACAGCCCTGTGGAGGGAAGTTGCTCACCTCAGGGTGGTGGCCAGGAAGTGAGGGCAGAGATGGGGAAGGAGACAAAGCTTTCCAGGTTGTGCCCCCAGTGAACCACCTATTCCACTGGGCTCTGATTCAATCACCTTCTAAAAGCCCACCCTTGAGTGTGTGAGAGTTTGGGGATCATTCCTGATGCAAACTGTAACACCTCCTAATGAGCACAGCTTCATTCCTCTCCTCTGTCTCTTGCTCCAAATCCTCCCCTCCAAGCTCAGCACCCCCACCACATTTTTATCCTTTCTCAACCAAAGCAGGGTGGCTGGCTCACAAGAAGGTTCTCTGAACTAATTCACTGAGGAGTTGGAAGCAAAGACTTTCTTACTGGCTCCTCAGCAAGCTGGCCCAGTGTGTTTTAAGGTTCTCTAGGTCTCTGAGAATCTCCCGCTCTCCAGGAATCTTCTCTGATTTCTTCCCTTTAGAGCCTCCAAACGAATTTCACCATCAGATTAAGGTAAGCCACCTCACCCAGTAAACCAAACAAATGCAGAGCACAACTCACACTGACATTTATGGTATTTTGTACGTAATTACTCTTATACTGCATGTCCTAAATTGCTCTCATTAAAAAAACTGAATTTCTCAACTATCATTAATATATTCATACCATTTACTCCACTGCACAACAGAGCATGGCTGAGATCATCAGATTCAACAAGTTCCAATGTTTTCTTTACTCCTGCTTCACAATTTAAGGGGTTTTCTTTTATATAGGGGCAACTAAATGTCCAACTACTTTAATGGTCTAATTTTTTTCCTCTCATTGAGTTTATTGGTGCATTTTAGGTATACAGTACAGTTACATTCATCATTGGGATCTTGTACCTCTACAT
Organism: Fukomys damarensis; assembly: GCF_012274545.1. Taxonomy (NCBI): domain Eukaryota; kingdom Metazoa; phylum Chordata; class Mammalia; order Rodentia; family Bathyergidae; genus Fukomys; species Fukomys damarensis. Next base: position 68,467,318 of record NW_022900950.1, on the reverse strand, counting down.
GACAGGTCTTGGTTCTCATTTTTTCCCCTTGTCCCTGCCTTCCCTTCATCCCTCCTTCCCACCCATCAATGGTCTGATTTTTTAAATTGATCCTCCCAGTGGTTTCTGTCATTCAGACAGGCCGACTAACTACAGACCCAGCAGTGGTTCCACAAGGGCTGATCTCTCCATGCTCACTCTGCCTTGTAAACAAGGAAGAATAATTTGTTCTTTTTTGCCTAAGAATGGGAACTGGGTGTACTTCTGACATCAGGAAGTACTCATCCTGGGTTAAAACAGGAGCAGCACACTTGTATGGATAGAAGACCTTGAAAACTCTCATTTTTTATTCATTTTTACTTAGTGCCAGAAACATATTGTAATACGTATTATTCAAGAAGGAAGCCTATATAAAAATTTGCTTGAGGAATTATTTTTATCTATAAGCCTCAGGCATTTTCATTAAGTCATCCAATAACAACAATAAGTTATCCAATAACATGCATGGGACAAAAAAGCTGTGGTTTATGAGCCAGAATATCAGTTTTATAAAGGGCTTATCCCAACTGCGTTTGTAAAGCGTGGTCTTCATTCAAGAGCAGGACGCCTTAGGACAAAAAAGAGAAAGACGAGTGAAAGCAAATATTGTTATCTTAAGAAAGCAAAATTGGTTTTTCGGAAGGTGGTGAAATGGTAGTGACAAAATGACTTTCCAAAGTAGATTTTAAATATTTCAACTGTGCTTTCCGGTCCCTAAAAATGAAGGCATGGATGGCATTATGAAACACGGGCCACCTAGGAAGCTCATCTGTGCACAGCCCACCATTAAAGCATTTGCCGCTTTGCTTTACAAACACTAAGTGGGCAGCCACTATGTACAAGTGAGCTCTAGACACAGGCTAAGGGCGAGGCCACTGGAATGCGTGAGGTGAGATCCACGCGCTCTCAGACTTATGGTCAAGAGGAGGGAAAAGACACATAAGCAATTCTAAGATTCAAAACACTGATAAATACAGTCATATTTAAATTCCTTATAATCACTGTTCATTTCTTCACCCATTTATTCAGTCAACATTTATCGAACCCCCGTGTTCCAGGTATTGTTCTTAGACACAAGGACAGGTAATTGCTTAAGCTCTTTAACCCTAAGGAGACCTATTACTTTAAGAAACGTGACATTCATGGGCCAATTGCAAGAGTGCATGGCACGTGCTGGCAGCAGTGACATAGCCCCAGACAATGAGGCTGAGGACTGTGTGCAAAACAGTAAGAGCAATTCTTTCCTGATAGAAAACGCTATGCTGAAAAATATCTCCTACAGGAGAAAGTAAGAAGCTTTAATAGACACAGGCTTCTTACTGGTAAACTTATTTTCTCTCTACATTTGGTTTATAATCTATTTCAGTATCTAAGGGACAACCTGGTCACCTCATTCCTAATTTTGGTGCTGCACAACATCAGCAAGGGAAATAGCACAAGACAGACTCCACTGGGGTCATGAGGAGATACCAGAAGAATAAGTCAAAGACATGATTCGGGACTGAAGTTGAAGTGTCCTGTGTTAGAAATTGAATACACAAAAGACCCATTAACCATGCCTACCTTGCCTTTAATAAGAAAAGACACACGTTTCACATGTGCATGCATTTGTCTTACTGTTTTTACTATTTTCCAGGGGGCATCACAGTGAGGGAAAAGTCACCATTTGAGCCCACACTTTCCTTGTTTTGTTGACAGAGGGTCTCACGGAGTTCATGGGTCAACCTTGAACTTGTACTCCTCCTGCCTGAGTCTCCTACATGCTGGGAATACAAGTGAACACTGATCCACTAAAATCATCCAGGGCTCTAGGGCCAAACTGCTGTTCCCCTATTCACATGCCCTGAATCCTAAACCAAGCAGTAGGTTCCGGCAGTTGAGAGGAAGGCGGAATGGAGGGAAAGCATTTAGTGTCCTGTCTTACATGATGTTTATTTTTCTGTAGAATTTAATATTACATTTTTTTTAAATCCTGTTAGATTAATTTATTCCTTTGTGCCCATAATTCTCTCCCCAGATTTCCAACAGGTATAAAACATTTGTCTAATACAATGTAACAGAATACTTGTAACACTGTAAAAATAAATACTTGATTTCCAGCTCCATCCTGTTTCTAGTCTGACCTATTCATAAGCTGCTGTATTATTTACATGTTCTTTTTCCAGCATCCGTACCAATATTTAGTTCTATTTTCCCTCCTTTTCTCTCCTTCTTTCCTCTCCTTCTCCCCCTCTCCCTCCACCCTCCTATTCCTGGTGGAATATATGCTTTATCAATGTCCTAAGAACGTAAGCACAGATTTTTAAAATATAACTATGTTTGCTATTGATTGACAGCTTGGCTGAGTATGAGAATCTAGGCTGCATTTCATTTTTTCTTGTAATTTTGAAAGGACTTCTCTATTGGTTAGTTAGCATCTTTTGCATGTTACCTATTACTCCTGCCTGGCTGCTTTTCGGATCTTCTTGTTATTCTTGAAGTTCTGATATGCCGTGATGTTTTGTATTGACGTAGGTTTTCTTATTTATTACTGGGCATTTAGAGGACCCCTTGAGTAGAGCTTCAAGGCTTTCAATGCTCAGAAGTTTTCTCACTTTATTTCTTTAAGATTTTTCCACCCTCTTTTTGCTGTTCTCTTTTGTAGAGAATATTTCTGAATTTTTTGCCCTTGAATTGATCCACTCATTTCAAAAAGTATTTTCTTTCCTATTTGCTACATGTCTTTTTCTCTTTTTGTTGTAATTTTTGGGAACAGTGCTAACTTTTGCTATTACATTGTTCACTTTTAATAAAAATATTTTTACTTCTTATTGCCTAGTCTCTGAATTTTTTACACCTCTTATTGGTTCGTGAGTAAAATACATTTCCTTAATCCCTAAAAATAGTCATCTTACTTTTTTCACCTGCCTTTATATTTCTTTACTTCCTCTGAGTTCCTCTATGACTTTCAATTGAGATACCATCTTCCCGTGTAGAGTGGTCTTTGGTTGTCCAACCAGATTTATATAACTTTGCTTTGGTAGCAAAGATTCTAATTAGCTGGCCTCATTATGGGTGGACAGGATCCAGAAATATCAGAATATGTAAATATTTTCTTTTAAGTGGATCAAATGCCCATAGTTGGTATGTTGAAAGGGAAAAAGGATGCTGAGGTATATTACTGTATACTATTTAGATGTTCACTTACATTTTCTTCTATCAGCATGTTAACTCAGCTTTCATTCTACTATTCCTAGTGTTCTCAAATCCAAATTCTTAGGCTCTGTTTTGTTTTTTGGTTC
>NW_022900950.1:68448801-68463817 GCF_012274545.1 Fukomys damarensis | reverse complement strand
CACCCCAGCAAACCTCCTGTCTTCTCCAGGAAATGGAGAAGGAGAGGTTGACAGGCTTGTCAGGGTCTCACCGCAGATAAACCTTCCAGCAGGCCCCTTCATTTTTATTTCCACTCCTAACTCCTCCTCCCAGGGAAGAAGATACCATCCAAATTGTGGCCTACCTTTTGTCTCCCCATTGCATAAGTAGTTACCTCTCCACTTTCTCCACTGCTTTTTCATCTGCTGAAATGTTGGCACTTTTTAAATCTCCTCTCGTGTTTTCTTTGTCCATTGGATTGTGCATCTTTCATTCTGTTTAATATCACTTCATTTGAGATTGGGTAGACAGGACAGGTAAAGCATGTAGATTTAACTCATTTTCAGATGTCTTTTTTCCTTCCCAAACATATTGTTACTACCTTTCCTAGTGTGTTTATATTTACGAGACATTTATAAGACATGTGCACACATATACAGAAGATTCTTGGCTTAGAGCGGTTCAAATTAAAATTGATCAGCATTTTGATGGTGCAAAAGCAACACACATTCAACAAAAACCACATTTCCAACTTTGAATTTTGATCTCTTACTGGGCTAGCAATATACAGAACAATACTCTTGTGATGCTGGGACTCCCACTCGGCCTCGTGGTCATGAGGAAAAAGTCAATCCTCTCCACAATGGCTGTCCAAACTTTTGATATATGTGGGCCTCAATAAACGAAGAGGAACTGTTCTGGGGTGCATATAGAATCTTAACTATAATTAATGTAAATACATGGCAGAATTTTCTTTATATTTTTATATTTTAACTTTTTAAATTATAAAATAATAGCCTGAGTTTAATGAGAAATGTACACATCTACTTAATGACAAAAAACACCTCTCTCCACACACACACACACACATAGTTAGGCTGAAGCACTATTATCAGTAAACCATTGCACTCGCCCCTGTAATGTCTGAAATACATGGGCTTGGGTTTGGCTGTGTGTGGCAGGCAGGGGAGGAGGGAAGAGCCCTGCACTGCACCCCTCCCTCACAGGATTCTGCTGTCTCCTTCAGAGTCCACACTTGAGCGCCATGCAGTTGAGTCATGAAAAGTATTGATAAAAATCACATGACACTGTTAAAAGTTAATGGCTTTGTAAGGCCACATTGCCAGCTAGCCAGGACACTTGTGGCCTGCAGAGAGCAGGCTGGATACTGCTGTGCGGTGTACTGTGCTCTGGAGCAATGACGTTTGGTAAATTAGGAGGACTCAACCCATTTTCAATTTACATATTTTCAACTTATGATAGGTTAATGAGACATAACTCCCTCATAAGCCAAAGGGGCATCTGTATAATAAGGCAAATTCATTTCAATATTTTCTGTTCTTTAACAAGACTGCCATAGAATATAAAAAGAGCAATATAACTAAATTTTCTTTTCAGCTCGAATGGAGACCGTCTAATGAAAACACAGGTTGTACTTCAGAACTAAATGGTGTTAAATTTGCATTATGCAACAGAATTGACTGCAAGCTAAGTAGAAAAGGACATCTCCCCATCATGGATGATTTTTTTTTTGGCTTATAAAAATATTATGAAGTACTAATGATGTATCTACTTGCCATCGTCTATATTTTTCTTTCATTAACTTTGTCAAATTCTGCTTTCAAAGGGCCTTGTTTGTCCTTTGAGGACAAATTCAAGTTGTCAGGAAGCCAGCTTCAGGCAATGTCTTTCCTACTGGCCTACTACACTGCTTCAGAAGGGATATGAAACAGAGACATCTAAAGGAATTTTTAGGAACTGAAACACAGATAATTCCTTATCCACCCTTTATGACTGATTTCCTTGGAAATGAAGTGGTTAGTTTATTATGAAACAAGAAAAAACTATTTTGTAAAATTGAATCCAAAGCCAAAATAACATACCTACTAGAACACGAGTTGAGAGCAGACTAGAATCACCAAGCAGTTTCAAATGAAGAGTTATGATAGCAAATAATCCACCTATTGCCCTAAAATCATTAGAAGAAAATGAGTTTACATCGAGTTATATTTTGTCATGTGATATCTTGAGTTTTATATTGTAGTTGACGACAGTTCCAGGTAAATATAAGTGCCTAATAAATGAAAACATGTTATTATTGAATAAGCAATTAATTGATTGTATTAAATTCTGGGGAAACATAATTTATATATTTTTTCTGATTGATTCCTCTTTTGGTAATAATTCCCAATTCTCAATTTTTTTACCTGACTGGGCTTAAAGAAGGTGTGACAGAATTACTTTTGCAAATTTTAAGTGTTAATGCACACAATAATGGCATTCTCATGAGCTTTATCTCCCCAAATGAATAAGATGAAATAATAAAATTTAAATCTTCTTTTCAAAAGAATTTAGATAATGTCTTCTTGTTTGACAGTCTGAGTTGTTAAAAGCCTTTCTCACAGCCATCTAATTACCATAAAATTGCCCTATTTGAGTCACTTTGCCTGGAAAGCTAGGGCCTTGCTTCAAAGCCATGGGAAGGTCGGTTTCTTTAAAATAAAGTTTGAAAAAAAACATATATATATAGATGAAATTATTGTAAAGCATATAACAGGTTTGTTTTATGGCATATGTGCTTAATCTACTTCTGTGAATTTTTTTCTCCTTACTTTCAAATCTGTAAATAGATTCTCTCTCAATATTAACAATGTGAAAAAGAGAGAAAAAAAAAAACAAGAAATATAGGAAGAAATGTTCATGGTCTCTGCTTTGCCCTCCATTCTAGCTTGCCCTGTGCTAATTCAGAAATACAACCCATATGATAAAAGAACATGTCAGAGATCAGAGATGGCTTGAAGACCAGTTAGGATTTATGTCTGAATAAATGCAACTGATTAAATTATACCTATCGTATGAATTCACTATCCAAGAGATCAGCTGGCAAAAAAGTGTAGAGAACTTCCTAAAATGACTGCCAATATTGTGTTCAGAATTAGCCTGGTCTGAGCCAGCCACATTCTCACAATGTTCTTAAGTGGCTGAGAAAGAGGTCTGACATCTCTCTTCTCTTCATGTAAGGTCCTGCTGGACTAGGACACTGCACTCACAACCTCATTTTCCTACTATGAAAATAAATCATTGAATTCCTCCTCCTCCTCCTCCTGAATTGCTAACCAGATAGTTTGGCCAACAATTAGGAATATTTATATACTATCCTCTAAACTCCATATTATTCTCTATGCTTACAAATTATCTAACATTCACATCAAACATAATTACATATTGTTTAAAGATCACTACTTCAGATCAATTTTATACCAAAGTATTTTAATGGACTGGGTAGATTTAGTGTTTACCAAATCATGATTAAAAATTATTCAGAAAATTTTATGCAGCAAAATCATCCAGAAGAACATTATGTGTGATGAATAATATTAATGAGAAAACTTTACCTGTTAATTAGAACAGAATTTCTACTGCATAAGGCTAACATAGAACATCTAGTTCTACACAAACTTGAAAGTAATAAAACTGCATTTCTCTTAAGCTTTTTGTAACTCTAAGTATTGATCTTTTTAACTGATTCTTTTATCAATCATTTTTAATTCAGTGAGCTCTTTCCAGAGTTTCTTCCATGCTTTTTTGATGTGATTGCCTCTTCCGTATTAGGGGCTCCTGAGGGATGTACTGAGGTCTATTTAACTCACATGTATATTGACTAATCAAATTTTAGCTAAATATTTGTCATGAGTAGCAATTAACATGAATACAAAAAGTGATAAAGTCATCCAAAAATATACGTATCAGCCTTCGGACTTATTAATATGTATTGTCTTAATGTCTCTCACACTGATTCTTTAGCATTCTCTCACTTCCCTGATGGAGGGAATTATTTTTTCTACAGAACTTCAGCCCAAATCACCCCACACACCCAAATCAGGCCTAAATCTATTTTGTATAATCTTTCTCCCACTATATAATGTCTTTTTAGGGTAATCTTCAGAGGCCTCTCATATCCCACGAGATCAATTCAGACCTTTGAGCCTTGCATCTGCCATCTTCAATTATTTGATCTCTCAATACACTTTCCTAACTTTATTCTCATACCCATAGCTGAGAAGTCCTGACTTCCTTCTTTCTGGCTGGGTTTGTATATTCCACTGTTCTCTCAAACTGCAGAAGTGACTCAGTTGGACCCTGGATTATAATAACACTTTGTGGATCCAAGAGATTGACAACGCTGCTTACAAAATGGCAAGATGTCAGCCTTTCTTTCTTCCCTGGTCTCTGTAAAGGCCCCAAGAAATATTAGTTCAAAAAGAGGAGTTAGCATGGAATTGCCTCAACTCTACTCTGTTCTCTTGCCTGTGTCTCTGACATTCCTGTGGTTCAGATGGCATGTTTGTCATCACTCTAGATTATATCCCACAATCACTCATCCCCATCTTGAAGCTTTCCAGACTATCTCCCATGTCACTGGTCAAGTACGTGGCCTGCCTTCCATGGAAGCTGCCCTCAATTAGAGACCCGTAGAACTGTGGCAACATAGTGCTTCACTACAGCTTCCTAGAGGTCCCTGGTGTCTCCAACATCTATATAGCTGATTGGGGGATACTATACTAGCACTCCATGCATTCTGTGCTTTTAGTTGGGCTACCAAAGAAGAAGAGATTAGTTGTTGAACTCACTAGTAAAATACTTTGCTCAGTACTATCCAGGGAACACAGGTGTGCCAAGGGTCAGTCTCAGGGTAAGATCAAGTATAAATTTTCACCCTGAATATCTCCTGCAAGCTCCCTTTTTTCTCTCTCCTTCCTTCCTTCCTTCTCCCCTTCCTCACAGTCTTTCTCTCCCTCCCTCCCTCCCATGTCTTTTCTTCCTATACTCCCCTTTCCTTTTCTTTCTTCTTTCCTTCCTTTAATTTCTTTTATTATACTTTAAAATATAAAATGCACCATGTTAACCATCTTCAAGTATTAGTTCAGTTGATTAACACATTGTTGTGCAACAGATTTTAGAACATTTTCTTCTTGCAAACTCAAAACTCATTCCCTATAAACATTCTCTCTCCTACTTCTGCAGCCATTGGCTTTCCATCTCTGCTTTACATTTCTATGATTTTGACTACTTTACAGACTTCACGTGAGCAGACTCATACAGTATTTGTCCTTTTATGGCTTCTTTGGATTAGCATGTCATAAAAACTCATGCATATTGTGAAATGGGTCAGAATTTCCTTACTTCTTAAGAGTGAATAATACTGCCTTGTTTGCTTACACCATATTTTTAAAATCTTCTCACCTGCTAATGGATGCCAGTGTAACTTGCTCCCCTCAGGTATTGTGAATGATGCTCTGAGTGAGTAACCTCACTGCACAGATAGCTCTTTGAGACACTGGTTTAAATTCTTTTGGATACACATCCTGTTGTATTGCTGCATCATATGGTAACTCTACTTCTAACTCTTTGGAGAACCCTCAAGATACCCTCATAATGGCTCCACCATTGTTTTAAATTAATTTTATTGGTACATTTAAGGTATAAAATATAATGACATTCATCAATGGAGATTTGTGCCTTTGCATAAGCCATCTTGGTTCTTATTTTTTCCCCATTCCCCTGCCCTCCCTTCAACCCCTCCACCCTACAAAAACTTTGTTTCTATTTTTTCTTTTTCTCATATTCATTCCATTTCCTTCTTTCCTTTCCCCTACCCCTACAATTTCCCCTTCCCTTTTGCACCTTTTCTTCCTATTTCACATGATCTATTGTACCTTTTAGTCCTTAATTTTCAATGTCTCACACTACAGACTATTCAGTATTTACATGTGTGTCCTATTTATCTCTTTTCCTTTTTTTTTTTTTTTTTTTTTTTTTTTTTTTTTTTTTTTTTTTTTTTTTTTTTTTAGAAACAATGTCTTTGTAAATAGAGAGGGAGGAAAGGGTTTAAGGGGGAATAGGGAAAAATAAGAACCAAGATGGATTATGCAAAGACCCTTATCAGCTATATGATTTACAAACATTTTTGCAGATTTTGGAGACAAGTCTTTTCACTCTGAAGATTGTTTCCTTCACTACTAGGCTCCTTTAAAATTTTTCCTCTTTTGAAGTGTATGACAACGCCTACTGTATACCTGGCCTACCCTTGGAGTCACCCATTGTTATGGATTGTATTGATGTCCCCAAAGCCTCAGGTGCTCATAGAAGGTGCTCTTGGGAGGTGACTGAATCATGGATGTATGATACTCAGATTAAGGGTGTGTGGTACTAAATTAGTCCACACTAATTATTTTATCACAGCTCTGAATATGGCTGAAGAGATTTAGTGAAGACAGAAGCCGCTTCTTGGATGGGGATGGTACTAACCCATAAACTTGTAGCCTGGATGGAATTAAACAGAGAAGGAAGCTCGCAGCTGCTACTTGCTGCCTCCATACCATGGGCTCTTTCCTTTCTTCCATGCTGCCCTGCCATGGAAGCCCACAGTGGACAGGCAGCCCACAATAGACTGAAACCTCTACAGACTGTGAGGTAAAATAACACCTTTCCTCCTTTAACTTGTGGGTGTCAGGTATTTTGTCCCAGCAACAAGGAAGTAACTGAGATGCCAGGCCCTGCAATACATACAATAAAATAAATGGGTTTTTAAATACTACATTTCTAATTAGAATGGCATAACCCAATAGATGCCCCAAAATCTCTAAACATTCTTCAATCCAATTTTACAATATGTTAGAAGATCTAACACAACTTCATATTTACTTTCTTTGATTCTATTTCTTTTCTATTTTCTTTCATTCCAAAATCACGCAAATAATAAAAGTCACCCAATAATTGTAAGCTAGGATGATGGGAAGATTCTAGGATTAAAGAGCTTCAGCAAGAGCCATTTACAAAAATCTTCATTAGAAGAATCAACATAGTGAAAATGGCCATACTACCAAAACTGATATAAAGATTTAATGCAATGCCAACCAAAATTCCAACACTATATTTCACAGAACTAGAAAAAATAATCCAAAAATTCATTTTGAACCAGAAGAGACCTAAAACACCAAAAGCCATCCTAGACAACAGAGACACAGTAGCGGGTATAACAATTCCCAATTTGAAACTATACTACAAAGCCACTATGATAAAAACACCATGGTACTGGCAAAGAAACAGACCTGAGGATCAGTGGAACAGACTGGAAGATACAGAAACAACTCCAGATGTACTCAGCTACCTTATCTTTGACAAAGGAGCTGACCATCCTCAGTGGAGACAAGATAGCCTCTTTAATAAATGGTGTTAGAAAAACTGGATTTCAACCTACCAAAGATTAAAACTGGACCCTTATCTTTTACCATACACTAAAATAAAATCCAAGTGGATTAGCACTACACTAAAATCCAAGTGGATTAAAGATCTAAATATTAAAACAGAAACACTAAACTTGCTGGAAGGTAAGTGAGGCAAAACTCTTGAAGACACTTGCATAGGAAAAGACTTTATGAACAAATCCTCAGTAGCATGGGAACTAGCAGAAAGAATCAACAACGGGGATCTCATCATATTCAAAAGCTTCTGACTGCAAAAGAAACCATCAACAGAACTAAAAGACAATCTACAATGTGGGAAAAAAATTTTACCAGCTGCTCCTCAGACAAAGGACTATTTAGCTAGAATAAATAAAGAACTCAAAACAATCAGCACCCCCCAATATAAAGACCCGATTCAAAAATGGGCATCTGAAATGAAGAGACATTTCTCAGCCAAAGAAGTAAAAGCAGCAAGTAAATATATGAAAAAATGTTCCACATCACTGGTCATTCGAGAGATGCAGATGAAAACAACACTGAGATTCCACCTCACCCCACAAAGAATGGCTGCTATCAAGAAATCACACAATAACAAATGTTGGTGGGGTTGTGGGGAGAAAGGAACCCTTCTCCATTGTTGGTGGGAGTGCAGACTGGTGCAACCACTATGGAAATCAATATGGAGATACCTCAAAGAGGTGGGACTAGAGGTTCCATTTGACCCAGCCATCCCTCTGCTGGGTATCTTTCCAAAAGAATTAAAAGAATCCTAACACAGTGATATATGCACACCTATGTTTATAGCGGCACAGTTTGAAATAGCTAAAACTTGGAAACAGCCCATTTGCCCATCAGTTGGAAACTGGATAAAGAAGATGTGGTTTTTCTATAAAATGGAATACTAATCAGCCATAAAGAATGAGAAATTAGATTTATTCATAGGAAAATGGATACATATTGAGGATATACTCCCAAATGAAATAAATAAGTCACACATGTGTAAATACTGAATAGTTTCTCTGGTGTGAAAAGCTATAATAGTGCATAAGATCCTAATGAGATAATTGACAAAGTGAAATAGGAAGAAAGTGGCTAAAGGTGTAGGGGAAGCGGGAAAGGTACTAAGGGAAAAGAAAAAAAATGAGAAAATGAAAAAATGGAAATGAAGTGTTTGTAGTGGGGGAGTGGAGGAGCGGGTGAAGGGAGGGCCGGGACAAGGGGAAAAAATGAGAACCAAGACCTGTCATGTAAAGGTGCAAAATCCCAATGATGAGTGTAACTGCACCGTATACCTAAGATGTACCAATAAACTCAATGAGGAAAAAATTTTGAAAATTAAAAGAAAACTCAGTTGTTAATATGACTCCTTCTAACACCAAGTGGCTCCTTCTGCACCACAGTGACTACGTCAACATCCTCTACCCCAGAGCTTCTCACACTATCCACAGTGGAGAGACATCCCCCTCTCCCTTGTCCCAGTCTTTCATGGACCAGTACTTTTATTAAATTCAAAAACAATATTCTTGGAGGTCTTGGTAATGTTATTTGTTATAGATCTGTAAGTTTGTCTTCCTCTTTTTCTCTTTGCTCATCACAGACTGATAATTAATAGTGCACAACCCAGAGCTGATCTTCATGCCACACTTTCAGCCACATCGAATCTGCTCTCTCCTAGTTTCTGATCACTCATAGCTTGGCACTGTGTGACCCAGCAGTGTTTCCCTGCCCTTTTCTATATGATGACTTTTAAATTCTGACTTTTCCACACTGGTTAACTGTCCTCCCTTTTAGATCACCTTAGAGAAAGGACAGTGTCTACTGTCATCTTTCTTGCTTTGTCCCTGGATGCCTTGTGAACTTGCCAAACCCTGTCCCATGAGCTCTTGGTGGACAATCAACACCACACAGCATGATACAGGTGTGACTAAGGATGATTCAGCCAACCCACACATGACATACTACTCTGACTGATATGCCACTTTCAGAGTATTTCACATCAGTGCCTTTTGTTATAAGAGGATAAGAAAGAGCCATAAACAAATTGTGCATTACCACAGAGTCCTTGTTAAGAAATAAGTGTGGTGGCCTGTCACCAGGAAGAGCTGACTGTGGCCATTGTATACACACACTCTTCCCAGAGGGCACAATAATATTTTAATTTACTTTCTCTATGGTAGGCCATGGTTCCAGAGAGACCATGTTAGAATTGGGTTTCTCATAGGAAAAAAATAAGGAAAATGGACTTCATGATTTTCCTCTGATTATCCTTTGTTTCCTTCTGGTGTATTTAGTCACTAGGAGAAGACTAACAATATAGAAAGAGGGCTCAGAAAAAAAGCAGGAAACCATGCTGAGGACAAAACACAAACAACTAAAATTTAGATACCCACCTAGACCCAACTACTGGCTTCACTATTAGATATAATGCACAGAGCTTCAAAAGTTGAAAGATTCCAGTGATTTACAAGAGGGTTTTTCACTGGAATTAACTGATAAGGTTTTGAAGCTGCCTCCATTCCACTTTAGACCAATTAAGCCACAGTCTGCAGGAATTTGTAACGGGAAAATATATCTCAGTTTCCCTGAGAAAACATCCCATTTGACATCTGTTATGGGACAACTGATGCCTGTTAATCATTTGTGGTTCTCTGTTGTTCTTGAAGGATACTGGTTTAGGTGATAAATGTTATGGCCATCTTGACATGAACATTCATTTTTCTGGATACTTTCCAGCTGATCTTAATGTGTGCCCAAGGTCCACACTGATTAGCCCAAAGTGCTTCTCTTGTTGAAGGAAGCAACAAGGTCCCCATAATTTTAAAAATCTGACTAATGTCACCAGGTAGTTTGTGGTTCATACTCAAATATCACATTTCCCTCCTAGATTCTAAGCTTCCTTCCCAGGATACTAACAATGCCTTTAGAGGTAGAGCAAAGAAATCTCTAGTATTTCTTCCTTGCTGCTCTTTTCTAGTTACAAAGCGAGGTAGCTGATTCCAGGGCAATTGCTAATAGCTGAAAAGAATCACTTACCAAGTATCTCAGTGTGCCAAGTTAGATATAGTTCTCCTTACTGACCCAGAAGGTTAAGACTACTTCCCCCCCATGCACAGACACACCCTCTCCTCCTCCTACTGTCAAATTGTTGTCTGTTCATGAGGGCCAAGTTGTGACCAGAGAAAATAGTAAAGCATTCCAACTGATCCAACTGATTGTTCAAGGAGAGACAGTGGCAACCCACTTATAAGACGATGCGGACCTCTGAAGAATGAACACTTGAACCAGGAGCAATTGGGTAAAGATGTGAAACTGAGCACATGGGACAAAGCACCAAAGGACAGCAGTTGAATGAGATATAGCAGGGTGGATGCTATGCAATTCTGTATCTTTATCCATTCCCATGAGGCTGATACTGCTGTGTGTGTGTGTGTGTGTGTGTGTGTGTGTGTGTGTGTGTGTACAAGGGATCAAACTCAGGACCTTACATTTGCAAGGCAGGTGGCGGCTCCGCTGAGCTAAATCCTGAGCCCTGAGGTTAATAATGCTGACACAAATATCTGCTGGCCACCAAAGGGCTTATGTAAAGACTCATGGTATTCTCACTGGGCTCATCACAAGAAATGGCATTCCTTGGCCTCCAAAATTCACTCCTCATGTACTCCGCAGTATTGGCATAGCACATCATTTACCAGGAAGACAAGCTGAGAGGGTTTTCAGCCTGTGGCACACACTGGACAGGAATTCTGTAGCTGATCTAGGATACCAGGCCCATCACCCTGGGCCTCATAACAGTTCCCTTCCAAGAAGACCCAAGATGTCTTTGTCTACAAGAAATCACCATCAGAATCATCTCAATTCATGATTCATGATTCAGGTTTGAATTGCACAAAACCTTCGCCAATACTATTCACAGCAGGATTTTTATTCCTTTCTTCTAAGGAGTAGTGAAAACATAGCCACTCCCCGATTTCTACCAAGCTACCTTTTCCATGTACCAAAAGGATCTTGAGAGGAGCAGTCTTGGTCAAGCTACAAAAAAATTTTCCTGTGAAAATCTGTGCCCAGAGTGCTGAGTGCGCACCCTCTTTCCTCTACTTTCGATTCTTGCAACAAGGTCATCCTGACACCACCGTGCAAACCACACTGTCAACGTCCACAGCGAAATTCTGGTGACCCCCTCCCCTCAAGTTCTAATCAAAAGGGCTGCCAGAAAAAAACACAGGACTAGGCAAGCTTGAAACGCAGCAAAACTACAATCATTTGTATGAATATTTAGGACACATGCACCCTAACCAAAATATTAAGTTTCTCAGAAATTCAAATTGAACAAAGCATCCTGTATTTTTATTTGCTAAGGTTTCTACTGTGAATTAAGTGATATCTCTGCAACCCCACACACTTCCCAACCCCACCCATCCATGCTCATCCAGGCCATGCCCATAGGAGGATCACAGCCAGAATCCAGGTAAGCTCAAGTTTGGATAGCAAGCACATTTTCCCCTGACATCTGGAATGGCGAAGACTTTTGCTCTGAGGGATAGGAACAGAACCACGTGGGGTGAAAAAGAGAATATGGCTTTAAGAATATTGCACAAGTAAATGAGGACACCCAGAATTCATGCTATTTCCACCTAATTCCTACTCGTAGCTTCGCTGCAATAAATTTCTATTGAAATTCTCCCTTCTGTGAGATATTCTCCATTGAAGGCACTTTATAAAGCACTCTACTACCCACCTCTACATAAGTTATTAGAGTTTTTAAATCCTATCTGAAAAAAAAATTAACGGTTATAGTATTTTTAAAAATTAACTTAAACAATGCAATATTATGTTATTCCCTATTCTTTTACACAGGCATATGTGCACACACCCTCATAAACATACAGCAGCCCCCTACTGAGTTTTGCAGCTTCTTAGGACACTGAAGGACACTTCAATGTCACTGGAATGGCTGATCCTATCAGTCTTATTCAGAGGATCTCTTTATAGCATGCACACAGACAGTGCCTACACAGCCCTGACTAACTCCTACCCTTACCAGAAATACCCAGGATCCCATCCCAAACACAAGCTTTCATCTTTATGAATGCCCTAACACCATAATCCTTGGAAATGTCACAGGCTCCTCATATCCATGGCATCTTAGGAAACTGTCTTCCTAAACTTTGTTATAACCCAAATCCTTCTAATTGATGTGTAAGACTTGTAAATAATCAGGTCTATGTGACGGTATGCGACTACGATATGTAATTGTATACATACGATACGAAATGTATGCAGTATATAGTTACTATTTAAAAATGTATTGCAGTAAAAGGTACACTGCTATTAATCCCCCTCAAAATAGTCCCCCTTGCTTCAAACACACTTTCAGAAGCAGTTCTGGAAGTCTGCTCTTATGAGTATCTTTATAAGTCATGATTAAAAATATATATAGTGATGTTGCTGCCAAGTACCATCAAACAGAAAGGCAGGCTCATAAAAACAGTAGTGTGTCCTCGACCACCCTATTCACCAGAAGTGGCACTGTTCAACTTTTGTATCTTCTTCAAAGTCAAAATGACCATGAAAGTTAAATGTTTTGAATCAATTCAGGACATCAAGGCCGTACAACGAAAGACAGTCATGAAAGAGGACTTCCAGAACTGCTTCAGAAAATGGCAAAAATGATGGGGTGTGTTGAAAAAAGGGGAAGAATTTTTAGGGCAATTCAGGCTATGCATCATCTACTGTAATAACATTTTTTAACTTAAACATTCACCATATGTTTCTATCACACCTCATATGCTATCGTCATAATTGGTAGAAGCTCATACACTGAAGAGAAAATTGCTCAACTTCATGCCTATACAAACTGTTTTATGCCTTGAGAAGCCTATTTTTTAAATCAGTAACTAAATAACAAGTTAGTGGCACACAGCAAATGGGATAAATTCGCCGTTTACTACATACAGCACAGTATGGTCTGCTAAAATCTAGACAAATAAAAGTTGACAATAACTTCTGAATCAGTAGGGTAGGAACCAAGAGTCAGATGTGATTCACTCCTGCCAACAACCATGTCCTCACCCCATGTTGTTGTCTGTGAGTCCACTCGTGGAACAAGGTTTGGGAGCTCGGACTGGGAGCATAAAGGTATGGAATCACCAGGCAGACTCCAGGGAAGTTTCATGGAACACTTCCGCTTTATTCAGGAAATGCACAGGCTTATATAAGGACAACCATGGGGGAGGAGCATTTAACATTTGGTGGTATCTTAGCATGGTGGAGTGATTTTTCTTGGGAGAGACGAAGGAGTCACAGACTAGGGGTGGAGGTGCGGCCTGTTGGATCCAGCATCTGAGCGCTTGGGCAAATTAGCTCAGGAGACAGGAGTGCAGCATACCTGGCCCAGCCAGGCTTGAACTTCTCCCACAATTCCCTTTTGTCTTTGACTCCAGAGCCTCAGCCAAGAGAACCACATTTTTATGAGTTTGTTTATACCTTTTATGAGCTAGGTGTCTGATTTTTAAGATAAAGAGCAATAAAATAATTTTAAGCAGGGTCAACATATAGGGTGATGACAGTATCAATCCTTTAGCCCAGGAACTTAGGTTTTTCCAGCCAGCTTGAATGCCAGACCAGATTATCTCTCATTTATTATTAAGAGTAACAGCATCAAGAGCCTGTGTATCATTTAACTGAACAATAATATGAGTCAAGGTTTGTAAATGTTGATTGTGTGTGGGATCCCAGGTTTTTCATATATAATTTCACAGATTTTTATAATCATTACAATGTTGACAATGATGAGGAGTAACACAAATATGGGTGAAATCTGCATGACAACAGCTTAGAATCTTAGTCTCTAATAATTGAATTTTTTACTATACAAGATTTATCTGGGTTTGTAAATTTAAAATGGCAGCACGGACATCTTAAAAGAGTAGGGCAGTTTCTCCAAAAGCCTGTGTGGTATTTTTGTAAATTGGTTGGTGGCAATGGTGGAAATTCCCAAATCACGTCTACTGTGAGGATGAAGCATAAGGTTAAAGACCGGATCTGAATTCTGCCAATCTTTTGTAAGATTTATGGGAAGCCAAGTAGCAGGAGGCGTTCTAGCTAAATATGGATACCAACGAGGAAAGATTAAACAAAAGGGGGTTTATACAAGGGGTCAAACAAAATTGGGGTGACATCGATTGGCTTGAGGCCCACAAATTGAGACTCATTCCCAAAGGGTTTGGGTAGCTGACTCTTCTATGGCTGTGGGATATAGGAAAACGAACATAAAAGTGGAGGCAGACAAGCGCTGAAAGGAAGAGAGATAATAGGCCAATTTATGGTAAGAAAGATAGAGACAGAGGTGTTAGGTACCAGAGCCCATACTTGCGGATTTGGGGAGGGAGGAGGACCAGCCAGTGTTGAATTCGCAGTGAGGGCTGCAGGGAGTAGGAGCAGTGGGGACTGCGGCTGCAGCCCTGCCAGGAATGCTGCAGGGCCTTCAGAGGGAGGGCTCCCAGAAACAGCCACATCAGGCCTCCCCAGACACCTGCCACACTTCCTCAGTCAAAGCCACATTGCGTGTGGGGGCACCAGGGACAGCAACTCTCTCAAGGCCATCGCTCTGGGTCCTGGGATCTCCTGGAGATCCTGGAGGAGCTGAGGTTCTGTAGGTCGCAGGAAGCCTGCTGGGAGCGCCCTGCCCGGCCGTCCGGACCTGGACAGCGAGGACGCCCTGAGTGACCCGGATCTCCCCCTGCCACCTCCT
>NW_022900950.1:68439081-68448648 GCF_012274545.1 Fukomys damarensis | reverse complement strand
GCCAAGTCCCCGCCCACCCACCGAAGGCCCCCAGAGTCGGAAGAGCCACGGGATCAGTAACATGGCGGCGCACAGGGTGGAGGCCACCAACTTGGACCAGAAAAGGTGGGCTCTTCCGGATGACCATTATTCCAGTGACGAGGGAGTTTCAGCAGGGGCACATCACCGACAGGAAGTGAGAGGCCAGCGGGCGGGACTGACGCCTTCGGGGAAGAAGGAAGCTGAAGAGACAGCCCGCCTGCACCATCTTTGTTAAGAGGCTTTTGTCTGCCATCTTTAGAGCGCTCAGGGGGCCCTACACTCGCCTGAGTTTGGGCTGGAAACGCCTCAGACGACTTTATGGCATGAGGCCTCTTTACTAAAGCAGCCTGTACCGGCCGTTCTTGACTTAGGCGATTACCCATAATAGGAATCCTTACCCACAGCTTCATTATTTACCCAGGATACGAGAGCCCCACGTTTGAGCGTCAGCTGTTGTTGTCCGCGAACCCGCGCTCCTGGAACGAGGTTGGGAAGCTCGGACTAGGAAGGTAAAGGCACAGAATCACCAATCTGGGGAGATTTCTGGAACACTTCCGCTTTATTCAGGAAATGCACAGGCTTATATAAGGACAACCATGGGGGCGGAGCATGGGAGGAGCATTTAACATTTGGCGATATCTTATTGGAGGCACGGTGGAGTGATTTTTCTTGAGTGAAGTGAAGGCATCATGGACTAGGGGCAGAGGTGTAGCCTTTTGGATCCAGCATCTGCGTACTTAAGTGAGTTATCTCAGCCTTAGCAAGGTCTCTGAGTTAGCTAAGGAGACAGAAGTGTGGCACATCTGGCCTAGCCAGGCTTGAACTTCTCCCACGACACCACTGTGCTTTGTGCCTCCCTCACTGCAGCTCATGCCCCACGGTCACTTCTGGCTTTTTTCTCCTCCCAATTTCCAGGCAACAGCCAGGTTTGCAAACACCATGACTGTGACCAGCTAACGCTGAGTGCACACCACTGAAGCTTCCTAATGATTTCCTTTTCCTGTGAATGTTCTTCAGCCAATCCAGAGGACACTTGTCCTTCTTTCATACACTTTAAGCTCCATTCAAAGAACTTACTCAAACAAATTTCCATGAAATCAACTCACTAGGCGACATACTGAATACCAGAGGATGCTGTGGACGGGGTTGAGGAAGGACATGTCTCATCAGGTGCCCAGCACGGTTCTAGGTACAGACACTCAAGAAAAAAAGAAGAAATATATATTCAGACCCTATAAACATAGCCAAAATGAATTTCCTTATTTAATAGTTCCCAGCTGTTGTTACATTCTTTGCTTAGTAAGATAATGTTCAGAAGATCAGAAGGTTAAAAAGGGATTCTATTATTAGTACTTCTTTTGAGTTTATGGTACAACTAGGATGCTTTTTAAAAATCTCTATATTCTGTCATTTACTTTCTATATCTTATTCACACAAATTAGTTGTATGTATTAATGGGTTTCAGTGCAATACTTGCATACAGCACACACTGAACAAATCCGAGCTCTCTCTGCCTTTCCAATCTCTAGTGGCCACCATTCTACTTTCAAGTCAATGTTTTTGTTAACTTCTGTATATAAGAAAGAACATTAAATGACTTTCAGTCATTTGCTTAATACTTGCCGAGTATTTATTATGCACTGCAGACTCCACAAATTTATCAGGAAAGTTTAAGTGTTCTCTCTTTTTTTAAATAAACACATTTAACTACCCTTAAGAACCCAGTGAATAATGTTTATATAGTTTTAATCTTTTCAGTTACTAAAGGCAAACTACTTCTAAGCAGTAAAAGATAAATGTTCTCAATTATAAAAAAATTTAAAAGGTTTTAAAGGAGAAACTATAAAGTTATATTTTATATCAAAGAAAGTTACACATTTTCCATCTTGCTAGATGTTATACCTTTTGGCTACATTCCTAGACTGTAAAATAGAACTATGTGAATACATTGCTAAGACATGTTCCCCAAAAAGTTTTATGTAGAAGATCATGTGATCCTAAGGACAACCCTTTCAAGTAGGTAAGTAGATATTAATAGATCATTGCAGGTATGTGAATCACGGCACAGACACATTCAAAGACTTCTGCAGTGTCAGTGGTGAAGTAATGACACCACCTCTTTGGAAGGTAGTCAAGTACAATGGAGTAAGGAGGGATTTAAGAGGCATGAAATCTGAGTTTGAAGCTGTATTATTTGGGAAAATTCTCCTCCTTCCCATATTTCAGTGTGTTCTCCATCAAAGGAAATTGTATTTAAGTATTTGAAATTATCAGTATGCAATCTTTTTACCTACAAAAACTGCTATTTCATGAGTTTCCACCTCATACTAATGCTAACATAACACTTACCAGAGTTGTCCTAAGTACTAATCCACCTCTCTGTTTATAGCACCTACCATGAGCCTGCAGGCGAGAGATGCTAGACAAGCATGAGCTTTCATCCCCTTTCTGCTGCGAAGACCACAACATTTCTCTCACTCACAGACAACCAATCATTTCCCCACATGGTTCCCCTGCCCCTTTTTAGATTTTTAGGTCATGTAAAACACATTACTCAAGTGTATTTTATGATGTGTTCTCTAAAATGTTAGTGCAGTTTGAAATTTCAGGAGGAAAGACACAGACTAAACAAGGTAATAATCACAACTGACTTTCCAGTAATTCAGTAGCATGAAGTTTACCCTTGCTGCTTCCCAGCAGGGCCATATCTGACTTGAACCTACTCTTCCACCATTCTCCCAAGAATAATGTAAACCCTAGGTTGGTCTTTGGAATTTAATATCATTGCAGATAGATATCAAAGCACTTGTTCCAAATATCCAATAAGTAGATAATATATACATGGTCTCTGTATCATATAGTAAGCTGACAATTTTACATAAGTAAAGGAGGAAAGATAAAGCAATGTAATGAGAAAGATGGTAACTGAAGCTAATACAGAGCTGGACAAACCCAACATCCTGACATTCCCGTTATTGTGTCCCTGCATCCTCCCTTTCCACACCCTTGGAGTCTTAAGAGCCTACAAAAAGGCTCAAAAAGGCAAGGAACTGGACCCACGAAGGGAGTTCTCACCCAGCAAGGACACATTTTTCACCTGTGAGCTCAATATCCAAAGGGTTTTTAGGTCTCTGGAAAAAAGACACCATCCAGAAAAATCAATGATCCTGATGTACAACAGGATAAAAAAGTTTCGAGCCATTTGTATCCACAAAACTAACCAGACATCTTTAACATGTTAGAACTTTGTAGTGCTTTTAAGTAAAGATACAAGAATTTCCATATTAGTTCCTCTAATGCATAGCCCTTGTTTCAACTCAAAATATTTTCACTCTAACTTTTTTCCTTTTCCCCAATAAGTGTTCATACCTAATGACTTTGCATAATGTAATAGTCACAAATCCAGTCACTGAATAAGTACTGAGTATCACATTCAGTGCAATTCCAGAAGCCAAATGAACATTAAAGAAAGGTTTGTAATGCTTCCTGAGTTGATTATTATTATTTTATTATTAATTTTTAAACAAGAGTCTCATTGTTTTATAAGTTTGCAATATCCTCTGACATCCACTGCCTAAGTATCTGATGCTGTATCAAAGCTTGAAGAAAAAAGCAGATAAAAATGCAGTCAGAATGAGGTCCTCATTCCCTTGGCAGACGCTTCACATTGTGCCATCACTGAAGTAACAGACAGCGTATTTCTAGGCTGTCCCACGCACACCTCTTCTACCTCATGCTTAGCTCAACTTCATCTCTTATGCTTAGGAGATGTGATCCTCAGAGAGACGTCGGAGCTCTTCTTTCTCCCACTGTCCATGCGCCCAAAGAGAGCTTCCAATTACATAAGAATAACAAGCAGACCTCTGACTGGAGACTGTGAAGCTGATTAATAGGACAGTCCTGTCCATAAGGAACCATACTCTTTAGAATGCTTCTAAACCATTCAGATGTTCAAACTCTGGAGGAGTAATAGTCAAGCTGCACACTGAGTTGCCCTAGATTGCTTCAAATCGGTACTTTGAACCTTGTAAATGTTCAGTTACACAGTAAGGAAAGGAGGAAATATATAGAGAAAAGCCACTTAAGGATGTAAAAAGTGGTAATGGCAAGATCACATCTGCCAAAAAAGAAATGAATTGGTTAAGTAGCAAATGTTCACATTGTGTGAAGTTCCATCTATGGAAGATAACAGTCTCTGTTGTTACCAAACCATTTATTCAAGATCGCTGGTATTGACCTGGAGTGAGTCAGCAAGAGGGCAGAGTTCACATTTCTCCTCCACTCAATAAAAATCACTGTTTCCTTGACAACCAAAAGTGTTTAGCTGAAATTTCATGTTTCCTTTGGCTTGTAATGCAAAGAAGGAGGTAGCCCCTACACCTAGAGCTTGGCTCAGAAACAGATTTCTGTCCCTCAATTTGCTGAAATAACCCATTTACCAGGTGTATCAGCATAATTTTATGCTTTATTAGTTTTATATAACATCTTTATAGTCAAGTCTCGGGCAAATAAAAAAGGTAATTCAAAGATAGAAAGTAGTTTCTTTTTGAGTGTGTTATTTAGAATTTTTTGGTTTTTATTCTTATCGGTATGTTTGTAGTGCATAATGATTGCATTTTCTAATACCTAAATTGGAAGGCTTCTGAAATACAAGTGACTAAGAAGTTCTCCCTGTTAACTAGCCAACAATATATACTTTATTTTTCAAATATAAAAACTTATGTAGATGAGATAGCCAAGTTAAAAATTTAAATTCTTCTCACGAGGTAAAGTTTTCTCACGAGCTCCAGAGCTTTGAAATGAACTTTCAGCACAAGCAAATAGTCAGAGGACCAATCTTGTTTTCCACAGTACCATTGGTGTACAGAGGAAGTCAAGATAAGAAGGTGGCGACTGAGGTATCAAACACAGATGTCTATTTTTCTGGAGATTGAATGTTGAGTGCCGATGTCCCCTTCCTCCTCACCACTGCAATTTCTCTCCCACTTCATTGCTCCCTTCTCCTGGTTTAGCCACGTATGAGAGTTAAGGTCTAGGCTTCCTCTCACAGAAGGAATATAAATACAGTTCTTGACTAGGGGCTGTGGATAAGAGAGAAGCTGCTTTTACCAGGTACTTGCAGAAGCATTGCTGCACCAATATCCAGCCAGTTCATCTTCCCTGTGCACACACTGCACAGCAGCACCCACTCTAGATCCGTATCTGGGTCAACATTGAATCTTTTACCTTTGTACTCCAGGAAACAAATGGACTTGTGAGGCTGAAGATTTTCCCCTCCTATGGTTCTTCTCTCGATCCTTTCTTCACTGGCCATGGACCACTAATTGTATCCTACATGCCCCACACAATATCCCACAATCAAGACTTGAAGTCATGCTGAGTAGCTGGTTCTGCACGTAGAATGAACACTCTCATTAATCTTCCTTTTCTAGTTAAGAACTTAAATAGCCATGATCATGTGCTGCTTATTCTTGAGGGGTTCACTCTCTGCACACTGACTGCCTACAGTATCTGCTGCACTGCATTAAAGAGTATTCACAAAAATTTCCTATCACAAAGAACCTAATAATATGGCCTTATCTAGAAAAAGAATCTTTGTAGATGCAATTAGTTATGTAAAGACGAAGTCCTATTGGATTAGAGTGGAGCAATTTATGGCAAAATATGAAATATAGATATAGATTCATAATCACTACCTTCCAGGAAAAAATAAACAAAGAACAAATATATCATCAGTATTAAAGCAAGTAAAAAGAAACAACTCAAAGAATCCTGGATGTTTCAGGAGCAATTTGTACAGAAAATGATCCCCAGAACAAGGGCACAACTTCTCCCAACTCCTGGAGGAAGATAGCAGTGTAGATGAAAATAAAGAGAGAGAAATAAATTAAGAAATCCCTCCCTAATATCTTTGATTTGGCATAAGATCAATGATACAGGAATTGCAGGAATATTAAATACATGATATTCTTTCAGACACTTCTCTGTTGCTATAGACTAAAGAGTAAGTCCTAAGAGGCAGAAGGGCTTCCAAACACCCAACTTCTCCTTAGGCAGAGAAACAACCTGAGACCCAAAGGCATACTTATCAAAGTAGAAAGTCTCCCAGAAATGACTCAATAATAAAACAGTGGAAAAGAAAGCAGAAGCATAATTGAGGTCCCCTTACAAGTAAGTGTTCTCTTGGCAACTCTCCCCTCCTCCTGTCTTCAGGAACAGAGGGAGAAAACGTTAAACAGTCAACAATCTGCTTCAACCTCACATTTGCACAGGTGAGAAAGAGGTTCCAGGTAAAACCAGAAGACAGCAAAATAGAATCTACCAGACTACTGGGGGCAATGAGTACACAGAACTGTCCCCTTTCCAAAATGAAAAGCCTGAAAGTAAGTGGCTCATCAACAATGCAAAAATACTAAAGCAGGCAAAAGTTTTCAAAAGAACACAGAACACTAGAGAAAAGAAAGGAAAGGAAAGAAAAAAGCGTATTCTAGAATAAAGCACACTCCAAACAATTATAGAAAATTTTAACTTTACACTCTGACAGAAAACAAGGGAAATTATCTCTGAAGTAAGAGATTATAGAAAAGATAAAAATAGTAGATAAAAAATTTTAAAGAACCATAAAGAAAAAAGTTGAAAAACACAGATAGACAATAAATTATACATAAATCTAAAGTAAGAAGGAATGAAATTTAAAGACAACTCTAAAATGGGAAGAATTTTTTTCATTGGTACATTTTAGGTATAGAGTACAGTTACATTCATCATTGGGATTTTGTACCTTTACATGACATATCTTGGTTCTTATTTTTTCCCCATACCCCTGCTCTCCCTTCACTCCCTCAAATTTCCCTATTTACAAAGACTTTGTTTCCATTTTTTCCTTTTCTCTTTTTCTTTTCCCTTCTTACCTTCCCCTACCCCTCCAACTTCCCCTACACTTTTAGACCTTTTTTCCTATTACACAATATCAATTATACATTTTGATCCTAATTTACACTTTTTCACACCAGACAAACTATACAGTATTTACACGTGTGTGCCCTATTAATTTCACTTAAGAGTATGGCCTCACTCTGTATCCACTTAGCTATAAATGTCTCTAGTTTCTTGTTCTTTATGGTTGAGTAGTACTCCATTTTTTTTTTTAAATCTTCTTTATGCAGTCTCCAGTTGATGGGCAATTGGGCTGTTTCCAAGTTTTAGCTATTACAAACTCTGCTGCTATAAACATGGGTGAGCATCTATCACTGTGGTATGATTCTTTTAATTCTTTTGGGAAGATACCCAGCAGGGGAATAGCTGGGTCAAAGGAACTTCTAACCCTAGTTATTTAAGGTATCCATATTGATTTCCACAGTGGTTGCACCAGTCTGCATTCCCATCAACAATGAAGGAGGGTTCCTTTCTCCCCAGAATCTCACCAACATGTTATTGGATGATTTCTTGATAGCAGCCATTCTTTCTGGGGTAAGGAGGAATCTCAGTGTTGTTTTCATCTGCATCTCTTGAATGACCAGTGATGATGAACATTTTTTTCATATTTTTTTCTGGTTTTACTTCTTAGTTTGGGAAATGTCTGTTGAAGATGCCCAGTTTTGAACTGGGTTTTTTAATTTGAGGGTCTGACTTTTTTGAGTTCTTTATATATTCTGGATAGTAGACCTTTGTCTGAGGAACAGCTGTAATGAGGACAATTTTGAAAAAACCATACCAAATACACAGGAAGCAGAGAAAGGAAAGGAATTAAAATAAAAGCAGTAACAGGAAGATAAACACTGACAATTCAACAAACAAATGAGTAGCACCCCTGATATATGAAACACTATAAATAAAATAGAAAAGATTTTAACAGATATTACAGAAGAAAACACTCCCAAACTGGAGAGATCCAAATTTGTAAATCAAAAGAATTCAATATTATGAAAAGTGAATACAGTCATACTATTACTATGCTTTTACTGAGAAATATAGTAAAAATTTTTCATTAAGTAGCCATGAGGGGAAAATAAAAACTCTCCTATAAGTACTGAAATTTTTATAAGGCAGACTTTATTATTTTTCCATTCAAATCATCTCACCCTCAGTTAGCATTCTGACCTTATGCTTCTATTCATTTCACACTCTGCTCCAGCTCAGCTGGCCTCCTATTCCTCAAAGATGACCAACTCGCTCTTACCCAAGGACCTTTGTACTTGATGCTCTCCCTGCCTGAAATGCTTCTCTCCCAAATATTGGCAAGGCTCGCCCACTCATCTACTTCAATTGTCACTTTCTTGTGGACTGTTTCCTGACAACCACATTAAATTTAACTCTCACTGGATCTCTGTAATCCCTGTTTTATTGTTCTGCCCTGTGGAGGATTAACTAACGCTCAACTTGGAATGCCCAGCTGAACTGAATCAGCTTAGTTTGGGTATGGAATCCCCACCTGAGGATTGTTGCCAATGGCACAAAAACAGAACTGCAGGGGAAGATCACAGGCTGTTGATTTCCTAGGAGAAGTTTGCTGTGATTGGTTTTCCTGATGCAAACTTGGCTGTTCTCCTTAGAGGCGGCGCTCGAGTCCTCACTGTCACTGGGAATGGCTGCTGTTCTTGTTAGGGATGCTCTGATCTTTACCATGGGCATCACTCCCTGGCTCCAGTATAAAACCCTCAGCCTGGTACACAAATTCCTCATCCACTGGTACAGGTTTTCTGGCTTCCATCAGTGGCATTCGGGCCTTCTGGGTGCAGATCCTCAGTTCAGACAAGCATGAGACATTTCCATGGGCTCTAGGCCTCTGTCTTGATTCATGGAGGACATTGCCTTGGGCCCTAGGTCTTCAGATGGACTTACGTGGGACACTGCTGTGGGATCCAGGCCCTTGGCTGGATTCTTGAGTCTCTAGTGTATGGTTAGATCTCTTGCACTCCTCTGTATTTGACTTTCTGGGTGACTATTATAAAATAACCCTATAAATTATGTGCCTGCATTGTCTATTTTCCTTGCAAACCCCTGACTACAAATAACCATATGTATTTAATGACTTATCTATACTGTATAGATAATTATTTACTTATTTTTCTGTGTATTAGTGCCACCCTCCCACCAGAATGTATGCTCCAAGGGATTAAGAATATTTCTGTTATTTACTCCAATACTGTCTGTATTTGGAATAGTGTCTGCCACATAGGGGAAGCTGAATAAATATTCTTTTTTTTTTTTTTTGAGTTTATTGGTACATTTAGGGATACAGTACAGTTACATTCATTGTTGGGATCATGTACCTTTACATGGCAAGTCTTGATTCTCATTTTTTCCCCTTACCTCTGCCCTCCCTTCACCCCCTCCTCCCCTCCCCATCTACAAACACTTTATTTTCATCTTTTCATTCTCTCACATTTTTTTCTTTTCCCTTTTTGTTCTTCCCCTACGTATCACACCTTCCCTACACCTTTAGCTCCTTTCCTCCCATTTCTAAATGTCAGTAATCTTATTAGAATCTTATGCATTGTTGCAGAATATTCACACCAGGGAAACTATTTGGTATTTACACATGTG
>NW_022900950.1:68422183-68434287 GCF_012274545.1 Fukomys damarensis | reverse complement strand
CCCCTCTGGGGTCTTTGGGGCCTTCCTGGTCTGTTGTTGCGTAGGCCGGGAGCTCGCGCGCACGCCGCCGGGTGATCGCAGGCAGGCAGGCAGGCAGGCAGCTGGAAAAAAAAACCCCTCTCTGAATAAATATTCTTAAATGGATGGGAAAGAGGATTACCTAGGTCTAAGTTCTCCATAGAAACATTTCATTCCACAAGGTAATGGAGAGATCAAAAGAAATATATAAGCCAATAATTATGTTCTTGGCCTACTTCTGTACAAAAACATAGAAAGAAATCATGGCATCTTAATGATCTTAGAAAATATAGCCTCCATGAATATATTTTGACTACTTACCTGGCAACAAAATTAATCTAAGATATAATTCAACAATTAAGCTGAGTGGAAACTGCTTTATGCAAAGTATGGGAAAGTAAACATCAATTCCCTTTGAATTATGCTCGAAGCAAGTAAGAACTACTAAAGTTGCTTAATTAAAGCTATGAAAATATTATAGATCTTTAAGAAAAACTATGTAATAGAAAAAACAATGAGCATAAGGTGCTTGGTCAGTAGTCCTAGAATATAATAGCAAAATCAGAGGGAAGGAATTACAGAAGTAAAATTGTACTATGTTTCTCATTTTTCACGCAGGGAGCATGAATTTTGTGGCAGAATCCTCTTATACACTATTTTAACTATGACTATAAATTAAATCCTGGGAGAAAGGAAGGTGATTTTACAATATACATAAACTTTAAAAACATATGTGGAAAGCCAGGTGTGGTGGGACTATAATCCTAGCACTTGTGAGGCTAAGGCAAGAGGATTGCTGTGCATTTGAGACCAGCCTGGGCTACATAGTGAGTTCCAGGTCAGTCTCAACTACATAGTGAGACGCTGTCTCAAAAAACCAAAAAAAAAAAAAGTACGTGAAAATTAACTGCAAACATAATCCTGATTTTTCACACCTATGCTAATGCATAATCCCTACATATACTCTGGGATAGGCCATGAAGCTTGTCTCGGCCAATAGAAATAGAAGCAAAGTTGCCAAAAGAGACTTGAAGAACTGTTTGCATGTTTCCATTTCCTCTCACTGACCTCTGTCTCATCCTGAGAGCATGCAGAGGCTGAGCTTCCAGGGGAAATACTGAGGCTTTCTGGGGACAGGTAGGCCTGCTGGTCCTGGCTGGCCTATACTACGCCAGGAACACCTGCAGCTCTAGCAGATATGTGATTCAATCCTGCCATTCTAGGAGAGCCACTAAGCCCATGTGTCTGTTTTTGAATAATAATAAAACTTATCTAAAGTTGTTGTATGAAAATAAGTAATATACGAAATTATCTTTTGAAAAGCAATTCTTTCGTTAGGAACTTAAAAACTGCTTACCTCTCTAAAAAAGAGTTATAACAGCTCTTTTTTATTGCAAGCCATGCTGCAAGAATAGAGATTGTAGCATTTCTCCTTACAAGAATATTTATTGCAGCACTATTTGCAATAAAAAAAATAATTGGAAACTATAAAAATGATCATCAATGAGAGATAGGTTAAAAATCTTTTAAGCCTGAAAAAGAATGTAGCAATTAAAAAGTATGAATTAGACATATATATATTTTACATTTGGCAGCACAACTTATGCGATAAAGTTGAAAATACCCTTTATAAGTGTCTATATGCAAGAAAATGTTTGCAAGTATACATAAACTTACTAGTTATTACTTCTGGGAAATGAAAAAGAATGGCAATAAGAGTGGCTTTCGTATTTTCTTCTATTTCTCAGGTACAATTTAAACTGACAGATGTGGTGCTTTTGTCCATTAAAATGAGAAATGTGTTTTTAAATATAAGGAAGGCATTTTCTGTGAAACTATAAATTATCCCATATATATTTAATGTTTTAGAGGCACCAGATAGGGGCAATACATTGACATTGACATTCTTGTATTCGCATACTACTTGCTTCAGTGTGAATTCATTTTTCTGATTTCCTAAGGCTGAGGAACCATTATCACAATCTCAATAAAATTATTAAGTACATCCATATTGTTTATGAATCATAGAAAACATGTTCATTTTCCTACCTTTGTTAAAAGCTGTTTGGAGAATTGATAGCATACCACTCAGAACATGTTCTGGAAGATGTGCTAGTGTAAATCATTGTCGGTTACCATATTTAGAAAGTAAAGATCAGGAATTGACTAAATGCACTTTCTCTTATTTCCTCTCTTGGTTGCAGCTCATGCACCAAAATCCTCTGAGAATGTCACAGGGACTCTGCTCCTTCTCCTGCATTTGTAGTCTGTGCTATAGCAGGGCCAAGAAGGCCAGTGAGCAGGCAACCCTTAGGGCTGAAGGGAGCAGGACACACCGAGCTGCAGGTTAGGTGCCGTGTGGAGTCTTTGACCTGGGGCATGGCAGTTTGCAATCAGGCTGCTTCTTACAGTATATCATTGCTTTCCTTGCCTTTTTGTTCCTGAAACTTCCACACACAGCAGTATACTCTTCCATCCATATATATGATGGAGAGAGAAACTATGTCTGCACATTGTATTCATTCAGAGCTCCATGCTGCTAACTGGTATATTCCACTGAGCTTGAAGGAGCAAACAGAAGAGGAAAGAATTAGCTTGTCCAATTACAGCCTATTCTCTAGTACAAATCGCTGCAAATTCCACACGGTGTGTCTCTGTGATTGAAGGAGCACTTGTAAAAGCTGACATAGCACAGGTCATGGCTTAGTATCCAAAAGAAATTTGAACTTTTAATTAAATATTGTTTCTCTTCTTGTTCCCAAGTTACAAAACCAAACCAAATGACTGGAAAGTTGTTTTCCACATCAGCACACTGAAGTGCATCAGACAACAATACACACAGATAATGGTCTTGTTGAGTGGAGTTAGTGGGCCATCATTCATCTGGATCACAACAGCCATGCCAATGAAAGAGAAGTGGTAATTCTCTGGGTAGTCACCTTCACCTACATACTTTACAGAAGTATAATTATCCGTGCATATGTGAACTCTTTAACAAAGGCTTGAACGGTCCTCGAATCTGAGTAGAAAACAAGTCTAAAAGTGAAGCAGAAAGAATACAAGCTCATTCTTACTACTAACACAGGGGCTTCTGGACTTGTCAGAGAGTGTGCCAATGTTTGCATCATGAATCATATAACCCTTGCTACGCACTACTGGTATGTTATTTTTAAAGTTACTTAATTTCTTATGGCCTCGGCCTCTTTAGCGGAAAAAAATGAGGTGTAGAATCAGAGTTGGAAACAATAATAAGAGTCAATTAGAGCATCTTTCTTTCCAGGGACATTCTACATAAACTCAAACTATAATTCTAAATTATAGCTCTCCTGAGTTCTGCTATTCCTGTAGGGATACAGGAAAGGACAAAGTTGGAAGGCCGGATTTCACTCCCACCTCAACCATTAACACGGCTTCAGGACGCTGTCCTCAGAAGTAAAGAAGGTGCTGTGAAGGCTGGTAAATGAGTCCCTCCCTCTGAGTCAAATTGGGGGAGCAGAGAAAGGACAAGCAGGAGATTGCAAACACCAGTTTATAATGCTTTACACAAGCTGCATCAGTAGATCTTGCCTTCTCCTCCTGGCTGTAAGCTTTTCTCTAGCTTTCCGAATCATGCAACTTTTATATCAATTCTATGGGGGAAAATAATACTTGAAAGAGTCTTATCAGACTGTGGATGGAATGCATCAAACAGGTGTCTAAGGAACCACCTCTGATAAAGGGGCAAACTCCAGTAAAAAGCAGTAAAATTATTAAGGTGCTTGATACACTAAATCAAGAAATTCAGAGGCAAAAGGTAAAAAATACATTTAGATAATAAAAACAAAAATAAAATAAGATCTGGTCTATGCCCTACTTCACCTCATCAGTGTTGTAAGATAATACAATCAGAACAGGGTTCGAAATCCTCTAATCAGGAATGACCGGTATTAGTCAGGTTGCAACCCAATGTGAAAGACCTTTCATCCCACAGTGACAGAGATATATGCATTTATTACTATGCATGATGTGTCTATTTTACTATCCAGTATATTTAACTTTTGGAGGGTTTTTTTGCTTGTTTTGTTTTTTTTTGAGACAGGGTCTTACTATGTAGTTGAGACTGCCCTGGAACTCAAAGTGCAACGTAGGCTGGTCTTGAATTCACAGCGATCTTCCTGCCTCAGCCTCCCGAGTGCTGGTATTACAGGGGTGCACCAGCACGCCTAGCTTGTATATTTAACTTTTTTTAAAAACTGGGGACATGAAATATAATTTTCTTTAATTTTTATCTTTCTCTGAAATTTCAACTTAAAGATCAAGTTATTCAATAAAACAAAATGTTATATTCTTCTCCATTGCTAAATAGACAATCTCCTCAAACAGATACCTTCAGAGAGTGCTAATGCAAATCACAATTTAAAATCATCTTACAAGGTCTGGGGATTTAGCTCAGCGGCAAAGTGCCTACTGAGTTTGATCCCCAATACCAAAAAAGGAATAAAAAAAGCACCGTATGAGGCCTAGTCTATACTCACAGTTACTTCAGAATGGGAGGAGGCAAAGCTTTCCATCATTATGTGCCTTGCACTCATTCTGTGACGTTCTGAACCAGTCTTTCTGCGTTGAGATTCCTTGGTAAAGGAGTTCATTCATCACAGTGGCTAGGGGAGTCCTCTTCTCCACCACCACTTACCTCTTCAGTGGTAGTGACCAATTCCCTGACCTGTGTGTCTCAGTTTCCTCATCTTTAAAATGGAGACTAAACTATGTACCTTCAAGAGGATGGTGAACAAAAGTGAGAATTGAAGAAAACATGGAAATAGAGCTTTTGCAAATGAGCCAGAGAACATGACGTAAAGGGAACAAGGAAGGGTGGGAGAGGAAAGGGATAAAAAAAGAATTAAGATGTGTTATGTACATGTACAAGTGCCTCACAAAAAAATGTAATCATTTTGTATAGTAAATGACCTTTTTAAAATGATGTTGACATCCTACTGTCTACTGTCTTTGAATACAACCTTGTTTGTAAACAGGGTCCTTGCAGAAATGGTAGGATGATCCCCAATCCAATCGGACTGGTGTCATTATAAAAAGGAAACTTTGGTTCAGCAATCAAGAAATTATACTATTAATTTTTCATGAAATCTTTAATAATGTAAGTATAATGTTACATTCATATATAATGCCATCTTAATTACTTTCTTGTTACTGAGACAAAATACCAGACACCCGAAGTTAGAGGAGGAAAGGCGTATAGGAAAGGTTTATTTCAGCTCACAGTGTGTAGAGCTTTCAGACCATAGTTAGCTGGCTCCAAGGCAGGGCAGCATGGCAGAGGGGCATGGCAGAGGAGAAACAGTCCATGGCAGGGTAGAAAGATAGCAAGTAGCAAGCAACCTGCAGCCAACCTCCATCTCCCTTTTATCCCATTCAGACTACCAGCCTTTTAGGTGGTGCCACCCAGAACTATGCTAATTCCAATCAGCGGACTAACTTAGTACCACACACTTAAAGCCTATACCACATGCCCTAGATCCACCTAGCTCAAAAAGCTCCACTTATGAGTGCCTGAGGTTCTGGGGGTACATCTAGACACAAGCCATAACATTTTACCTTTGGCCCCCTAAAAACTCATCCACATCCTTTTATGAAAAAAGGCATTTAATCCATCTCCAAGAGTTTCCAAAGTCCTAACAGTTTTAGCATTTCCGAAAAGTCCAAGTCCAAAGTTTCCTCTTAGGTTTAAGGCAAACTCTTAGCTGCAAGTCCCCATACTAGTGAAAAGAAAGTTAAACATTTCCAACACAAAATGAACATTCCCATTTTAAAAGGTACAAATAGGAAGATAGAAAGAAATGGGATGGAAAAAAAAGGCCAAAATCCATCAAGGCAAACATTAAGTCCCAAGGTTCCATGTCCACTATCCCGGGTAATCTGTGTCAAGATGTGAACTCTAAAGGGCTTGGGTGGTCCCACCTCTGTGGTACTGCTGGTGCTTATAGCTCCCTTGGCTGCTCTCTTAGGCCAGGGGTGGGACAAGCTCCTGGCACCCTGAGGTGAAGGACTCATGTCACTCTCCTGCCTGCTCTCTGGGAAATGTTCCCCTTAGATTAATCTCAATTGGAAGCCCAGAGCTAGAAAGTTCATTAACGTAATGCCCCTCAAGGTCAGTCCCTATAATATAGGACAGAGTGAACGATATTCACAGCAGCTCAAATGGGAGGTATTTAACCTAACATGTACTATGGGTAAGTCACGACTCACTTTGAGGTGACATTTTTCTGTTTGAACCCCAGCAGTTTACTGAAAGTCAGTAAATTCTTGTTGCCTGGGACTAAATCTGTAAAACAGTGTACTGAAGAGATAAACTCCCTAGCTCCTTCTAACTTGAATATTCTCTGATTATTAATTTGCTGATGGTTCTCAAATATTATTGCTAAAGATGAATTTCACATGCCAATCTTTATCATGCTATTTTGTCTTCCACATAAAATTACAAAAATGATCTGCTCAAATGTTACCAAAGAAAATGTCTAAAGAGAAAAAAATATTAAGATGGGGACATGAGCGTGGACACAGAAAGAGAAAATCAAGGACATTCATAATATGTAAAGCTAACAAAAGAATATGTACTGTAATATTTCCCATAGTAATGGGAAATGGGGCATAGTTCTGGAAATATTCCTATAATCATCAGTACTTCATTTCCGTAACTATTTTGTGTATTATTTTGCTACTCTAATTAGTATTATAGTAGGTGCTCACAAAAATTCATTAAATAAAACTTATTGCCAATATTTTATCAGGAAATGTATTGTAAATTTAGGTATATAGTTTGGAAAACTTTGCTTCCCATTTTATTTTTCTTGAATGTGTAACTTAGAAGTTTGCAATTATCTTCTTATATAAGGATTACATTTTTCTAACAATAGTTTCATTTCTCAGATATTGTTCTACACATATGTGCAAATTGAATCATTTAATGTTATTAGCAGAAATTAAGTTAAGAAGAACCAGATATTTCCTTCTAGACATGTATTTTAAAACAGCTGTGTATTCCTGAAGCTCTTTTTCTGGTAAGAACTGCCGCACATATTTTCTGACTCATCCAACTCATTTTGTTATGAGGTCTCCCACTCCATTAATCTTAAGTGTGTTTGCCAATTTGTTTTGAGGATTTATCCTCAGGATAGTTTGTTCCTGAATTTGCGCCACCTGATCTTGTCCTTTCTTCCTCAGCAAGTACAATCCACATGTTCTCTTTAGTTTTTTATATCTAAGTATTTATATTTTGGGGAAAATCTTCCCCCAAAACTTTTCCAACTGATTCTCTAAGCCACTTCTCTGCTTTCTTGTTCCTCTTCCCTAGTCTTAATTTTATTTTCAGTATTTCCTTATTCTTTAAATAAACTTTTTCTCTATTCAATACAGTAATCAATGACATAAAGACTCACAGAATTTATTAAATCTGTCAGAATTCAACAAGCTTCTTCCAAACTTTCTTCCACTGAGTGTTCTTTTCCCCCCTCCCAATTTAAACTCTCTTTCCCAAGAACTCTTTTTTTCCTGTGGGAAAACAATTTCCCAAGAAATGTACAATGACTCTGGCCCTGGAAGTTCTTTCAGTTGCACAGCTGGGTCTGGGTCCCTGGAGTGGTCCTTTGCTATTGCACAGTTTAGCCTCAAGTCTGTGCCTCATCCTAACCAGCAAATAAGTCTTGCAATTCACTTCAAAATTCAGGCCTGAAAAGAATAATGTACCTGGTAGTGTTTCCTTGAAACATTTGGTTTATAAAGATATAGAAAGGGTGTTCTATTCTGAGTGAAAGTGTCAGCGGCTCAGAGATGACAGCTGATAAACTGTCCTTTGAAATCATTAAAAATGCTGTTATAAAAGTATGTTTGACATCTTAATAGGAAAATGACAAAATAAAATGTCAGTATTCCTGCTTCTCTACCTAAGGCTCTATTAGACACGTTCTAAGTGATGGTGACTAACACCTGCTGTCAGGCAGTGCCTTCACAGGCTACAAAAATAACTCCTCTAAATATTCTTAAGAAAGTTAGAAGTGTGTGTCAGCCATCTGTCTACTCTAATTGGTTTTTCATTAGAGTCCTACCATTTTTTTAAAGCATATCCCACTTTTGTCCAGCTACTTCCTTAAACTGGCCTTTGGGTAGGTTAGGAAGATCTGAGTATACCTAGGGACCTGGGAGAACTTTCAGTAAGGCCCTGCCAGCCCCAAAGATAATGCTTGTGCTCTTGTATGCACTCCCTGCGTGAAGTCCTGGAGGCTTTCTCTGTGTTTTCCCGGAGTTTTGTGAAACAATTTGTGAGGACCAGATTCAGTTAGCACTTCGTGAGCTAAGCACATGTCAGGCCCTCTCCTGGTATTTCCCATGTCCTGTTATTACCCTGCTGTAGATGGCAAGGGGACATTAAGCCACTGTCTCCAGGGGGCTATCATGACAAGGCAAGCACAGGAAGTATCATCTAAGTGTGCAAATGTGAAATCTTTCTATTGCCATTCCTGACTTAGCAAAAGTGCTTTAAACCTCTCTATTCTTAGAGCACAAAAGATCATACATACCAAAATACAGAAGGCCCCTGACTTTCCCTGGAAAGTGAAAACAGACTCAAGAGAAAGGATGAAACTAGCATTTAAAAATGTTATAATATCTACATTTCGTAGTGTAAGTTTTCTAAAGTAAAACTGCATCACCTGCAGTGAGAACAGTGTGAAACACTGCAAAGATTCACACCACCAAGAAAGTGGGTCTGCAGCCATACTGTCAAAGGAGGAGTTGGCACTGCTTCCTTAGTGAAGGGGAATAAGAAACAAATTTCTCAATCCAAGGTTTCCTTTGTAGTTTGTAATGCATAGTGTATAGGTTCTCTTGAAGAATGGCACTCCACTGTTCTCAGCAAATTCTTCTGTGATTCTCATAAAGCCCATTATGAAACACTTCTCTATTATTGTTTTAAACAGACAACTGGTGGATCTTACTTGAATATAGTATTTGACTCTAAAACAGAATTCAGGTATCCAGCATGGCCCAATACAGCTCAGCGGTCTACACACTCTCTAGGTGCTACTTACAATGCCAGTGTCCTGAAGGAAACCAGGGGGAAACAGGCTCCCACTATCTAGTGTTTCCTCTTTAGTTCCAAAGAGAGAAAACTCGGCAAGTCTTTAATTGTATGGTCTTCTCCCAGGCCAGGGCACTGTAGTGAGACAGGACCAGGGTGAAGGGAGAGAAAGGAAAGAGGAAGCCTGAGGTGCTGCAGGTGAGTGGTCAGGCCTGGGACCAACAGCAGACGAAAGAGCGTGATTCATTTATGAAAAGGCTCAGGAGAGGCACTGCCTGCTTACATGTATTTGAACTTTTTTAAAAAAGGGTATTTAAATAACACCAAAGGTCAGAGTTCCCAGGTACGTGCCAAACTTAAGCATCCAGGGTGAATTCTGGAAGAAGTTTCATCATCCTAGAAAGATAGAGCTCACCGTGATAAATAAGTACACATTATGCTTTAAAGGACTGTATCCAGGTCTACAAATTAATACATTACAAACTACTTATGTGACTTGGTAAGAATAGTCATAGGGGAGGCAGATTTTGACCTTTCTTGTAGTGACAGTGAGGGCATTTGAAAATGATCTGCTCTGATAACCCCCCTGCACTGTACAAAGAAAGGGTGACATTTGCCTTCTGAACAGCAAGGTTGGTATAAGGAGCCAGACAGGCCTGCATTTGAAGATGGACTCCAGCATCCTTCGGCTGTATGGCACTGGACAAGCATTTATCAGGTGTAAATAAAGACTGCTGCCTTCTGGAAAGGATTACAGCAGATAAGACCAGGCCCACACCACCATGCCCAGACATTAAAATCCAATGTATTTGATCTTTTCGTTTTAATACCAGAAATCCTTGGGAAAAAAAAATGGTCAAGGAATAGAGGTTTGTGCTTCCATTTAAATCATCAACCACTTACTCCGCTCTGGGGAAATGCCATGTTATGGGACTCTGGGGATGGAAGAGCTGACCTGCTTCATCAGCACGCATTAGAAATATGCTGGGCTTGATCTTATAGAACCATACTGGCAGGAAGCCTAGTATCTGCCTCTGAAGAATTCTCACTGCCTCGTCCCAAGTTGCACAAACATCCTACAGTCTCACTGATTTCAGAACTGGTTAGCTCAGTTGCCAAATTTCAAGCAGAGACAGAGATAACTGGAATGCCCAATCATCCCTGAGGCCTTCTGCTCACTGGTACCACATGGCCCAAAGAGTGGGTATCTACAGCGCCGGTCATGCAATACTACCACATCCCTACGTGACCCACAAGCCTGCTCCACACCCAGACCCTAAGGTTACAGTTCTCTCTCACAGACGAACATAAGCAATGTTTGTCAAAATACTACCCCGTGCCAAAGAGAACTGGACACTTAATCTGTGCTGGACAGGACTCTCTGTGTACCAGGGTATAGGGAGAATAGTCCTCCAAGCCCTAGCCACAGTGACACTGTGTAGTCTCCCACTGTGTAGTCAGTCCCACAGGGTTTCACCAGATGCTGAGGCTGAGCGCCAGATCGTAGCAAAACAGAACGACCATCACTGTTTGCCAAGACCAGGGAAATTCCTGAGGAGGATGGGAACGAGAGCACAGAAACACATAATTCTTCCCTCCTTTCTTACTTGTGCTTTTTACTTGTAACTTAGAGCCCTATGTGCACAGCAGCTTGGTACGGGGCAGGAATGGGGGCGTTGGGGACTGCAGCTGCCTGCAAGCCGTCCCCCGCAGTGGAAGTCGGCCCTGCTCCGCTCACCAACTGGACGGGGCCGAGGCAGTCTTCGGTCAGTGGGGCACCTCCCAGTTTGAAGGCAGTCATTTCTGTCACACTTCCCTGGGAAATTCCAAGAACACAGGAAACGTTTAGCTATCTTCTCCCTTAAGGATCAAGGATAATAGCAAAGGTCCACAAATTAGGGTCAGTAAACCAGTCAGACCTGCTGTCTGGTTCCATATGACCCAACAAGCGAAAACTGCTTAATGCAGCATTACTGGCGTTAAAGACTATATCTGAGGCTGGGGGATGTAACTCAATGGTAGAGCACACATTCAAGCCCCAATATCAAAAAATAATAAATAAATAAATAAATAAATTTAAGAATATTTTGTGACATATCAAGATTATATGAATTTTAAATTTCAGGGTCCATAAAGTCTTATTTTAATATAGTCGTGCTTATTCACTTGAAACTTGTTTATGAGGGCTTTGTTGTTATGACTACAAATTGTTTACTGAATGACTGGAGCCAATAGCGTAAAATATCGACCACGTGACCCCTCAGAGAAAATATTTAGCAGTTTCTAGTTGCATATTCTAGTTACACGTTCAGCCTTTCCTTTCAAAAGGCTACTCTGTCAGTTGGTTCTTACCTCTGCCCCGAGAGTCCCGCAAACCTAGAGGAGACAGCGGCTCACTCAGCACAGACATCCCCAGAGCAGGAGAGCATGCTAGTCCAGGGCAGCAGTATTACCTCGCCTCACCACTGGAAGGGCCCAAGGCAGGCAGCGCCTGCTGCAGAAGTGCGTGCAGACTAAAAAGACAAAGAAGTGGCTCTTCACAGCAGCTCTGCGCTACTCCTCAAAGCTTGAAACACAAATAGCAGTAGATTAATGATTTTAGAAAGGTCCTGGAGCCCACTCAGGAAGAAGAACTGGGCCAGCCAGTAGGAGAACCCTCAACGACGCTTTGAGTTCATACAACACTAAGTAGAAAAAAAAAGTGTAACAAG
Organism: Fukomys damarensis; assembly: GCF_012274545.1. Lineage (NCBI taxonomy): Eukaryota > Metazoa > Chordata > Mammalia > Rodentia > Bathyergidae > Fukomys > Fukomys damarensis. The sequence continues at coordinate 68,422,488 of NW_022900950.1, read as the reverse complement.
AAACTCATAAAAGCCATGTGTCATCATAAAGGATATCACTAAGCTCTGCTACTGATGTTCAGAAAGTCTCAGCTGAACTCAGTAAGTCTAATCCATTCACTTTTTAGCAAACCCGATTGAAGAACTGCTGTGTCAGACACTTCACAAACCTCTGAGATTCTAGCGGTTCTCCAAGCAGCAGCAGCAGGAGGAGGAGGGGAGAGGAGGAGGAAGAGGAGGAGGCAGAGGAAGGAGACAGAGGAGGAAGGAGAAGGAGAAGGTGAAGGCGAAGAGGAAAAGAAGGAGGAGAAGGAGGAAGAGAAGGA
>NW_022900950.1:68418587-68421935 GCF_012274545.1 Fukomys damarensis | reverse complement strand
GGAGAGGAGGAGGAGGAGGGGAAAGAAAAACAGAAGAAGTAGGCAAAGGCGTAGGCAGAGAAGGAGGAGAAAGGAAAGGAGAAGGGGAAAATAAGAGGAGGAGGAAGAGGAAAGAAGTAATCAGTGTCCTCAGCGCGTCTATTTCAGTTGAGAAACACATAGTATCTATTAAAATATGTTCAGTGGTCAATGGTACATACAACAGTAAAGGCAGAAAAGGGAAGAGGAGCCACAGAAGTGGACGCAGTGCTAGATGGAGGCCAGGCCTCGCTGGAAGGTAGTGTTTAACCAGGGCATGGCAGAGGAAAGGAATGAGCCAAGGGAGTATCCCCAAGTAAAGTGTTCCAGGCAAAGAGCGAGCCAGGGTAGACACCGTGCAAGCTTTCCTCTTGGGAGCCTGCTAACGGGAGTGCGCACAAAGTAGCTAGAGCCTCCCCCCGTCATGATCTGAAGGACTGCAGGAGAGGCATGGAGAATCGTCCATTCCCGTGAAACCACCAGAGGATTCTGAAGGGAAGAAAATGGCATGATTTGAACTGTATTTAACAAGCTTTCTCTAACTATGGGCAACTGCAGAGGGAGAAGTGAAAACAAAGCATCAGGTGAATGAGTATGAAATAATCTAGAGAAGATGTGAGCTTCTGGGACACCGACTCTTGCCCTTACAAGGGGGCTTAGGTGAAAGCGGTCACAGTGGAGATGGTACAAAATAATCGAATAGCGACACATTTTGAAGACAAAGCGGGTAGGATTTGCAGATGTATCGAATATGGTAGGAGCAAAAGAGAGAAATCAAGATGTCTTTAATTTTTTTTTTCCTTAAGAACAGAGAGGTAGTAAGTGAGAGAAGACTTAGAGGAAAACAAGAGTAACAGCTGGATTTTGAATGTATCACGTCAAATGCCTGTTAGGCATCTGCAAAGAAATGTCAAATGTGCAACTAGACCTGCAGGTCTGAAGTTCAGGGAAGAATACCACAGTGAGGGTATACATTTGAGAGTCACTCATCTGAAGATGACATAGACTCCATGAGACCAGAAGAGATTTCTCCAGGTGGAGCAAGGTATGAAGCCAATGCTGAGCTGCTTTCTGCTCCATCCCCAAACTCCACATTCCCTACAGGACCACCAGACTGCAGGAAGCCCTTGTTCCTATCAGGCAGTTCAGAGACCCATTAGCTGTTACCTGAGTAACAGGTACTTACACAGGATAACCACATGATTTGGCTTGCAACCTGGAATACTTCAGTTGTTCTTAAACATATTCACATTACCCATGATGAATTAAATCCCCTTAACAGAAGAATTCACTGATTCTCAGAGACATTAAGGAACTCAGCAAAATCAGCACAGCCAGAGGGTGGCAGCACCAGGATGTTACTTTGTGACATTTGGCTCCTAAGCCTGGTCCTCCCTTCCCTGTGCTACTGTAGAACAAAGAAAACACAAGACTCATGAAGGATGTGAGAAAAAGATGCTGCAAGACACATGAGGGAAACAGAAACAGATTTATGTCCCCGGGATGCCTGAGGCCTCATGAAAGACCAGGATTCTTCCTCTTTCTTATGTCTATACTGATCCCCTTCAACCTACAACCAGAAGAAAATTTCTATGAGAATTCACTCTGTGATGCATCCCATCATGTGCCTGAAAATACAGGAAATCTTCTCAGTGGTTCCAAAAGATACTCTCTGAGGCATCTTTCAGATGGTACCACAGGCAGTTTGTGCGGCCCACAGTCGCCAATACCACCTTTTAACCGCTAGTTTAATACTAGTTTGTTTCCTATTGAGAACTTGCTCTCTTCACAGCAGGTTTTATACTTAGTCTAAGGTCTCATTATCAGCTGGCCTTTCCAGGGCTGCCCTAACTTGGCTGGGCACAGAAACCACCCAGGAGCATTTGTTAAACTACTGCTGTTTGAGCAACACCACCAGAAAGGCTGCTTCTAAGGGTTGGTCATAGGCTAAGGAGTCAATATTTTTAATAGGCTCCCAAAGTGATTCTGATACAGTTAGTCCAAGCGCTCAGCTTTTGGAAATCAATAAAAAACCATCAAGGAGTTTGTATGAAAAAAAAATACAAGTGAAGTTCTTGCCATATCTGCCAAAATGACAGTTTCTCCAAGGTAACTGTCTTACTTCTGAAGCAAGACAGCTAAACCTATCCAAAACTTCCTGCAATACTCCTAAAGCCCAATATGAAGATTATTTTATATATCAAACTGATTGGACTAAGGGATGCCAAGATAGCTGGTAAAACGTTGTTTCTAAGTGTGTCTATGCATTAGTTCCCTTTTCACCACTGGTATAAAATACCTACAACTTCAAGGAGGAACTTCTTGTCTCATGGTTTCGTAGGGTTCAGTCCATGGTTGGCTAGCTCCAATGCAGAAACAGCATAGTGGAAGGGTCTGAAAGAGGAAACCTGCTAAATGCATAACACTCAGGAAGCAGAGAGAAGGGAGGAGCCAGGGACAAGAATACAGCCTGTTAGGTCACACCCTCAGTGACTTGCCTCTTCCATCCAGTCCCATCTGCTAACAGCATACTCTGCTAGGAACTCAGTGGATTAGCCCACTGATGAGTAGCGCCCCGCAATCCAGTCACTTGTCAAAAGCCCCACCTCCAAACACATGAAACTTGGGGGGATGTTTTAGCTCTTGGTCATAATAGTCTATGATAATAACTCCAGAAGATATTAATATTTGGATCATTAGACTGAATGAAAAAAACTTGCCTTCAACATTGTGAATGGGCACCATTCAATCCGTGGAAGGCCTACTTGAACAGAAGAGAAAGTGCAGCAAATACAAGCTCACTCCTTCCAAGCTGGTCATCCATCTTCTCTTGCCCTGGAACATAGTACCGCTGGGCCTCAGCCCTTTGGATTCAGGATGAACTACACTGCCAGCTCGCTGGTTCTCCATGGACTGTAGTACCTTCTGGTGTCCACAACCTCACAAGCTAATACCTGCAATAAATATTTACACCAACATAGACACAGATATAGGTTATTGGTTCTGTTTCCTTAAAGAACCTTATATAATATACCAATGATATTAAAATGTGTGTGTGTGTGTGTGTGTGTGTGTGTGTGTGTGTGTGTGTGTGTGTGTAAATTAGAACAAGACCTATTACAAGCTTAACTGAAAACTCATCACAATTTTCAACATACTATTTGGGCTGTACATACCCTGACAACTCAAACTAGGAGATAGTTTATATAATTGTCTTTAGATAAGTTCTTAATATTAAGTTAAAGCAAAAAAAGAGGTATTGTTTATAGTACAAAATGACAGAAAACCTAAATATTTTTAAGGCTGAATTTTTTTTTTTTTTTTTTTTTT
>NW_022900950.1:68409543-68418111 GCF_012274545.1 Fukomys damarensis | reverse complement strand
TTTTTTTTTTTTTTTTTTTTTTGGTACTGGCAATCAAACTTGTGACCTTGTGCTTGAGAGGCAGGTGGCAGAACCACTGAGCTAAATCCCCAGGCCCCTGAAATTTTACCTTTAAATCTGAAAATTCAACACTTTAAGAAGTCTAAAAATCATAAAGGCTACGGAATTATTATGAAAACAAAAGTGCTTCCAGTATCAGTAACAAACAGATGTGTATGTGTGTGTGTGAGCAAAGGCACCCTTTCCTAGGTCTACCACTTTTTGGTTGCACACTGAAATGACTTGGGATCTTTAAAGATTCTAATGCCTGGACCTCACTCTTAGAGATTCTAGTTTGCTTGGTCTAGACATGGTCTGTGTCCTGGGATTTTTGCAAGCTCTCAGAAGAGTTTCTCTGGTGTGAAAAACTGAAAGTGTAAATGAGGATAAAAATGAATAATAGATAACGTGAAATAGGAAGAAAAGGTCCAAATGGGAAGGGGAAATGGGAGGGGGAGGGGAAAGAAGAAAGGGAAAGGAATAAATGTGAGAAAGAATAAAATGGAAACAAAGTCTTTGTAAATAGGGAAGGATGAGAGAGTGGAAGGGAAGGCAGAGAAATGGGAAACAAATTAAGAACCAAAACATATCATGTAAAGGTACAAAAATCCCAATGATGAATGTCATCACACACGCTACAATGTACCAATACACTTAATGAATTTTTAAAAATTAACCAAGATAGAGCGAGAGAATAGATTCATTCATAGGAAAATGGATACATATTGAAGATATACTCCTAAGTGAAATAAATAAGTCCCACATGTGTAAATACCAAATAGTTTCCCTGGTGTGAATATTCTGCAACAATGCATAAGATTCTAATAAGATTACTGACATTTAGAAATCCATAAAGAGCGAGAGAATAGATTCATTCATAGGAAAATGGATACATATTGAAGATATACTCCTAAGTGAAATAAATAAGTCCCACATGTGTAAATACCAAATAGTTTCCCTGGTGTGAATATTCTGCAACAATGCATAAGATTCTAATAAGATTACTGACATTTAGAAATGGGAAGAAAGGAGCTAAAGGTGTAGGGAAGGTGTGATGCATAGGGGAAGAACAAAAAGGGAAAAGAAAAAAATGTGAGAGAATGAAAAGAGGAAAATAAAGTGTTTGTAGATAGGGAGGGGAGGAGGGGGTAAAGGGAGGGCAGAGGTAAGGGGAAAAAATGAGAATCAAGACCTGTCATGTAAAGGTACAAGATCCCAACAATGAATGTAACTGTACTGTATCCCTAAATGTACCAATAAACTCAATAAAATTAAAAAAAATTAACCAAGATAGACCACCATGCTTTACAATGGAATGGGACACTCCGCCCCCGCCTGAAGGGTTGATCAGATCCCTAACTTCCGGCAACTCTCCATCGATGCATTCTATGCTCACTGGTGTGTAAAACGTGTTCTCAATGTGATATTCCCAGTCTCCTAGAGAGATGCAGCCTCTGCATTTCTCAGATTCCCTGCATGTTTCATCTGCATCCCTGCTCACATGGCCAACAAGCCTAGTCTTCCTCCCTCTGCTCTCTGCTCATTTTGTTCTACTCTCACACTTTCTTCCTCTTTTGCTAAGGTTGGGTGGGAAGGGAGGGGAGGTGGAAGTGGGGCGAGATCCTTTGAGGGCCTGGTGGATGGTCCAAGATGCAGTTTCTGCTGAGCCAATATGTGTTGTCTCTTTCCTAAATGAGGCTCTGTCAGATTCTCTTCAGAGTTTTGCAGGCTGTGACACCTCTCACCTACAGTTCCCTCAGTGGCACCACCTTCCATGGAGTTACTGTTTGGATCCAAAATTTTCCCAAAGCCTCCTTATGTGAAAGGCTTGGTTGATAGCCTGTGGGATTTGAGAGCTGAAGGAATCATGAGGGCTCTAACTTCATCAACTGAATTGACCTTTGATGAGTTCATAGATCAATGGGCTTATGGAGAGGTAGGACCTAACTGGATGGTGGAAGTCAGGTCCCTGAGAGTGTGCCTTTGCAGAGTATATCTTGACCTCCACCCCTTCCTCCCAGGGATCTTTCCCACCCTTTCTGCTCCCTGGCTGTCATGAGGGCAGTAGCTTTCCTCCAGGCTGCCCTTCCACCATGATGTCCCAGGCCTAAAGCAGTGGAATAAGCCAACCACAGACTGAAATCTCTCAAACCATGAGCCATGTCTCCTTTTGTGGTGTTTTTCTCAGGCCACAGCAATAAAAAGCTGATGAATACACATGACTTATACACACCCTACATTGAAATCTTTTAATTTTAATTTTTTATAAACATGTAACACTTGTACATATGAACCAAGTTCAACGTGGTATTTCCACACGTACATACGCTGTACACCAATTAAATCCAGCTCCCCATTTTGTCTAGTGTCCCTTTGCCTTCTCTTTGTAGGTCCCAAGTTGAAATTTCTCCCCTCATTTCACCCACATCCAGTCCAGAGAGACACAGGTACAACCCTTTCCTGTGGACTTTCTAGGCCAGCGATGATGAACATTTTAGAGCTTCAATGATACAAACATCGCACTGTACACACACATGCCACAGGTTGGCCACCACTGTTCCAGGCTCTGTCTCATAAGCACTTAACCATTTAATCGCTCTTTCTGAATTCAGGCCCCAGGCAGACCGGGTGCAGTCTGTGTGGCTTTATGGGACCTCACGAAGCACAGCATATATTTCAGAGCCTGAAGCCTCCTCAGTGGGGTGTGCAGGGTGAGAATGAGGCCAGAACCAGGACAGAAGGAGGAACGGGGGAAGAGGTCAAAGTATAGGATGGGAGTAAAAACCCAATGTGAGCACTTTGTATTTTAATGCAGTCACGGGGTTTCCACTAGAAGGCAGTGAGCAAGGAGTAACACGGCCTAACCCATACTTCACAGGAAACAGGACAGTGGCTCACCTGGGCAGAAATGGGGCAGGGACAGGAGGAAGCATCTCAGGGAAGGACCGACTGTCATGGCCCACTCTAGTGGGAAGAGCATTTCCCCCACCTCTCCTACAGACCAGGGAGACACTTGGCCCCTTCTTTAACCCTAACAGGAACACAACCTGAGGTAAATACGACAGAGGCCCCCACAGCTGACAAGGTCTTCCTGCCAAGCCCAGAAGGCTCATTTAAGAGACAGTGTGTATGAGCTAAGTGGAGTGCAGCAAAGGGAGCTGGGCAAACAGAACTGACGCACCCAAGGTATGCATCTCCAGCGTTCTTCTGTTTAGCACCACTGAACAGTCCACTGGCTGCACCCAGCAATTTGATCACACCTATTAAAATTTATAAGTGCTCATAAAATTTGACCTCTCAAGTTTACATTCAGCATTCTTATCGCTTCTCGGCCTTTTGGCTAAGATCAAGTGTACATTCAGCATTCTTCCCACGGAAACACATGAGTCTGTGCACAAAGTTGTATATACAATGGTACTGGCTTTGAATTTTTTGCCATAGTGAAAATTCAAAACCTTATTGTCCCTGATTTGTATCTGTTAATTAATTAACAATAGCCCATGCTACATATCAAATGCAGAGTAAGGGACACCAGTTTGAGCTCATGGGAACAGGGATAAGATTGTGATTAAAGGGAAAAAATTAAATACTGCATAATATATACTCCTGGAGAAAAAATACGTGTGTGTGCATGTGTGAATCTATGGATATAAAAGTCCTGAAAGAAGTAATCAAACTATTAACACTGGTGGCCTTGGAGAAGGGCAGTGGGCATGGAAGAGGCAAAAAGGAGACTTTACCCATTGTTTAAAATTCTATGGTGTGACTTATTCTTTTGTAATAAAAATGCATTTATACATTTTGCTTTTTGACTTGTTTAAACTAAAAAAGGAACAAAAGAAACCCCTCAAGAAATAAAAAAGTAGGCAGGCGTGCTTGCACACATCTATAATCCCAGCACTCAGGAGACTGAGGCAGGAAGATGGCTGTGAGTTCAAGGCCACCCTGAACTACATGGTGAGAGCCAAAAGGAAAGAAAGAAGGTCGGGGGGGAGAAAATAGCATGTCTGGCCTCAAAATCTTGTCTAGTAAATCCCAATTTTAATAAAACTGTGCTCACATCCTCATTTAGATGCTATTCCAGCCTTTCTGAATTCCTGACTTTTGCTGCTCAAAACCTCACCTAAGCTTGTAGTTTTCTGGAGCCTTGCAGGTGCCCTGACCAGCCTGCTGTGTCTCCTGGGGGAAGCCAGACCTCTGTGTAGCGCACCTGCCCAGGTGCCAAGTACTTGGTGTCGGCAGTGTGAATGATGCCACTGATCCCCTAGGAGGCTGGAACTTTGCAGAGCTCTGCAGCTAACAGCAATGAGAATGCTTCACCTGATTTGTCAGGCATGGCTGGAGCTGTGGCCACAGACGGCAAGTGTGAAGGGCTCCCTGGCACCAATCACTGTCCCTAAATGGGTCATGGTTTGTTCTTGTTCTGCCTTGGTACCAACAAACAGTGCACGCTGCTCAGCAGGAGAACTCCTCTACAAAGCGGCAGCCTTGCGGTGTATCTGCAAGTTCACTTGCTCAGGATGTGTCTTGCAAAATAGGCCAAAGCGACTGAAAAGTAACCTTGGTGAGTGAGGGTGTCATTTGTAGGAAAGCTGTCGCTTTGATTCTGCCCTCAAACTATGTCCCAATGTTACAAGTATACTAATTTTAACCCCCCAAAAGATGATGAAAATGTAACTGGCAAAAAGAAAATAATTAAAGAGCTTAAGTTTTATGACACAATGATGAAGAGGAAATATTATCCATGGCATGAAATATCAAATCAAGCTCTCTAAGAAACAGTCTGGCAGTGAGTTACAATGTTTTTTAACACCTTTCATTATGTTAGTCCAGTAATTATACACTGTCCCCCCAAAATGAAATAATTTATAAAAAACAGGCTTAGATCCATGTCATAGTTCATTACTATATAGTAGAAAACTGGAAAAACTCAACTACAAGGGCCAAACTGTAAAGAAATATTTGTAAGAAGTACAGCATAGTATTACAAAGCTATGAAGAATTATAATTTCAGGAACTGACGTAATACATACCCTGGGTATGTGACCCTGTAGACCAACACAGAACACAAAACACTACTTACACTGACTATAATATATGTACAATAGAAAATGATTTTATCCATAAATAGAGTTTAGTATTCTTATTTACTAAGATGATTCAGTATTGATAAAGAATATAAGAGAGAGGATGCAAGATAGTAAAAACTACTATTAGCTGTTGTTTCTTGTCTCATTCTTCACTGTTCATCCCAAAGTTTCATTTTCTCTTTTGGAAACTAAGGAAATGTTTGATTTCATCAACAACTGTTAAGAGAGAATACATCACTTATTAAAACAAGACAGCAAAGTGGCCTTAGAAAGTAATGCCAAATTTCCTTTCTCTCCTCTTACACACACAACCATACATTTAGCTCATTCAGGCACAAGTTTAAGAAAACTCTAGATCCATTTATTAATACTTAAAACCTCTAATTTAAGGCTGAAAATCAAATGTATCCAGCAGGTTCAGAATATGAAAATAATAAAAAAATGATGAAATTTCACAAAACTCCTGATAAGGCCAAATGTGGCAGCCCGCTGGAGATAGCCCCACTGTGAGTTGAAGCAGAAACAGTAGTTTCTGCCTTTCTCATTATTAAGCTCACAATATGCTCTCACTTGTGGCCCACAGGGACTGCGAGTGTAGGATTGAAACGTCTAGTATGACACGAGCCATCGCAGGGGCTCAGCACTCTCGTTTGTAAGGACCGGTTTCAAAATCTAGCCCACACTAAAAGTGACAATAAGGAGTTTGTTAAAAACCTCAGATTCCTGAATCTCTTTGCCATGGATGCTATGTAGAACAGAGCAAGCCAGGCCCTGGAATCTTCATTCTAACAAAAGCAATAGGAAGCTTCTGAGGCAGCTGGCCCCTCTGGGATAAATACTAGCATAGCAGACAGTAGAATTTCTTAAGCTCCTTGGCGCTTTGCAAGTCAGTCTTCTTGGAACAGCATTACAGGACAATGTGTCAGAAAACACAGAATCTAACCCATTCTTAATACCCCTGTGAGCAAAACACTCGTCCAAGCCTCCACTGCCTCTGTCCTGGCTCTCTTGGTGGCCACGCTGGCCTCCCTGCTGCTTCACTTCACCTTCCTTCCGCACAGCAATGAGCATGGCCCTCCTGAGCCCCTGGTCAGATCGCGCTCTGCTCACAGCACCCCCAGTCCCTGATCGCAATTTCCAGCTCACCCTTCGCTTCCTGCCTAGCCTTGTTGCCCCTGCTTTCCTTCTTCGTTCTCCCAGCCTTAGGGCCCTCCTTGCTGTACCCCCAACATACCACATACACTCCAGAGTTAGGGTCCACGTGCCTCCTGAAGTTTCTGACTAGATGCTTTGCCACCAAATATCCCGCTCTCCCCCTACCTTTCATCTCATGATAGCTTAAGGAGTGGCTCTCTTCATTCCTCCGCCCTGTGTATCCTACCTTTCACTTCACCACTCACTGCGTGACCCATGGAATATTGAACTGTGTCCATGTGAAAGCACTAGCTTGGTCTATTTCTGCATTTCTCAGTCCTAGCAGCTACCACAGGGTACCTCATACAGAGGGTGCTCAGTGAATACCTGATGAATGAGTGAATGTAGGAAATTCACATGTGGGGTCTAAGGGAAGCATGATACAGAGAGAATCTGATGAAGGCTTTTTGCAGAGACCAACTGCGTATACATAAGGAGGAAGGTACACTCGACCTGGTCTACTACATTCCTAAATACCCAATGGGATCTTAATTTTTTTTTTAATGGGGGTGATGCTTATTCTTCACCACAAAAGTTAACATCCATAAGGTCCTGTGCCTGGGCTGAATCACCTCATTATGTTAGAACCCCAAATGATACCCCACTGAAAAGAAGGAAACTTGTCCAACCTCTTCTTCATCATGGTTTGAATGCTGGGGTCCTCTCCAAAATGCACATTGAACATTAAACCTCAGTGCAATGGTGTTAAGAGGCATGGCCCTTGGGATCTGCCTCATAAATAGGATCGGCAGGCACCCTTTCCAGGGCTCCAGGTTGAGGGCAGTAGTGTTCCTCCCCTCTGGAGGGCACAGCAGCAAGGCTCCACCCTGTGAGTACAAAGAGATCCTCACTGGATAATAATCCTCCTGGTGCCACGATGAGAAATTAATTCCTATTGTTTATAAATTACCCAGTCTGGGGTATTTTGTTGCAACAGCATAGACTAAGATGAGGACATATGCTCTCACTCTCTGGGTTCCAAATAGAGGAATGAATAACGAATTCCGAATAAGATGTCTCTTGGATGTTTAACACATCTGTGATGCTGCTCGCTGCTCTTATGTTTAAACTAGATATAAGAACTGGACGCCAATTAAATGAACACCAACCTCCTTCCTGTGCAGACCCCTGTTCGAACTGGAGGTTCCCACTGTGGAATGTTCCAGGTGGAGAGGGAAAACACCACAGCTGCATTCAGAAAGCATTTCTGTGTAAGCCATTCTGGTGAAGGGTCTAGAAAGATCCAAGGAAAAAAAAAGGCATGCAAATCCCCAAGCTTCTATTGCTTTGTCAAAATTTTCTTCCTGGTGGTATCTGTTCTTGTCTGGTTTTATGTTTGCAGTGTTTCATGGTTTTTCCTAGGGAGTCTGGGTTACACAGAGTCTGTGTAGGGATTGATCTTGACTTCTCACTGAAGTCAGAAACTCTTGTGCACCAGGCTTGTGTTTTATACTTTCTCTATTTCCCATCCGCATGGAATAGAACTGATTCATAAGGAAGACCAGAGTAGTACCCTGGTTCTCAGCTCCCTTCAGTGATCAAAACTGGTTTGGGATGTGATAACGCTTTTAGTAAACTTTCTTGTGGCTCTGTGGTCCTTCACTGGGAGAAGCTAGGACACCACTTCCAGATTACTGCTTTAAATGCCCCCCCAAATTCTTTAATATAAATCTATGTTTACCTTACAATATTTGTTTTAAATGATAATACATTTTTATTTCAATTAAAAAACTTAAAGCATCATTTTGAGGATTTCCTATGTCATTTTCAGTTTATTAGTATAAGTATGTAGTACCTACTGCGAACATCCCCTGTAGGGAGTCGTTACATGTACCAGCACAGCTGACTTCTGTTATTCATCCCCTTTCTCTTCTCTTCTTCCTTTTTCGTATGCTTGCACATATCTTTGCTGAGACTAAATACACATGCACAGTGAAATTGTAGAAAAATATAAATATAACTTTTCAAGAAGCTAAAGTCAAATTTTCTATGATGATGCAATTCATACTTGGTTAATCATAATGGGGATTCACTGGTTTGTAACTCTTATTTCATGGAATTTTACTCAACAATAATGGAACTCTATAAAGCAATGTTCTCCATGTGCTTTCCAATATTCATGTTGAGGTAGAAGGAAAAATTAGTCACTGTTTACATGGAAAATTTTGTCCAGACCCAATATTAGTGCAGAAATGCAATCTCCTTTATACTTTTTCACAAATATATTCTTTTTTTTTTTTTTTTT
>NW_022900950.1:68407647-68409472 GCF_012274545.1 Fukomys damarensis | reverse complement strand
TTTTTTTTTTTTTTTTTTTGGTTTTTTGAGACAGGGTCTCACTATGTAGTTGAGACTGACCTGGAACTCACTATGTAGCCCAGGCTGGTCTTGAACTCACAGTAATCCTCCTGCCTCAGCCTCCCATATGCTGGGATTACAGGCATGCATCACCACACCCAGCTGCACAAATATACTCTTAAAGGAAATGTAACATAAAATATCGCAAACTAAAATTTTAAATTAGAGAATTTTAATAAAATTGCTAATTCCTATAAAGCCAGAAAACTGTCAGTAAAACCCAAAATAAACACTATCGATGGATAATTTAGACTAGCAACTAATAGTAATAGGATAATTTCACACTAATTTTATGTGATAACCAGACTATTACAAAAGCAGAATTGATTGCTTTTGATCGTTTAAGGGTAGAAGTAGAGAGTACATAACAATAATAGTTTGAAGTTATGATTCAATGCACTATGACAAAGTTTTAAATTTAGTCAAGTAATATAGCTGATTAGTAAATCTTCTCTTGACAGACAGTGATGTGATAGATGGACAACCTTGGTCGACAAGCAATACAGAGTACAGAGTACAGAGCTAATAGATAAAAATAAATTATATTTTGGAATAGGTATACAAATATAGTATTTCAAGTTCTAAATAGTTTATCTTACAGTCATTTTTCAGACTATAACAGAAAGTATTATGAACTAAGACTTTATGTCCCATGTTGCCCACCAAATTCATGTTTTGAAATCCTAACCCCCTAATGTGAGGTATTAGAAGGTGGGGCTTTTGGAAAGTAATAAGGTCATGAGGATGGTGCCCTCAGGAGTGGGACTAGTGCTCTTATAAAAAGGACCCTAGAGATCTCCCTAGCTCTCTTGCCACTATGTAAATATTCTACAAGAAACCAGCAGTCTACAACTCATAAGAGGGTCTTCACCACAACACACAATATTGGCGCCCTCGTCTCAGACTTTCAGCCTCAGGAACTGTGGAAAATAATAAAATTTCTGTTGTTTAAAAGTCACCTGGTCTACAGCCTGGGCTACATACTGAGTTCTAGAGTTCTGTCTCAACTACATAGTGAGACCCTGTTTTAAAAAAAAACAAAACCAAAAAAAAGTCGCCTGGTCTGCTGTACTTTCTTATCATGGCCTTATCAAACTAAGAAATATTTTTGAGTTTTAAGTTCCTTATGGTTTGGGATAATTCAAACCATGTCACTTGCATAGGAAACAATATAATCCTTATATGTAAATTATGTATCCATATGATCTCAATGGAATATGAAGTCATTTAGAATCAAAGTTGGAAGGAAAGGGTACTAAGTCCATCTCTGATCTTTCATGAAAGGGTTAGTCTTTATTAAGTGCAGTTTCCACAGAAGAATTAGTAAGTCAACACCAACTAGGAGTTGGTGAAACTCCAACCATACGTATACTGTCCTCAAAGCCAATGGCTCAATAAACATCAGTAAATGTAATAAATGAACAATGTCATGTCAGTCCTGGTGAATTTCTCCACAAAATGATTAGTGGTATAGCAGTGCTCAACAGTAAAATAACTCTGACTAAAATATATATATACTTTTCAGTAACAAACTTAGAATAACAAATTTAGTATTGTGTAAGTGATCCGGTGGCTTCTATAATAATTCTATGTGCCATCGAACTCTGTAACCTAGGTGAGGCCTTTTCATCTAATGGCTTATTCATTCATTCACTCACTCTCTCATTAATTTGTAGTCCTATAGATTAAACCTGAGTCCTCTGCACTGAGCTGCATCACCAGCCTTTTTGCTTTTTTTTTTTTTTTTTTTTAGAAGGCTCAATTA
>NW_022900950.1:68392925-68407424 GCF_012274545.1 Fukomys damarensis | reverse complement strand
TTTTTGTTTTTTTTTTTTTTTTTTTGAGACAAGGTCTCATTAAGTCACTAAACTGGCCAAACTTGCTCAACTTAGTCTTTCTTTTCAAATTCTCTGAATGCTGGGATTACAGGCATGTGTCACCACACTCTGTCCTGATAACCTTTTTAAACAAAGGATTATAAGAGCAATGCCTGTATCTATTTAATACATACTGATTAAAAAGTAGCTTTGATTTCTAATAGTCCACTGGCCTAAGAAGTAGTATATATTATGTATACACACACACACACGCTTTCCAAGAGCAATGTAACTAGCAGAATTGGAGGACAGCATTCTATCCTGTGATTTTTAATCATGATGTGTCAACTTGACATGAGTAAGAACTGCCTACCAGACTAGTAAAACTCTGGGTACACCTGTGGATGAATGACATGGACTGCAAACTGAGGAGGGGAAAAAACATCCCGGATGTGGGTGGCTCCAACAATTGGCTTGCAGTCTGGATGGGAAAAAAAGGGAAAGAACGCCAGTTTCCAGCATCATTTATTAATGAGGCTATCTTTCTTCCATTGAAGGTTTTGGGCCCCTTCAAAAATAAGGTGGCTGAGTATGTTTGGATTTCTTTCTGCATCTTCTAATCTGTTCCACTGATCCTCGGGTCTGTTTTTTTGCCAGTACCATGCTGTTTTTAATCACAGTAGCTTTGTAGTTTCATTTCAATTCAGAGATTGTGATTGTAATGCCCCCTGCCTTTCCTTTCTTGCCCAAAATCGCTTTTGCTCTTCTAGATCTCTTTTGGTTCCAAATGAATTTTAAAATTGTTTTTCTTAATTCTGTGAGATGTGCTATTGGTGTCTTGATTGGGATTGCATTAAATCTGTATGATAATTTTGGAAGTATGGTCATTTTCACTGTTATTTGGCACTTATTTTAGAAGGTAGAAAAGGGTGTATCAGGTGTATCAGGTGCTCCCAAGAAAAGTGAAACTCTGTAGGTTGGGAACCTCTTCTAAATGTTTTCAATGAAGACCTAATAAACATGTTTCCCAACATCCCTTCTCCATGCTGTTGGCCATCACTGTAGTAGAACCTTCCCCAGCGGGTGGGAAGAAGACCAGCAACCCTGGTACCACCTAGGAGTTTGTTAGAGATGCAAAATCTCAGGATCCATCCCAGGCTCACTGAATCAGAGGCTGTGCTTTCTCTGGATTCCCACATTAAAGTCTGAGAAGCCCTATTCTCTCATGGTAGGAATATAGTAAAATACAACGTAAACTAATGATAAAAATGGCATTCAACTATCAGAAACAATATGTGTAACAGACTATTGTGATCTTTGGAATAAACTACTTTTATTTCTACAATAACAATGAATCTTCTACAAATCATTTAACCTTCTAGAACCTCAATTAACTTGTATATAAAATGGAGGGAACATTTATCTCAGAACAACAATCATGTATAAATGCTTAACACAGGCTAGGCATAAAGAATGTGTGCAGGAATTTTGTTACTATTTGTTGTTAAAATTATTCTTAATATGATTAGTATCATTAATCTGACTTCATGTGTTATTAAGAACTATTTGGATCAAGTTACCAGATATCCTTCTCATTCTTCCAAAACTTGCAACATAAAATAGGCAGTAACTATATGGGCAACTGCACAAAATAACCAATATGCTGACAAGATAAAATATTCATTCAAATATGTTTAGGTGGAGATTTTAGTGAGCATGAGCTTGGGTTTATTAGTCTGACCCACTGTTTAAATAGTATTATCTGAGTCATAAACTATAAAAATCAAGAAATTGCTAAGAGATGATGAGATTTAAATGATAGGCAAACAAAGATCATGTCGAGAAAGAGTCAAAATATGGTAGTAAGGAAGCTTTATCCTGCTAGATATACTTTTTTATCAAAATGTCAACAATAATGGATAATGGAATTTTTAATGACCTACTGAAATCTGAGCTGGAGTTCCTGATAAGCTCAACCCAAACATTTAATTAAATGTGCCAAGCAAAAGTGGCCCGCTTTTTAATCCAGTCTCCCCATGCAAAAATGTCAGAAAAGTCCTTTTACTCTTTGTTAATTGAAATGTAAACAGATATCCAACCAACTGCAGATTCAAAATATTTGAAAAAAATAAATTTTATCTGTTCTGAATATGTGTATACTTTTTTCTTATCATTATTCCTTAAACAATATAGTGTAACAACTGTAAACACAAAATTCACAGTGTACTAGGTATTATACATGACCCAGAGACAATTTAAAGTATATAAGGGCATGTTTGAATTATATGCAAATATTATGCCACACTGTAAAAGGAATATGAGCATCTGAGGGGTTTGGTGCCTGGAAGGGATCCTGGAACCCATCACCCAAAGATACTGAGGCAAATTTGTCTGGTGCATTTCGAGGTGTCGAGTACCCTTCGTTGGTCTCCTATTTGCCTGTTTTTGTTTGCTTTGTTGTTGCCTTTTTAATCAACCTTCAGGCTAAAAGTTAAAGACATGTTCTCCTTCATATTTCAACTAGACTAGCTCTTTGATCTTCCAACTTCTACTCATCCACCCATTCATCAGGATGATAATGCAGTATGTGCCAGTTCGTTTCTAATCTCTGAAAATCTTGAAAATATAAGGCTGCAGCTCTGCTGTTTACATGGTTAAATAAAATATATTTTCATGAATAAGATAAAAAATATATTAACCAATTGTGATATAATCAATGCAATTATTACACTGTTTCAGGATTAAAAATCATGGTTTCCCAGACGTGATTACCAGTTACTTATCGAGACTCTATGATGTGCCATTCACTGCCTAGCGGGCAGGAGGACCGCAGGATGCCTGCCCTAATGAATCTGAAAGCCTCATGAAATAGAGAAAAGAAGTAAGCAGCTGTTCACATACAGCAACCAAAAAATAGAATCGAATGGGACAGCAGAGAGCAGAGGTCAGAACAAAGAGGTAAAAATTTCTTTCCAGAAGAATAAAGGATGTCTCAGTTGAAATCTATAGGACAACAACACATATTTATTACCATTAGAAAAGCAACAAAAAGTAACATGATTATAATATATGATTTCTTTGCATATTAGTATTTATAATTTTTTTTAAATTACAAACATTAAAACACACACACACAACATTCTAGAAAGACACAAATATGTTAAAGCTATTTTTGGGTGAGGGGATTATGAACACTTTCTTTTTAGTGGGTCAATTTTGTTTGTCTCCATTTTCCATTTTTTTACATTGAAAATATGTTGCTTTTATAATTACAAAACCAAAGATGTAGAGTCAAAACAAATACATTAAATTTTAAATATTTATAATCCCAGCCTTATTCCACCTCCTATGGAGAACAGATGCCAAGAAAGATGTTCATTTTTGTGACACAAGGGAGGGATAAGAACAAACTGGAGAGAAGAGAGGTTTAGATTTCTGTATATAGGTCCTACTTACAGGCACTCACAAGAGAAAATACTGTGATCTGGCAAAGGCACAAAGGAGACATAATGCAAGGCAGAGACAACAAAAGAGAAGAAAGGGGAAATGGGTATTATACAACTAATATAAATATAATATAAATAGTAAACTTTGAAGTTGGGAGAATTTTCAAAGAGCTTTGCTTTGTCATACACAGTATGACACTTCCAAGGATTCATAAAAAATTATTTTTAAAAAAGCCATATTCTGGAGTATAAGTTGCACATGTTTTAAATGAGACACTTGTGAAAATAATCAAGTTTTCTACTAAAAATGAACACAATCTTCCAGAAGTGAAAAAAATTAACTTTTATAATGACAAAACCAAACAACCACACACACACACACACACACACACACAAAACAGTTAAAAGGAGATTGTGAACAGATATTTTGTATTTTCTCAAACTACAGATCACATGTAGGAATCTCAGAGAAAAGGAGCTGTTCTTACAGAGATCTATGATGCCCTGAATGGCTAAAGATGGCATTACCTGTTGGAAAGGACTCAGGGAAGCCAACCCAGCATGAGCAAAGCCAGGTATATTTATTCACTTTCATGCTGCTAAGACAAAATACCTGATATCTACAACTTAAAGGAGGGAACGTTTAGTTTGGCTCATGGTTCATGGTTTCAAAGGTTCAGTCCCTGGTCAGCTGCTTCCAAGGCAGAGATCCTATGGTAGAAAGGCACCGATAAAGAAAGCTGCTCATCTCATGGTATCCAGGAAATAGAAAGAGGGAAGAGAGAAGAGGTAAATATACCATCCAAGAGTATGCCCCTGTGACCAACCTCCTCCTACCAGGCCCCACATCCTAGCAGCACATTCAGCTCTGAATTCATCAATGGATTAATGCACAGATAAGTATAGCACCCCTGTGATCTAATCACCTTTCAAAAGCTCCACCTATGAAACACATAAACTTTGGGGGGACATTTCAGATCTAAACCATTACACCAGAGATTACCAAGAGTGGTGATATCACCAAAGCAAGTTGCTAAAGGCTTTGTAGACCTAGGAAGAGGAGGAACCCTGATTTTAGAAAAATGAAATACTCTTATGAAACATTCTTCCTATCTGGCTTCATGAAATACTTAAAGGGAGCACTCATTACAGAGTAGCAAGATAAAGACCTCAATGAAAAGGTGTCTTAAGGAAGCCCACACAGGAAGATAAACCTCTACATAAGAGGAGGTTCTCATCACACAGTCCAAAGTATCTCTTAAAACATCACCAAATTACACCCTTCTTCTACTCAAATCTCTCTGTTCATTTCACTCACAATGAACCAAGTATTTCACACGGTCTTGAGGAAGGTAGTAGAAAGCAGTCCTGGAAGGGGAAACTGAGGGGGAGAGGGTAAAAGAGGAAGTTAGCGCTCCACAACAGCAAGGAGCACCAGTTCTAACAACTGCACCACACCTGATAAAGACAAGAGGGCACATGCACTATATATATGCTTGGGGGCAGTGAGGAGCTATAGCTCTCTAAAACCCACAAAGAGCATCTGGCTCTAACAACTAGGCCATGCCTGGAGACACATGTGCTGTAGAATATCCAAAACACTCTAAAGTAGGCCCCACTTAAGTATAATTAACCATAATTTCATTTGAATTGTGGTTTCAACCCGTGGTTGGCTTTGGATGCCATGATACAGTTCCACAAAGTCCATATTAGGCCAAAAACTCCCCCTCCGACCAAAAGGAGGAGACTTGTCCCTGACTGGAGTGGATTGCTCTGTCAGTTCAAAGAGCTCCTCCCTCCCAGGAAAAAAACAAAACAGAGAGTCTGATACCTGGCTTCTCTGGGGACCATGAGTTCATCTCCCTGGCCTGTTCCCACCTTGAGAAGTGTACTGATCTTTGATTTCTACTAATGAATCTATGCTTTACTAATAAATGTATGCTTTCACTTCTACTTCTGTTATGTCCTGCTCCATTCTTGGTTTGGAATACCAAGAACCTAGCACCACAGCAACCCCTGACAACAATCCAACAAGATCTGAACCCCTGAGTATCTATCTGACCTGCAATTCCCATTTCTCTCTCTACTCCCCTGCTGGCTTCTTTGCTATTCCTCTTAGATGCCAAGTGCAGTCTTGCATTACAGTTTGTGCTTACTGCTCCCCCTCCTGAGTACACTCTACCATCTAATCCCCCTAGGCTAAGGTTCTCCTCTGTCTTCAGACCTCTGCTCAGAAGTCACTTTCTGAAAGCCCTGCCGTGATCACTACTTTTACAGAGGCAACCCTAACCCCCTGACATACTTTGAGCTCTCCTCGCTCTGCTCTCCTTTTTCCCATAACACAATTAACTTTTCATCTTAGGTGTGTTGACTTATGGTCTGTCTCTCCACTACAAGGGCAGAGTTTCATGTTCAGTAAGCACTGGCATACCTCAAACTTCAGATCCCTACTTAGTACTCCATTGTTTTCAAAAGACGATTTCTAATAAACAAGGAAGAAAAGTGCACTTGTTTTAATTCCCACCCTTGAGTTAACTCAAAACTATGGCTATCTTTAAAGGGTAAGCATGCAAAGTGAGTATTAAATAAGATCAAAATAATAATGAGAACTCATAAAGGTTATTCTGGATTATCTGAAGTTATCAAATAAATATTCAAAGTGTTATATGGTGTCTTTTATTGTCATTTTAAGCTGCCTTCTCTCAGATCTTGCTTGCATTGTAAAAAATAGTTTTTAATGTGTTATCTAGGTTCTGTTTTCCTCACCTGTGAGATGAGAAGATTGCACTAGAAGATCATTACAGTCTTTTCTAAAAGGGTGCAATTCCACATTAATGATTTTCAAGTATTTGCTTCAATATTGCTGTCTGAGATGCTGTTAGATTGTCTGGCCTCCTGTGGTATGAAATGACTTTTGGCTCATATTCTCACCTCAGATTCTCTAAAAATTATGAAAATGCAGCTTTATGTTTATAAACTCATAAACAAGAAGAATCGACAGACTTTTCTTTCCTTCCTTCCTTCTTTCCTCTCTCTCTCTTTTCCCCTCTCTCCCTCCCAGGGATTGAACTCAGGACCTTGTATTTGGCAGGCAGGCCTGGTGACAATGAGCTACATATCCAGCTGACACGCGTTTCTGTTTTTCTTTTTTTTCTAAACAGGCTTTTCTTAATCTGAGAAAAATCTCTGAGTTTTGGAAATCATTAAAAATGATAGGATGACAAAGCAGAATCTATTGTTAATAACAGTTCTAATAAAACCTACCTGTAAAAATTTCATATGGCAATATTTGCACATGGTTGAACTCTTTTATCTCCTCCTTTAACCTCTTTTCTAGAAAGAAATGTTTCCTCTCTTGTATAACATAGTAGAGTTCATGAAAGTCCAGTTTCCATCACTATTTCCTGTGTTTTACTATTACTTTGAAAGTTTATTCTATTCTCAGGTGGTTTCACCTAGCTTGGAAAAATGTGAAGAGATAACATATTCCTAAGTTTAGCAGCACTTCTATAGTTCCTCTTGGAATCATTTTTAAGGCCATTAAAGTAAAGCAAGTAACTATAGTATTCTGTAAACTCAGAATTGCTTGAATTTACTAAAATTACACTTTTAAATTTAATATACAAGAAACTATGCGTTCACGAGCAATACATAATATTCCTTCTATATTCCTAAACCATGGAAGTAACCCAACATCAAAAAAAATATGAGTTAAAATTTGCAAATATTTCAATGTTCAAATTCCTGTGTTTGCCACTTAGGCTAAATGGGAAAAATGTTTTTCCACGGGTTCAAGATGTTAAGAAATACTCTGCTTTTACATATGTAGATGCAAGGTTACTGCTTAATCAATGAACAATTACAATCTGTTTAATGTGTCACAGTGATCTTCACCTTAGTTTGCCTAGAGTAAAAAATCATGAGCTCCACACAGGACTGCTCAAATGACTTTTAAGTCTCCGATGCTAAATCGTTTTGGAATACAAATGGAAGTGCATTCTAGCCACATGGTCGTTCAATGAATTTCTAATAAGCAAGCGCCATTATGATGATTGCAATAAATAATGGCACTATCCACGGATGGAAAAAGTACCCAGCACTCCCCACTGAAACCTGGCACTGCAACCACTTTCTCTGCTGGGTCAATTCAAGCCTTGCTTAGACTGTAAATGAATGTATCCTAGATGAAGGTATTTTATAAATGGGTTAACATTAGCTGTTTTTCAGAATTCTTAAATGTCCTTGATTTTTCATCAGTAACTGTCTTTTTTTGTCTAGCTAGGAAATACCAGACTAAGATTTCCAAGAACCTGGTAAGCATGCAGTCAATCAACAGCCCCCTCCTCCTCTGTAAAGTATCTGAATTCTTCCCTGCAATGCCACTCTACCGCAAGGAT
The DNA here is from genome assembly GCF_012274545.1 of Fukomys damarensis. NCBI lineage: Eukaryota > Metazoa > Chordata > Mammalia > Rodentia > Bathyergidae > Fukomys > Fukomys damarensis. The sequence continues at coordinate 68,399,581 of NW_022900950.1, read as the reverse complement.
TGAAATGGCATGAAATAGAGCCCAAGAGAAAGAATTTCAAGGAAGTCTCTACATCCTCATGAAATCTTCTCCACTATCTTTATTCAAAACAGGGATCTCAGTGGAGCAGCAGGGCACACTCCTGTCATCCTAGCTACCCTGGAGGCTGACAGGTGGACAGTAAGTTCAAGACTAACTGGGCAATTTAGCAACTCTCTGCCTCAATACACAATTCGCCGACTAGAGATGGAACTTAGGGTCAGGGCATTGGCCAAACCCACAAGGCCTAGGATTAGTTAAATACCCAGTATCAAAAAAAGAAAAGAGATTTCTGGAACACAAAGGATGTCAAATATTCAGTCATTTTTTTAACAAAGGCAGACAGGCATGTTGCTCCCTAGTGGTTTTTGGTTTTTTTCAGCTGTTCCAAGGTCTTTTTTCCACTATCCAGTTGGCATTTCACTCACTGCTTCTATAATGTACTCTGTTCACTAACAAACTAAAAAATTTCCAAACAGATGGAAAATATTTTCCCCCATGCTTCAAAAAAATCTCTTGTGGAAGCCAACACAAATGGATCCATAAGCATTGTACCTGCCAACCTATCTAGGGCCTTTCATCTGAGATGATAGAAGTGAAAGACCAAAAGTCTCCAAAGCAACTCACACCTTGGAAAGATAACTCGTTATCAAAGCTATGGTGTATAAGAGGTATGGAGGGAAAACAGAATGGCAGTTAAGTACAACCTAGTTAAAAGCAACATGTACATCAATCAAGACTGGCTGGTTTATGCAGCAGTGATTAAAAACCACCCACGCTATCAATATTTTAAGTATTTAACATTACAAAAGTATCATTTTCTCACCCACTCCAAGTCCCCTCCAAGCCCCAGGAAGCTGCCTGCCCTTTAGGCACAGGCTCAGCTTTGCTGGCTGCTTCACTTCAGTTATTTCCCTTTGCAGGATTACTCCTAACAGGTGCAATGACAAGGAGTGTAGAGCAGTTTCGTGTGGACAGTCAGTACCTATGCACCAGAGCAGTGCATGCTGCTTCCACTCGTATTTTTTTGGCTACAGCAAGTGACAAGATCACACCAATCCTGGGGGGCCAGAGAAACACAATCCCTTCCCACCCCTCGTCCCAGTGCTATGCACCTGGAAGGTGTAGAGGCAGAAGAAGAGCTCCCTGCAGAATAACCCCAACAGCTGCCACACCACAGGAGTTCAGGAGGCCAACTTCCCCTTTCAGATGTGAAGCTGAACTGGCCCCACCTACACTGACTTTGCGCTCATCTGCTCTTTTTGTTAATTTACGTGGGAATGAGGAACACAGATTGTCATGCTAATATGGATGGAGCAGATAAGTACGTTAATATTAAAGGAATAAATAGTTACATAAAAGGTAGCTAGGATTATTTTAGCCCCAATGTCAACACAAGATCATAAAAAAGATAAATGAATTCTGATAGGTAAAATTATCCCCATTTACTAAAATTAACTAAAGAATGATTGTGTTGAGAAGTGTATGTAAGTAAAAATATCAAAGTTCATGCTTCTGTCCCAAAATCTGAAATTCGTGTGGGTTTGGGAAAGTACTTAATATTAAATACCCATAAATACACCTGACAACAATAAGATCACCTTTAATAAAAATCTAAAATCTACCATTTTACTATTTGAGCTAGGTAAATGCACAGAGATTTTCTAAAGCGTAATTAACAGCAACAACAAAACACTTTTACATGTTTCTCTATATCATCCGGCATACCATGGTTGATTGCTTTTATTATTCAGTGAAGTCTTAGGGGATTGTAAACATTATCTCATAATCAGGTTTAACATAAGAAAATGCTAGTTACTCAATATGATATAAAACCACTATGTTAGTAAATCAAATTCCAAAGCATTTCACTGTGTAATGTGATAAAAAAAATACTTCTGAGAATTTGAAAAGTTTGATGTAGCTGTGTGGTTTTTATAGACAACATTAAAGAAATTCACAATTTCTATTAAAGAAGGCAGAACAGGGATGAAAAACAAATAGCTTGATGAGATAAGAAGGGAATCATGTTTGAATTTATGATCAAAGAAAACTGAAAAAAAACCTAGAAAATAGAAAATCAAGAAAACAAAAGAGAAATACAAGTTATGCATATAAAATGGATTGATAGTATACTAATCCTATTCTTCCCCAGGGGTTTCTATTCTTTTGCAGAGGCCACATTGTGAGGTAAATGTATTTATTCCAGAAGCCACAATTTCTCAGAGCCATTTTAGAAAATTTCAAGAGTGGTGCAGGCCACAGCACTGCTGAACCTGAGGGTCCTACACTTTGCTCAGTCCTGATCCTTGGGATTAAGGGAAATGTTCTTAAAGTGCAGAGCAAGGAAACAAGGTAGAACAGAAACACAGAGGATTTACAGAAATGCTTTTATGAGGAATAAAGTGCCCCGGATGTTTTAAAACTAGGAAAGAAAAGCCAAAGGAATTACATGACAGCTTCCTTAAAATATCTTAAGATTTATATTCTATAAAAGGGAGCTTTGATTTATCCTTTGTATTTTAAAAAGATTAATTATAATAGGAATATGGGTAAATATAAGAAATATTTGTAAGCACTATAATTGATCAAAAAGGCATTATTTGGTGGTAAATTCCCTTTATAGAAAACATTAAAACAACAAGATAATCCTGTCCTGGGAAGTACACATGGGACATTAATATTGATTGGGAAGACAGATGAAATAAACTTCAGCATCTTTTCTGAAGCTCCAGTGATTATAACCTATGCATTTAGGGCTTTAGCATATTTCTTAGATATAAATTTGCTTTGGGGTAAAAATATTTAATAGTCAAATCCAGTGATTTAGGTAAGTAACCAAACCAAGTCCCATGGCCAAAAATTTTTTTCTTTGCCTCACATTAATGTACTAATAATATTCATATATGGCTTTAAATTGACTCCAAATAGAAGACTCACAATGTTTTTTGTGATGCTTTTGTTGACTTTCTTGGTGTGTGGTATTTTTTAAATAAAAGATCATCTTTACCATAGATAGTCAATATTTTAAAATTATGCTGAAGATGGAAAAATTTAGTCTCATCAGTTTAGTATAACTATTGTTATTTGTTAGCTTTCCCTCACCTTAAAATGGCCGCTACATAAAAAGAATCCTTTCCCTTCCCATAATGTCCTGTTTCTCACCTAAAAATATGGCTTCTCACTGAAGGACAGCCTTCTTCTTCCCATCATGCCTTTTCCCACCGAGAGAAGTCCCTCCTAGTGATGTCACAAGATGCCCCAATCCCTAGCCACTACATCACTCAATCCCACTCCAGCTCCTATATAGGCCCCACCTCAGTCCTGTAAGAAGCAGTCCCTGTCTCAGCCATATTGCTCTCTCCTTTGATCAGAGATGGCCTGGCAGATTGTCCCTACAATAAAGGCTTATAGTGGTTCTGGCCTGGTCTTAGTTTTTGGCTTTTTTACCTGACACTATTGATTTAGTGTTTCATATTGTCCTTTTGCATGCAGTTTTCCTACACAGTCTACTGTCATTATTCATGACAGCTATTTTCTTTTTTTAATTTTTTTTTACTAGTACATGTTTGCAGAACATAATGTTTACTTTCGTCTTAGGCAATAGGTACATGTACCTAACATACCTTAATTCTTATTTCCTTTACCCTCTCCTCCCTTCCCTCCACCCTCCACCTCTGGGTCCCCTTCCCAATTGCAAAAGATTATCTCCCATGACTGCTACTTTCTAAAAAGTCATTGCAAACATTCATTTAGCCAACATGGAATCACTGCTCCCAGGAGAAACACACAAGGTGAGTAGGGTCCTGTAACGTCTACAGTGTCTTCATCACCTGCTAACAGCACAACACCGCTTCATGTGTGTTTCCGTTTACAAACACCTCATGTATTGCTGACTGATTGGTGACCACGGATCCGAGGCAGGAGCAGTCATTCACCGCGGCATGAACAAAGCCCATGCTACACATTATCTGGCATCTCACAGTCTCTTCATTCTGTTGTTTCTTTGCTTCCTTGCAGAAGTTTTAAAATTTGATGTAATCTCATTTGTCTATTTTTGCTTTTCTTTTTTTTATCTGTAGTTTTTGGGTCAAATTCAAACTTGTGGCTTACACCAATGTCATGCAGCTCTATCCTCATGTTTTTGTCTAGTAATTTTATACTTTCAGATCTTCCATTTAAGACCTTCATCCATTTAGAGCTAGCTTTCGAATGTGCTGTGAGACAAGGCTCCGATACTGTTTTACACATGTAGGAATCCAGTTTGTGTTTTCTTCAATCTTCTTCATCGCTATTTTACTTTCTTTGCAGGGGGTTAAGGGAGTGCTGGTGATTGAATGTAGGCTTCACGCGTGCTATGCCAGTGCTCTACCACTCAGTGACACCCTTGACCTAATCAATCAGCATTTTAAAGTTCTCAGCATAGGAGTCTTTCATCTCTGCTTGTTTAAATTTATTCTTAAATTTTTAACTTTTGGTTTTTTTATAGCTATTTCTTCTGCAGATAGTTCATTGTTAAAGTACAGAAATGCTAATGACTTTGTAGGTTTGATTTTATATCCTGCAACTTTACTGAATTTGTTTCTCAGTTCTAACAGTTGTTTGCTTAAATCTTGAGGGTTTTTTTAAATATAAGATCTTGTCATTTGCAAACCACAGATAATTTTATTCCTACTTTTGCAATTTGGATGGCTTTTTTTTTTCTTTCTCTTGTCTGATTATTTTGCCTCAAGCAGCTCTTGTATTTTTTTTAGTGTAAGTAGCCAGTGTTGTTCCTATTTTATGAAATATCTTATATACTGTCCTGGTAATTGACTTATCTGCTATGCCACCATGTAAAATTCTTTAAGGAGGACTTGTGCCTTTTACTTTTCCAACCCAAGCTCAACAGTGCTAGGTGTTTAACGGGTATGATCTTCTAAAATCTAAATTAATTTATCAGCCTAGCCTGAGACTATTCCCACAGAGTTGCAATAAGTAGTGTAGGGTTAATTCCACCATAGCTCTATTTTACTTTAACATTACACTTCTTTCTCCAAACAGCTGACCAAGCCTTTCCTTTAGACTAGAATTCCATCTTATTGATCCCATTTTTATTAAATATAAAAATTTTTTAAATTCTAATATCATTTTTTTCTTATAATCCTACAAATTTGTTTGTAAAATGTGAGTCTATTTATTTACATTATCCATGGTATTTGGTTGAATACCTGAAACAAGTAAACATCCAAAAGAAATGTTGTTGAATTACTTGTGTTTATAATCAGAACTCATTATGACTATTCTTATTTTTAATATCTGTACTGTTATATGCTTTTTCTTACACTTTTTGTGAACCTTATATATTATGTCCTACATGCAAACACTTTTTCCTAGAGACTTACAAAGATTAATGCACTTACTGTGATAAAATATTACATACTATTCAAATGAAGAAATATTAGCAATTGATGTATCTATTTTCAAGAACCTATGTTCAAAAACAAAACAAGAATACCCAGGCACATATATCAGTTTGCAAAAGTCTGGAGAGTGTTTAAATGTTGTTCTTTTCATTCTTCTGTCTTTGCATATTTATATAAACTTTTTAAATGCATAATGCAAAAAAACAAAGTAACCATTTTATATGCAACATTAAATCTCACACAAATGTGAAGGTTTGCATTCATTTAGCAGATGAAGAGCTACATATTTATAGAGATGCTCAAATTTGCCCGAGTTCACATAGCTAGGATATGACTGAATTAAAGATTTAAGACTGAACTGAGGTCTCCAGCCAGAGCACCCTGGCCATGTCACTTCTACCACACAACTCTCATATTGTCAGGACTTCCGCCTTTGCACTGGGACTTTATGCAAGGTGAGACACGGATGAATATTGTTTAAGGCTGCTTTATCTCTTCCTATGATATATTATTAAAGGCTAAATAAATATGCATAGGCTAAAATGTGGAAGCCTTATAAAAATCTAAATGATATCATCCAAAAGTCACCCACATCTTTTAAGAAGCTGCATAAAACATGAAAGTTCTGGTTAATCTATTATTTGAAATTCATTACTAAAAGGAAAAAATACATTTTAGAAACTCTGATTAATAAGAGTGATCATACAAAAAAATTTAAATTCTATGCTTTTAGTACTTTTAAAAGAATAGGTGGGTAACAGATTGGTTATGAAATTTTCAGACAGCTCCCTCAATTCCATCTATAGAAATAGGTGAATGTTTTAAAACAATTGGATCTCAAAGGATTTGAGTCAAACCTCACTGCTCCCTTCTCTCTCAAATGTGTCATGTGTACTTTGTACCGTTTTGCTACAACACAACACACAATTTATCTTCTACAGGCTTGATCACGATGCTCATTTCCTTCCACTCTCTTCATGACTTAACCAGGATGACAGCGGTCATTAGAGGCTCACTCTGCTGCTCCATAACTGACAATCATTCCCACCATCCAGGGAACTACATACACAACCTGTAATTTACCTACACTGATAGCTGTGGTCAAGAGAGGCTCAACACAACTGAGACTTCAGAATGTTTATCAAAGTGGGAAATGTATCCTCTAAACCCAGAGCACACTATTCACTGTATGGATAGGTCTGAGGATAGAGTTTAGCAGACTAGCAGCACCAA
>NW_022900950.1:68371171-68392682 GCF_012274545.1 Fukomys damarensis | reverse complement strand
AGCACAAAAAAAAAAAAAAAAAAAGACAAAACAAACAGAAACAATGTCCAAATAATTACAGCATAATTATAATTAGCTTGGCTAGGACATCTTGACTTACTGAGATAAATACATAAAACAATTGTAAGAGGCTAATAATTTCTACTAAGTCTGCTCTGTGAACACTCTCAACAGGCTAACTTTCAGACATCTGTGTGATTCCATAAATTTTCAATCATTTATAATAAAGACAACCTCACTTCAGTAACAAGGCATTTTTCTCCACTTCAAAACTTCAACTAATTTAATGGCCCCTGCTGACAAAAGATCTAGTTTCAAATAGCTTTCCTGGGCACTGAAGGTCCTACATGAAGCTTAGACAAAGTGTTTGACCCCTGCAACTCTCTACCGCCTGTCAGTAGCAGGCAGCTCCAGACCTCAGATGTCTTTTGTGGCTCCCCAACTCCCAGCCTTCCTGCTCGAGTACAGTACCATCTGCTGTTTCTTCTTCTTGGAACAGGGACTTCAAGGGGAACTTGGAATCCCTCCCTCAGCCTAGCTGTGCTACCATGTGCTTCTCCCCAGTGCTTTCTCTCAACATCTAATGGTAGCAGAGCAGAGCCAAAGCGCTGTAGGCTCAGCAAATATGTGATTGATAGGGAAAAATATGTTTACCTCTTTTTCCCACAGAGGCTTATGATGATAGCCTTCCAACTTAAAAAAAAAAATCCTACTTCACATCCTCCAAGAAATCCTTCTGTTCACTCCTTACATTAGTTTTTGATTGCTGCTATAACAAATTACAACAAACATTAAAATAAGTAAAGTTTAAACAACTAAACTTAGAGCAACACAAATGTATTGTCTTACAATTCTGGAGGCAAAGAAGTCTTAAATTGTCATATGTGGCTAAAATTATGTTGTCAAACCAGCTGCTCTCTTCCTGAAAACTGCAGAGACTCCAGATCTTGGCTTTGCCTGTTTTTAGAGGCTGTCTATATTAGTGGCCAGTGGTCTTCCTCTGGTTAGATCTCGGTTTCATAGACACATCTTTGTCCTTCCTGTATCTCTCACATAAGGACATTTTGACTGCACTGGGCCCACTTGGAAAGCCCAGGATAAACTCCCCTCTCCGGATTTATAAGGTATTCCAGCCACCATGTCACTCTTGCCATGTATATTAGTCACTTTTCCATTGGCTGGAAAAAATATCCAAAACCTGCAGTTTGAAAGAGCAAAGGTTTGTTTGTGCTCATTGTTTTAGAAGATTAAATCCATGCATGATTGACTGGCTCCAAGACAGAAATGGCATGGTGGAAAATACCTGCTCAGTCCATGGAAGCCAGGAAATGGAGAGAGGAAAGAGGAACTGGGGCCAAGAGCACATCTCCCCAGGTCAAGCTGTGAGTCATACTACCAGGTCATGCTACCCTCTATCAAGGCCCCTTCTCCTAACAGGGCATGAATGAACTCATCCGTGGATCAATCCATTGAAGAGTATAGTACCCTTATGTCTAGTAAGATTTTTAAAGTTTCATCTTTGAACACATGAAACTTTTCAAGGGCATTTTAAATCTAAATCATAACATTTCACCACTGGTTGCCTAAAGACTCATGTTCATCCTATTAGGCAAAATGCATTTAGATTATCCATTAGAGTTGCCGAAGTCTTCGCAGTTCCAACACTGCCTGGAAGCCTAACTTCAAAGTCTCCCCCAAGACTCTAAACAAACTCTTATCTGTGGGCCTCTGCAAAAATCAAAAAGTTAAATACTTCCAACATACAATGGTACAGTGTAAATACCCATTTCAAAAGGGAGTATCAGAGCGGCAGAAAGGACTGGAGCCCAAACCAGACCAAAAACCAGCAAGACAAAGATTAAACTTTGTCACTCCATGTTTAGCACCTGAGGCAGGCTGTAAAGAGAAGTGAGCTTCAAAGGGGTTGGGCAGCCCCACTCCTGTGACCTTGCTCGTTACAGCCCAGCCTACGTAGCCTCTCCCTTTGTCTGGCTTCACTTACTGCCTGCAACATTTTGTGACAGACATTTTTGGTTCCTGGTATCTCTAACTTTAGGGAATTGCTTCACTCTCAAAGCTGCTAGCATCACTCTCTCAGGGGCTCCAAGCTGGGACAATGACTGTCACACATTTTTAACTGGCCTCCCAGGCCTTTTTCTGAAGTCTGGGTAGAAGTGTCCATGATTTCTTAACTCTTGTATTTTGCATGACTGGAAAAAAAAAAAAACGTATTGCATGGCCAATGCCAACGTCTGTCACCAGCTCAATCAGTAGCCTGGCCCCGAGACATGGCTCCAGTGCCCTTTGAGAATCTGGGTGGCTGAAGTTGGGTATCCATTTCCTCAGGCAGCCCTAAATGAGCAGGGCACCCTGAGGCTGTCTTCTCAAAGCAAAGTCTTTCAAAAGAGTTCGTATTTTACATCTCTTTATATTCATCCTTAGATGTCTTCAGACAATTATCCAAAGCCAAAGTATTTGGCTTTTAAAAAATACTGCTAATACTTTTATCAACCACATTCCTCTTAGCACCAACTTTACATGTGCTGCCTTTCTGACCAAGCTGCTTTTGGTTCCTGATTTTTCACATGGATGTTTCTAAAAGCAAACCAATAGTATCTATGCCATGGACTAAACATTTGGATGCCTTGGAATCTCCTCTAACAAATTAGTCTTAGGATATGTACAAAGCATAGACATATTTTTATCAGAATGAAACATGCATGGCCCCTAGCCTAGTTTTTAATACAGCATTTATTCCCAATTGGAAATTTATGAGCATGGCCTTTATTGTCCACATTTTTATCAGTATTCAGGTCTTTTGAGCTCTAACCAGAATCACCCATCTATGCTTACATCATTTTAGGGCTTTTCCAGCTTGCATCTGCAAACCTTTCCAAATTCCTCCCACAAAACTAATTGCAAAGATCATATCAGGTACAATCACAACAACCCCATTCTCTGACACTAATGTTCTCTATTAGTTATTTTTCTCTCACTGGTGAAAAATATCAGACCATAGTAACTTTAAGGAAGAGTGTTTTATTTTAGAACATTCATTCCATAGACATCTGGCTCCAAAGCAGAAGGCCTGGTAGAAGGACACAGTAGAAGAAAACGATTCAAACCCATCAGCCAGGAAACAGAGAGAAAAGAGGAACCAAGGGCAAGAATACACTCTTCCATGTCATTCTCCATGTGACCCACCTCTAACCAGGCCCCACCTGCTAATACCACATCTAGCTTCTGAACTCATTAATGGATCAATCCACTGATGTGTATAGCATCCCATAATCCAATCACCTTCCAAAAGTTCCACCTCTGAACACATGAGACTTATGGAGAACAGTGTAGTCTAATTCATAATATCATGCAAAAAAAGACACTTAGAATCATTCTAAGCATTAAATATGAACGAATATGCAGAGGCTGAACAACAACCAGGGAAGGACACAAACAGGTGCTCTGTTAAGAGCTCCAACTGAGATCCCAGCCAACCTCCAAAATCACGAGGAAATGTGTCTTGTTATTCCAGTCATGAATCTGGCTCAGTAAATGCTGAGAATATATTTAAATTATATCTATAAATCTCTTTCCAAATTACAGATATGTAAACAAAATAAATGTTCACATTATTTAATTCCCTAAAGTTTTGGGTTGTTTATGCAGGAGTAGATAATTGAACACTTACATATTTCACATGGCATAGCTAGAAGAGTGAAAGGATCATTTGACCCACATTACATTGTATACTATGGAGAAGGAAATCTTTATTATCATATGCTGCTGCTATTTAAGGATCAAATGGATGATAAAACAGATGAAAACACAGACTTAAAATCAGAGCATTCTGGATTGGAGTCTCACACTCAAAATTACTATTGGCATGTTTCTTCACATAGCCTAACCTCCAATTCCTAATCTATAGATTATGGAAAGCACTATACACATTTCAGAGTTACTATGAGGATAACAGGAGAAAAGACTCATAAAATCTACAGTGCTTAGTAGAAACTTCATAAATCATAGTTATTAGTATTCATTTAGCAAACATCCATTGGCAATCAGTATGACTCATGTCGATGAGCAGTCTATAACTGAAATGATTCTCATCTAAGCACATTTTCCTCAGCCTTTCTTACACAACTGTGAAAGAAAGGTGAAGTGAATGGGAAATAAAAGTTTATTTAAATTTTCAATTTATTTAATAAAAACATAGTAAAATAATTATGGAAAGAATCACTATTTTGTTTATACTTTATATAGTAATAAACCAAACACACTTTTGTACACTGTACGTTTAATTTAAATTTATATTAGGGTTCTTCTTGAGGAACTACCATCCTGAGGCTTCCAGAAAAAGAAGGACTGCTTAAGGGCACAGCACTGCAGTTTTAAGACAGCCTCTAGGAGAAGGGGTTATAACTTCCTGATTGAGTAGGTGCTCAGCATGCCCAAGGCCCTCATCCTATCTGCAACATAAAAAAACACAGCCTTTAAGATAGCCCTGGGGTATTTTATTCATTAAATTCACTCTCATCTTACTAGCATCTCACCACACAGATTAGTAATGACCATAAAGATACATAAGGTATGGCGTTAAATGCAGAAATCAAAAAAATGAAATGTAACTTTCCTACTAGCTCTCCATTATTGAAGTAACTGAGAGTACAGAACCCTTCTAATCATATTCACTTGACCTAACAATGAACATTCTGGAGAGAAGTGTTTTAAAAATAGAAGCATTTTTGGCTAGAAATAATATATATCCTTGGCAACTAAACTGTGGTTTTGCAATACTATTTCTCACTATAACAAGGTTTCTTAAAGAACCCCCTATTCTAGACCCAGGGCAGGAAATGCACTTGCATTTCCCAGTGCATCTTACCATCCCACAACTGGAAAGTTGTCGAGGTCAACTAGGATCACACTCAAAGGACTCAGGAGTGAAATTGAAGAGTGCCTCACTGGCCAAGATAAGATGATTTGAACTTAAACAAGAAGATGCAGGAGATGAAAGCCTGCAGCTTGTTTAAATTCCAAATTTCACAGTTTTTTAAAAAGCAAGCTAATGGTAAACCTCAATGGATAGCCTCATTGAATCAGATGTTTCAAAAACTAGAAAGTAATGGAATCAAGTATTTATCATGCATTTCTTGTATGAGCTGTGTATAGCTACCACTGGGTAAGCTATAGAAAAAGAAGGAAGTATCTCTCCTCTTCATGACACTATTCCAGGAAAATAATTGCAATTTTCAATGAATAAATGGATCCAAGGCAGGTGTGTCAATAGTTACTAATGTCACCAAAGGAGAAAGAACCAGAAACTATGTGCTTCCCAAAGAGGGAACATAAAACCACCTATAATCTCATAAGATTGATCAAGCCTTTGGGTTCTTCTGTCAACTGAGGGCATTTTTAGGACAGAAGAAAACATGAAGCTGCATCAAGGGTACGAAATCAGAAAAAAAAAGTCTACACAAAACTCTATCATGTTACATTGGTTGGAGTTCTTCAGGACCAGAATATCAAGGTAAAAAGTTTGAATTTAATCCTGACAGTCAATAGCTATGAGATTTTAAGCAGAATGATATGAGTAGATTTGCATTTAAGGAAAATTACTTGAACAAATGTATGGAGTACAAAGTAGGATTAGAAGGCTATGGAGTAAAACAAGGGTCCAAGTGAAATAAAAATCCCAACTGAATTAAGGTAATGACAGTAAATGCGAAGGCTGACATTAATTTGAGACCAATAGTAGAATAAGAGATGTGGCCACACTGGTATGGAAAAAGTTGATGAAAAAAGCCTATTTTCAGGTTACTGCCTTAGGGTGATCTTATTAGCATAATCTTGAAAGTATAAAAGCAAAGTAAGAAAAGAAACAGAGTCTTTCCTTAACCAAACTTTCTTTTCCACTAGCCCAGACCTTCAGCTCTTTGCCTTTCCTTGTAAAATTTGGGTCTGGCAAGAATACTGCTGAGTCAATTTACCCAGAAACCTTTACCCTAAATATCTGATAATCCTCTATACCTGACATAACATTCCCCAGGTGATGTCTAATTACTTTGGACTACCTTCCACAAGATTCTTATTAGATTTGTTTAGCCAGAATTCTCTAATGTTTTCTCTCAATAATTTTCCATCTACTGCCCCTCCCCTGCTTTCTTGGCTATAAATTACTCCTTCTGATTGCATTGAGTTGAGCCTGATCTCTCTCCTTTATTAAAAAAAAAAAAAATAGCAGCCCCTCCCTTGAACAAAATTGTCTTTATAAAACATCACCAATGTTTTTTTTTTTTTTTTTTAACAAGAGAAGTGACACTTTTAATCAGGGAAGGTTGATGTTACTTTCAGATTTCTGCTTTGGAGTGATGCTTTAACATGATCTTGAAATTGTAAGAGTGAGAAAAACACTTAAAATATATTCAGGATCCAATCAGATGTCAATTAAATATCTCAGAAGTCAGAGAAAAGAAAAAAATCCATCTCATGCAGAGAAGAAAATTGACTGTAAATCTTGCGGGGGGTTAGCAGATTCATCAGATGTGAGAATTAGGTAATCCAAGAAAACAGATTTCAAAACCACCCCATCTGAAAGCCATTCATTCATATGACAACCTCAGAGTCTGGACTGACAGGTGGTGACATAAAATAAACAGCTTCACCTTGCATATTCACAGCATAAAATCTTATATCCACCCCAAACTCCTTTTTGGTATGAAACTTCTATCAGCAGAAAAATTAATCTCACAAACTGTTTGGGGCAATGACCTCAAAACCATGTGGATAATGCAACTGTATTCTCAACCTTAGGAAAAACCAGTTTCAAATATGAAATAAATAGTCTGTAGTGTTAATATTTTTGTGTGAAGGGAAAAATGTACATATTAAATACTTTAGATTTGAGTGTTTCCTCTTGAATTTTGCAATTCTAACAGAAAATATGTAAATCATAGTTGACTTACGCTTGTGATTTTAAATTAAAATTTTACTAGGTTTATAAACAATACCAAAATATTTCAGAGGATAAGGCTCAGGATATTTGTAAATTTAATTTATTAGAACTGTAAGAATTGGGAAGCTTTTGTTAGTGAGCCAAATGAAGTACTTTTACAAGAAATCAAATATAGGTGATTCATAAATATTGTTTAAAATGTTTAAAGAAATGTAAGTAGCTGCTTAAAACAAACATGAGTGTTATTTAAAATTACCATGTTAATAAATATGAGATTTGTAGGCTAAACTAAAACTCACATATTAAAGAGGTGACCTTTGAATAATCTTTTCTATGCCTTTTTGCCACCTATTTGGGCATCAAAAATTAATCACACTGACAGGAGAAGATGGTCTCTATCCTCGGGGATTTGGGATAATGCTAACAGGAGACACAGATGGAGGTTATCAATCGACATTTTGAGAGCTGGATTATATTCTGAATGTTAATTTTTTTAAAAATAAATACTCATTTCCTATCACATTCCATAAGCCCTGGCAATATAATAGTAAACACAATAGGTATGATCTGTGTGTATTACTGGAGGAGAAAACTGGTGAGCATAAAAAAATGTAAGTACAGATAAGTGCATAAGACAAAAGTTGAACACTATGAAATGGCAGAACGAACGTTTCAATTAGGTGGACAAGAGATACTGAGTAAGGGGTAAAAATTACACTGAAACTCCAATTATCCCCAAAGAGCCCATCTTCCTACAATCAAAGGAAATCGCATTCTGCTTTTTAAAAAAGGACAGGGCAAAGACTCTGTGGCAGAAATAAGGTCAGTGAGATGGAGGAAAGCAAAGATGCTCTCCGACTGGTGTCTAGTGGGAAGAAAGGTGACGTCAGATGAGGTCAGAGAATCTGCAAAGGTAATATCTCGTAGTTTTAAATGACCTTTAAAAGATTGTCAAGTTTTGCTGTACTTACAAATAGATTTATAAGCTAAACTTTGAGGAGAAAAAAGCATTATGATATATAATTCCAATATATTAAATATTAAATTTTAAGGCCTTAAATAAGTTCCTAATATTACCTTTTTGAGGAAAAAAAATAACACATCTCACAGGCATCAAAAACTCAGTTTAGCCGGGGATTTAGCTCAGTGGTTCAGTGGCCTGCCTTGCAAGCTCAAGGACCAGAGTTCAATCCTCGGTACCAAAAAAAAAAAAACTCAGTTTAGCAGATATTTGAAAATCAAAATAATACTTAAGAAAGGCAAAGGCAAAAAAGATTTCAATTAATTGTATTCCAAGATGCTTATGAAAACCACTAAGATGAACTCAGATATAAATGCTACTGTACAAGGTATGTCACAATTATAGTTGTTACTTATTAATAATTACATTTAGAGATCATAAATATGCATCTGTAAGAAAAGGAAAAACTCACTGTCCTAACGTTGCATAATTAAAGATGTGGGACTTGGCATAATATTTTCCACAGTAATAGCACACAAAATTCCAGAAGGGTAAATCAGAAAAGCTTAGTGAAGATGGATATACTCAGGAACTATATCGATAGCAGAGGCTACCTACAAGGCCACGAGCAAAGAGACTGCTTAGAATTGTTTCATGAACTATGAGAACAGAAAGAGGAACAACTTACATTAATATACTGTTGTATATGATGAGCAATATGTGTAAACAAGTAGACAAATTTTTAGCTAGGTCATCTGCATCTCTAAAAGTTTGTGTATATACATATAAAATTGTTGTTAAAATTTTAAGCATTTATTTCTTTAAACCTTCTCATTGTTTTGGTGTATAGCTAGATATCCCCCAGAGCCTGCTGCCCTCACAGGTGGGACTTTTGGCAGGTGACTGGCTCCTGTGCCATGGTAGTTCACTTGCTGTTAGAAGGTAGGGTCTGGAGGGAAAAGGTGGTCACTGTAGGTATGAGTTGGAATGGTGTATCTCTTCCTGTCTCTTCCTCAACCATTCCTTTGTCATGCTCTGTCATAATGCCTTGGAACCAAAGTAAACCTCTCCTCCTTTAAGTGACAAGTGTTGGGTATTTTGTCCTAGTCTTGAGAGACAGTGACTAAAAGACTCACCGCCTAAAATAAATGAAAAACTCTTTGAAGTTGTCTTCAATGTAGAAGATAGACTTAAAGCCTTGAACTTGGATAGGATCCTGTAGGTAGAGTATGCACATTTATTTACATCTAGCTACAGCATGTGAAGTGGAGAAAGGAGAAAGCCAGCAAAAAAAGTATGGCCAGGGAGATGGCAGGAAAACTAGAACCAGGTAAAGTGGTGGGACCTAAAGGGACAATCAGAGGGAAAAGCTAGCAGCCACCTATGTGCAGTACTGAGGAGACAAGAAGAGAAGAAGATGCTGGTCCTTGGATGTAGCAGCATGGATATCTCTACCAATCTCCATGAAATGGGCTCTGCATGGGCAGTCAGGTAGGGTAGTACAGAAGCCAGGCTGAGGTGAGGGGACTCCACAAACTAAAATCCTGTGGATCCTGGATCCTGCTATCAAAGGCTGCACAAATGTCATTAGCTCCACCAGCCGTTTCTGCCACAGGCTTCCAGGGCCAGCTCTCCTGCTGGTCCCCAGTGCCCTGCAGGGATCCCAGTCCTCCTTTTCTCCTTCTTATTCTCTGCCACAGTCACATTGGCTTTCCTTACCCCTCTAAATCTATTCAAAATAAAGCTATCTTTCATTTTCGTTAAAAACAAAATTTCTATCCCTATGTTATATTTGCTAATGTACAGACTGCTATAAATGCAGTAGGCTCAATGGGTGCCGTACTTTCTATTTCTAGATTTAGCTCAAAGTTGAAATAAAAATGAAGGTCACTGTAGTCTTATACTTTGGTACTTAAAGGATATCAACATGCTGAGGAGTCAGGAATTTTCTGAAAGCTAAAATGAAAACTGAATAACTGCCAAAGTCCCAGTGGGGAAAAAATAGGTGATTTTATCACTTAATGTTTCATTATTCAAGATGTTGTGTAAGTGATATGCAAATGCATTTATTTCAACTAAGATTGTTATTACTTATTAATGGTTATCTTAGTAGTTATGATACCCTTCCTAATGACAACTTTTCACTTAGAATGGCTTTCTGCCAAAGCAGAAGCTGATGGACTGTTTGATCTAAAATCAGAATATTCTCACTTACATTTCAACAATCATGGCAATGTCAGAGAGCTCTTCTGAAAATTAGCTCGAGCCAGAAAAGATTACTTACAACAAAAACTGCGCTATTTTCTTGGTTTTCTAATTCCTGAGATAAAATACCTGACACCCAAAGTTAAAGGAAGAAAGGTTTATTTAGCTCACAGTTTGTAGAGGTTTCAGTCCACGATCAGCTGACTCCAAGGAAGGTAGGTAGAAGACAGGCATCGCAAAGAAATAGTTCATGGTGGGCAGAAGGCAGTAAAACAAGCAAGGGACAAAAGCAGCTTTCTCTATCTCTTATATCTTATCCAGTCTACTTAGGGTGGGTACCACCCTTAATCCTAGGGCCCTTGATCTTAGCATTGCACCATGAATGGATGGATCCCAACATCAAACATTTGGCCAGGTAACACCATATGCCAACAAATATCTTTTTTTCCAACAAGAGCATATTTTAAAATCCATAGATCACTTTTAAGTTTCATAAGAATTGAGCATATAAGTTAGTCACACTGGCTAACCTAATGTTAATGAACATAAACTATTGCCATGCATATGTCCTCCACAAATATTTTTTGAATGAGAATGAAATGTTATCTTTAAACCTATTTTTTAAAGCTTCCACGTGGAGAAGCTAAATCCAGAACTTCCTACTGTTATTTCCAAACCACTATAGGAAGAATAAGACATAAGTAACAATATTTAGGAATGGCAACTTGGTGGGGTGGACACATAGGAGGATATTCAAAGGTTAAACAAAGAAAGACTAATTTATTAGCCCCAAGAGCCTTAAATTTTTAAAACACATAAAATACATAAAACAAAATGTGTGTTTCAAAGAAGAAGGACATTTTGTCAAGTTGAAAGACAAAGATCAAACATTTTCTTTAGATCTAAATTCAAAGCTGGATTGAGAGGCCTGGGTGGCATTCCTGACTAAAACTCAGAGGTAAAATATTTTCTTTAAACTTTCCTTTCATCCAACAGTTTCCAGGCAAACACAGCTTCAATAGCAGTAGTCCTTGTATTTTTATTATGATTGTTCAGTAGCATTAAGCATATTCTTTTTAAAGAACAGAAATATTGTACTATGAACAAAGATAATTTGATGAGCTCATCAGGTATAAGATACAGTCATAAGCTTAGACAGTCAAAGATAAAAACTGTATAGACTCTGCGAACCCTATTTTCACTGTTTTTTCTCTCAGAGACTAAGAAAAACTTGAATCAAGTAAATGGAGGACCCTTTCTACTAAATTTACATAGTAAGGAGTTCCAGAGAACTGTGTATAAAATATATACACAGAGATAGATTTATGTACATATAATTATATAGGTTATGTATAGCAATGTAACTCTCATATACACCTATAATTATTATTTCTATAGTAAAACAGTCATTTTCTTGCATCAACCATGTCAAAATTACACAATTGCACAAATTGTGCAATTGCACAAACTGAAGAGTCTGCTGCTATTTTTACTCTGGTTTTTATAATTGTGTTGAGCTCATAGGCTCTACTCAAAACGACCTATGCCCACTTAACTAGTATATCTCCTGGGAATCCACAATTACCTTTCAGGATTGTTTGAGGTCTTGATATGAAAATAGTCACAGAGCATTTCCTCTGTCTATATTTTCTTATACTAACTCAAGCATAGCATCCTCAGCATACATCCCAGCCCAGTGAAGGTATATTATAATGAAATCTCCAATGTGTGAAATTATTTTGTTCTGAGGTCTCACCCATGACTTAGTCCTTGTTGGTCTACAAAAAGATGATAAGCAACTTTGAATAGTGAACCAGCAAACAAACATTATATAGCAGCCACCACAAGTACTAATAATTATGACTCGGCAACTTTTTTAAGAAATTGGGGCCCGCTGACAGTGTCACAAAGATTACAGAATTTCACATGTCAGTAGTCAGTTTGAATTTCTTCACCAATGTAAACACCATTAGGAAAAGGGCTAATATTGTGGGAGGCTTCAAATTTGTTTGCCTTCTACTCCCCTCTCTGGAAAATTGCACTGCTACAAATTTCTGCACCTCACTTGTTTAATTAAGAAATACTTCACAGTAAACTCTGGATGTACTTAAGTTTCATTTGGAAATAATAACTTTTTAATGTAAAAGTGTTTGATCCCATAGTCACAAAACATGCCAAAGTGTTTTATTTATGATGAAAGATAACTTTTCTATTGTGAAATAGGAAGAATGTGTTCCAATAGGAAAGACGGCCAGGGTGGGAGAAGGGAAAGGAAGGACAAGGAAAAAAGGAATAGAAGAAAAATGGAAACAGAGGTTTTGTAAATAAGGAGAGGAGGAAGGGTTGAAGGGAGAGAAAGAGAATGGAAAAAAAAAAAGAAAAATCATATAAGTACAGGTACAAATTCCCTATAATGAATGTTATCGTTATGTATATCTAAAATGTACCAATAAAATTAATTTTTAAAATGATTAAAGATAATTAAGTCTGTTAGTGTTCTATTGCTTCTACAAATCACAGTGGAAACCAACTAATTTATGATCTACAGTTCTGTGGATTAGAAGTATGATGAAGGCCTAAGGTAATACTGAGGAGTTGTCAGGCTTCATTGCTTTCTAGGAGCTCTGAGAAAGAATTCTCCACTTCTACAGGCTGCTTACGGTCCCTGCCTGCACATTCAAAGAGTACTTCTCACATGGCGTCCCTTCGTCTCTTCGACCCTCTGTGGCTTCTCCACTCTACCTTTAAGAACTTTTGTGATTGTAATGATTACACCCATCCAGATAAGCCTAAAACAATCTTTATTATATATTTTTGTTATGTATGTATGTATGTATTTTGCAGTAAAGGGATTCTAGGATCTTTAGGATCTTTACACTGACCTAAAACACTAGTCCCCCTTTTCTTTTTTTTTTTTGAGATAAGAGTGTCACAAAATTGCCCCGGCGAGGCTCCAACTTGGGTCCTCCTGCCCCAGCTTTGCAGAGTGCTGGGATTACAGGTGTGTGCAACCACATTCAACTATTACATCCACTTTTTTCTGTCAATCAGACCTCAATAAAAGCTGTTAACAGTTTTATCTTAGGATTATAGGTAGAAAAATGGCTCCCCAAAGATGTCCCTGTCCTACTTCCAGGAAACTGAGAACATGTGACTTTATATCATCAAAGTATTATACGAAATTAAGTTTGCTAATAGCTGACCTTAAAATAGGAAGATTAGGCAGTCGTGTGCCACATACCCTAAACCCAGCGCTCTGGGAGACTGGGCAGGAGGACTGCCTCCACACGCACCCATCCCATAGCATGTTTTTGGCTGACTCTAACTCAGGTCTAGTCTTTTTGTCATATCAGAAGTTTAAATACAAGCTTTCACTAGCTGTGCCTAAAAGAGCACGGGAGAATCGAGATGCTTTCATTTCCCTTATTTAATCATCAAAATAGCTTTATATTATACCCTCTTGATAGACAAGGATACTTAGGAAGTTAATGTTTAAGTGATAAACCCAGGACTTAGAACAATATTTGATACTAAAATAAAAAATGAATAGGTAAAATATATAGAAACATACCAGTGATTTCATGGCCAAATCTTTGTGTGGCTCCCTTGAAATCAGTTTGGAACATGATTAACTTATCAATGGTTCTAAGAGTACCTTTGAAAATCTTCATTTATAATTGCACATAGAGATCTTCAAAGGGTTATACATCTTTATTCTTCAAATGTTCCTAGATTTAATTTCTAGAAAAGCCTAGAATTATTTATTTGGAGCCAATGGTGCTACATTAAGACTGCCCATATTGATTTTGAATCAAAATTATGGTAATGCCTGCAAAATTCAAATGGCTTCTAAAGAAAATGTTGGGTAACATAAGCATCACTGAAAGCATATATGGTCCCCAGTATTGTTTCTCACTTTTTAAAACAATACATTTTGTATTAAAAATGTCTCACCTAGTCTAGTTCATACATAGTTCCTCCTCCTCCTCCTCCTCTGTATGGGTTTCCTTAAATTTTTCCTGAAACACTAGCTTTAACTTCTTCCATTCTGTACCCTAATGTGCAGTACCTTTCATAAGCATATATTTAGCCCGTTACTTAAAACTTTGACCTGCTTTGGCCCAGTTTCCTTAGAAAGTACTTTATTAAATGTGCCGTCCCAGACACAAGTGTGTTAAAGTAACAAGGTGGTGAGGAGAAGAAAGAAAATCTCACATTGGGTTCCTGAGCAGGAGTCATAAGACAAGCTGACTTCTTGGCTCCACCTGGCATCTTCAGAGAGCCCTGGAAGCCACTGTGAAAGGAGAGGAGGACAAATTTATCTACATGTTCCTGTCTCCATCTCTTCAGAGACTTCCAGGAGTCCTTCACTTCCTGCACTCCTCCCATCACACAGCAATGGACCCAAAGCAAGTCCAGCTGCATCTCACGCCCCAGGGGCAGCTGAAAGGCCCTTGAATGAGTGGTGAGAAATGCCATCAGTTTGCAACTGCAAGTGAGGAGAGATAACGGAAGGGACTCCTGCAGTAGACACTGGAGTTTGTAGTGGCAGCAACAGCACTCTGTGCCAGGATGTGAGCAGCAGCACAAGCACTGTGTGCTACTAGAACAGGGAAAGCACACTGCCTGGCTGACCTTGAGAGTCAAACCTGGGCACTGCCTCTCCTGAGATTCGGTGTGTTTGTGTGGTTAAAGCGACTGGGCAGCACAGACAACAGCAAACACGATTTCCTGTTGACAGTGCGTGACCTCTTATTTTCTCCAGTGCAATTCAAGCTTTCAGGACTGACACTGATACTATATCTTCAAATGCCCTAGTATACCAGTAGTTTGACAATAAGCATGGGACAAATGCTAGCTGAATTTTTACCTTGATTTAAGGTAAAAATGCTATTTGGAGTCTCCTAGTTAGCAAATTGCAGTTAGTATATCATTGTTCTCTGCACAAGAGCTCTTTATACTGTAACTTTAAGTTTTAACTCTGATTCTTCATTATGAATGCTTCAATATATCTGATTCATCACTGCACTAGGTCTGATTCTGCAAAATATGATTACAGCTTAATATGTTAAGTTTTATGCTTTGGATTGTTCTTATTAGTCAAGAAAGTAACCAGGGTCATTCTGGAAGCACGGGTGTGCATGCTGTATGGTCTATTCACTTCCTGAAGTGGACTAATACATTCTGCATGAGCACAGGTAATAAATGACTTATAAAAGGTCACCCTCATATACTTCACTGTAATATTCCAGCAACGGGTTTGCCAAACCATGATCAAAAGGCACAAGAAAACATATTTACTGTGTGTTGAGTGTCAAAAATTAGATCCTATATAAGGATATTAACCACTATTTGTCATCGCTGGGCCACGTTGAGCTGAATTAGCCAATCAAGCCATCCTGTTATAAGATCCATGCTCATTCAGGGTCACTTTCCATGACCCAGAAGCTGCCTGATGGTTCTCACCTCTGCTGGTCTCAGTGGCTTAACTGGTCACGAGTCGACCCTTAGCCCCATTCCCAAGGGGTGTAGGCTCCACATCCTTTACAAGACGACATTGGCCATATCCATCTGTGTCCATTTATGGTCTCAAAAGGGCAAAGTACCACCTAGGAAGCCCAAGTGGATTCCTGCATTCCCCTTGAATTTCTTCTGATCTCCGCCGTGTAAAATTAGCCAGACCTTGTTCCAGTAAAGAGAGTCACTCTACTCTACCAAGACAGTGAACTCTCAACTTGTCTTTTGGTCCCTGGACACAAAGAACCACAAATATCAGAGTAGCAAAGCTTATAATGAGATACTCTTTGGGTCCCATGAAGGTGCTGCCAATGAGGACATAGAATTTGAGTCATCCAGAGCTCAAAGCCCTTGGGAAGGAAGAAACATATACCCCCAGAAAATCGTGGCGGTGGTTAACAGTCCCTGCTTCATTCCTCAGAGCTTATGCGTATTAGCTTCCTAGAACAGCTGTTAAAACTTATCACAAAGTGAGTGGCTTAAAATAACAGATTTATTTTCTCACAGTTTGAAAAGTCAAAAGTCTGAAATGAAGGGTGCTTGTAGTTTGTTCCTTCTGGAGGTTCTAAGGGATAATGTGTAATTCTCTCCCAGATGTTGCTGGCATTCCTGGGCTTGGAGCAGTATCATTCCAACATCTTACTCCAAATAAACAGCTGACATTCTGAGGTTCCAAGTGACAAGAATTTGGGGTGGCACTGTCAAACCCATCACACATGTACCATGCCTGTTACAGTGATTCTTCTACTGTAGCTTGCCACAAACTCCACAACACACCTTATCCCATCACTCACATAACAATATATTCCAATACAATAGCAGGTAACGTGCGGGTCAAGAAGCAGGGCTGCTTCCACTGCAACCTAGACCTGCTGCCAAGGCCTTTGCTGCGGTGGGCGCCATTCAAGAGCAAGCGGCCTTCTGCATTAGTCAGGGCCAGAGCACTATCTGCAGGAATGAAATATGGTGTCCGGATGTAGAACTCAAGAGACTCACCAGGCTTTGTGCTGCCTTCTTCAGGAAACAAAGGTTTATGTAGTCATCTGCTTCTCACTCTGGAGGTGAGGAATACTAAGATGTATGAATTTGGCATGAAGTTTTTAAGGTTTATCCTTTGAAAATCTACGAGGTTTCTCTCCTCCCTCTGGAACATGTCTCACCAAGGCCTCAGGGTTTTAGCTTGTTTATTCAGCCTCAGCAACATAATGTTGCCATGCAAAAGATCTGAATTCTTAAATAGCATAGTTAATGAAGCCCTAAGACATATATTCGATGTATTTTTATCGTATGTATCTGTTATTGCTTAACTGAGCTTGCAATTGTCTCTAGTCCTCTTTCAGAATCAGTGCCTGCAGGAGCTGGCATGGTGAATTCACGTAGACCATCTGAGACCATCACCTCTACACCCTTTAGATCCCTAACAGTGGCACCAAGTTCACCCATCGTTCTGCTCAGTGAGATTGTGTCACTCTGGGCTGAAGGAAGGACAGCGCTGTGGTTTGGGTCTTGAATGCTCCCTCCACTGGCCCATGTTTAAAGACATGGCTGCCAGGGTAGTGCTATTGGGAGGTGGGACCTTTAAGAGATAGAGCCTAGTGGGAGGTCTCTATGCCATTGAAGTTGCGCCCTCAAAGAGGGTTTGGGACCTTGCACCCTTCCTCATCTTTGCTTCCTAGTCATCAGGGGAGCAGTTTTGTTCTCACCCTCTCGTGCCATGATGTATTTCCTCACCACAGGCTCAAAGCCACAAGCCAATCAATCACAGACTGAACCAACTGAACCAAAATAAATGTTTTCTCTTATAAGTTGATTACCTCAGGTATTTTGTGATAGTAACAGAAAAATGACTAACATGGATACTTAAGTTTCCAAGGCTCCCCTTGGCTTTCCACATAATCATTTAAACCACCTTAAGAACACTGGCCAGAACCCCAAACTTCTTCCTCACTCTAACAGGGAAGCAACAAGGGCCCTCAGTTTCTGGTTATCAGTGTCACTTCAGACTCTTTGTCCAATGGTTCTTGAAATCCCTTATGTTCCTCCTTTGCCAAGGATACAATTATTAAAGGGCTGCAGAGCCCCTTGGGAAAGCAGTGATTCACTACCTTGTACAGGTGCCAGGCTGTTACTCCTGGGACCCTAAGTCAGGGGTTCCCAGTCTGAGAACTGACTCAGGTTCCGAAATTGAGTAAGGGATGACAACTTTGATTGGAGTGATCGCCCTCATCCTTCATGTAACCCACCCTTGATTTTGTCTCATGATAAACAACAATATCCTTTTTGACTATTTCCTATGCTTCTAAGGCTAGCTGTGATGTATTAACCAGCAGGCTAAGTCCCTTTGACTACCATTACCACTCTGATAGTCAATACATTGTGACCCCCTCACTTTTGGCAATCACACACTGCCACTTGACTATTATTTTTCAGTCTTATCACACACTACCATCAGCAAACTAAGCTCTGTAATAGTCTTTCCCTGGGAGCAGAAGTGATCCACAGAAATCTACCTTAAATTTTAAGTGATGCTTGTGCCTTGTCATCAGAGTATCTTCAAGGCCTTGTTAAACGTAGCAGAACTGGCCTCCTGAGAGCTGTTCAGTGACACTTGTGGCATGTCCTCAGTGCAAGTCTCTACAGCCTTGTTAAATGATTTCCACCAGGCATTTTCACAGAGCATAATCATCTGACAGTTTTCCAGTCGAACAGCCTATCTGTTCTTTTCTTTCCTCCACCATCTGTCATAGCAATCTTCACTCACAATGGGTCATTACTTTTTCCATGCTTCTAAAAGCCATCTCCCAGGATCCTAGCAAGGGTGTTAAACTTTGTAACTTAGCATAGCTCTTATCCTGCAACCCAAATATCCAATGTGGGGGCTACAGGCAAACTCTGTCTTAATTTTCTATTCTGATGCTCTAGATTAGTAGTGTCAAACCCACAGTATCCATGTTATTGTGTTTTTTAAACAAAAGACGTCAATGTATGAGGTGTTTTTTCTAAAATACCAAAGCATTCAGGTTTAACTGCAGTGTTGGTAGCACCTGGCAATAAACAAGTGGGTTTTAGGTTGCAGTTTGGCACTCAGTCGCAAAGGTTCACCATCAGTGGTCCAGATGAAAAACTGACTCCAGTCCCAAGCTTACACCAGCTCTTCCCAGGACATGCTAACACAGTCCTGCCATTTCTTTGAGGTATAGCCTGCTGCTTCGGGTCCATGATCTCACTCAGCTTTGCTTAGCCTTAATTATTTTAGGCCCAGAGATTATACTAACCGTAAGGGCCTGGAGAAAAGGCAAGTCCTGAAAGGAGCACATGTTGCCTAGACAAAGAAGCCTTTGCAGTCATGCAGTTTGGGAAATGGGTGGAGAATGCTTGCCCTGAGAGGGGCAGTCTGCCTCTGCAAGCTCAGAAAATTCAGTCTAGGGAACGAAACACTTCAGCAGCACCCACTTGATATGTCCATCTTTTTGGATCTTGGGTTTTCCCAAACAATTCCCTGACCTTGGCATAGCAGATCTCTCCTGGTGGCGAACTACCCCTGGAGTTTGTCCACTTGAGATTAAGTCTCGGGCTTGGTACTCAGTTTCCTAGCCACAAGACATGAAAAGCTTTTTCCCAGACAAAGGCCCTCTGGCTTTCACACCTGGTTCTCCATTGCCTGTTACAGCCCTCAGCTATTCACTGGACTCTAGAATAAAAATGGTGCAGCACAGCCAGCCAAATTTTCTCCCTATATCTATAACGCCAGCCAGCCAGATAAAGCTTCTGCCCCTATTATCATCCCAACTCCATAGTGAAAGCTGTAACAGCTGGAATTCATGCCACCAGTGACGGCATCTAGACAGCTGAGCTTTGTGTCCACCATGGTTTCCGCAACCTACTCCCATAATAGGCAAAAGGAAAAAAAATAAAGCCAATAGTTTATAGGAAAGCACTGAAATGAAAAATAATTTTTAAAAATGAGAATAAGAAAACACAGATAAAGTATCAAATGTATTTAGTGAAATAGTACTAGATTTATTCAAAAAAACTAATACTATTTCTGGTAGAGTGTCTCTGAAAAATAGCTAGTTGGTCACCTTTGTCAATACATTTAGGCATTAAAAATAGGTACTTTTCAAGACATACACTGTGAAGAGATGAATGAGTCAACTGTTCAAAACATGAATGACTACCTAACAGCGGTATTTAATGAAAATTTAGGGTATAACAATGTACAACTTTCATTCTGTGGAGAGACATTAAAAAAAAACACAGTAATCTATCCATTATGTTTTATGAAATCAAACAATGAATCTATAAGCAATCCTTTTTTTTTTTTTTTTGGTACCGGGGATTGAACTTGGGTCCTTGCGCTTGCAAGGCAGGCCACCAAACCGCTGAGCTAAATCCCCGGCCCCTATAAGCAATCCTTTTTAATAAAATCAGTAATTTCAAATAAATATATTACCATTCTATCCCTTTGTTCTATATATATGTACTTAATTGCCAAAATCTTACTAGACTACTGAAATCACTAATAATTCAATCCACGATACATTTGTCTGGAGTGATGAAGTCTTACATTTGCAATATGTTTTCTTATGCTAGAAGCCTTTAAAAATGCCATGCCCTACTCCTTAGCCCAAAGTAGTCTTCTGCGCAGGGCCTACCTGAGGGTACTTTTGAATACCCACATATTTTTCATCAACACACCAGATCCTGCTCGTCTCACAAAGGACCGCCACCGACCAGGCAGGTAGCTCACCTAGTTCTCCTGTTCCTCAAAGTGAGCATAGCCACTGGCATAGGTCCTTCCTAAATTCAAATTAGTAAACAAATCTGACGACTCAGCATCTGAATCCTTTCCACCTTCATCTTCTTCCTCTTCATCATCATCTGCTTCATACTCCTCCTCCTCCTCATGGTAGCTAGCGTCACCATACTTGTCAGACGAAAGGTTCTTCCAATAAGCGTCATACCCAGAAGCTCCGTCTCCCTCTTCGGCTCCAGCCTGCCTGCCAAATTTCAGGGAGCGTGCTACAAAGACAGGCACGCAGCGTCTGGTTAATTCTAACTTTGTACATCCTCATTTTCTTCTATAATAAAAGTACATGAACTTCACTGACTACCCTCCAATAAACAGAGAGACCATTACTTTTCTAATTTTTGTATGTAATCAATCTACACTCACAAATAACAAAGATTGTAGTGGCATTTCATTAAATATAGAAAGACTTAAAAACTGACTTTTTACTTCTTCTGCCTTAGAAGTGATACAAAGTTGGAAGCAGAAAAGGCAGAAAATCATCACTCATCTCATTGTGCAACTTTATCTTTCATTAAACAAAATAGTGTCAGAGGCACTGAGAATTTGCTTTCTTCTGACATGTTTTGTAAAGAGTCAGACTTCTATTTAACAAAATGTTAGCTGCATTACTATAATCAGGGCTGTAGTAGTCTTACTACATCATAAAAAATCTGTAATAACCACAAAACAGTTTTCTACAGTATTAACATGTTACATAATAAGCACTGTATGAAAATACTACACACCATTAAGAGTAACTTCAGAATGAATCTGACTTCCAAGAACTAAAAATTACCACCACCTGGCTACCAGGGATTTGTTCATTTACTTACTAACAAAACAGAAAAGTCATTTTTCAACCTCAAATATCAGTAATGCTGTCATTAACTGGAGTAAGTACCAAATGTCAAAATAAGTGCTCGTGTTTTTCTTAAGTTAAACTGAAAAATTACACCCACATTACTTTCCAAGGCTATAAAATTCCACCTGCTTAAGAGAAGATACTCAGGGGCCAGGGATTTAGCTCAGTGGCACTGTGCCTGCCTCGCAAGCTCAAGGTCGTGAGTTCAAGCCACAGTAC
>NW_022900950.1:68344461-68370973 GCF_012274545.1 Fukomys damarensis | reverse complement strand
AAAAAAAAAAAAAAAAAATCAAGAGAGAAGACATTCAGCTTTTCAAAACACAAAGAAAAAGGAATTTTTAAAAATAAGAGAATGAAGGTGAACTCTGTCCAAGCACAAAAACAAATCATTCCTTTGCTATCTTAATAGCCTTACTTGACATGCTGAGATCCTTTGTCTCCTGAGTCTCATGTCCACATTTAGGGCAAGGAGGTTGTTTTCCCTTTTCCTGTTTAAACACCTTGCTTCTTGTATGTTCATCACAGAAACAAGCCTATATAGGAGAAGTAAAAATAAAGTAAGTAATTTTTGAAATATTCAGTATTTCAAGGGAATTTAAGAGTTTCGCTATGGCAGAGTGATTAAGAATTTTGTCAGGACTAGTCACACTCCTAGGAAATGGTTTGTGCCAGGACTCTTGTGAGCCATGACGTACCACAAGGCAGACTGACTACACAGAACGTGATGTGGAGATGCATTCATCTAGCACTAACATGTAAGTACTCACAAGATCCCTGATGAAGCAACAATTAACATCCTGTTTACGCTCACAATGTAAAGAAAAATGGAGAAACAATTACAGGCCACTAAGCATTGACAGAGAAGTGCAGACAAGGGGCTAAACAGGACACAGGATTCAAGAAAAAAGGCTTTCTGGGAAACAATGAGTCTTAGCTAAGATCTGAAAGTAAATGTGGCTACAGAAGGGTAGGCAAAAATAAAAGTGCTTCAGCCAAAGGACACCATAGAGACACAGGTAATGCCTAAAGCTGGAAAGCACGAACACTTTCATCACACTGACAGGTCGTAAAACTGGAGCAGAGTTGGGGGAGAAAAAGAGAAAGGAGAATGTAAGACCAGAGAAATATTTCTGAGGGAAGTGAACTGGCTGCACCTGTTTAGTGTTCTGTGACCAGCAGAAATGCTGGAGACAGCCTAAAGAATCACAACACTATGGGAATTTTCACTCTACTCAAATTCCTCTAAAAAGGTGCGCTTTAAAATGAATTAAAATATATTCCCAACACTTGGGTCAGAATGTTCTCTACAAATGTAATGTATAAAAAACACTGATCTACAACTCTGGAGACAAGTGCACTAAGTAGCAACTCTACTACAAGCCAACCAGATGATTGAGGAAAGTCATGCTTTCTCAACTTCAAGTCAAGAATCTCAAAAATTAAATTAAACTAAATTAAAAATTAAACAATTGCAGGCCCCACTGATTAATTACAGCTATAAATAAACCCACTACACATGGAAGAAATAGGGATTCAAAATTCAATCTTAAAAAACAAGACAAAACATACAAACATACCTTACAACGGAGACAAGAATGCTGACCAAGACGATTGCATGAAACACCTATGGGAGAAGGATTCATCTTAAAATTCTGTCAATTATTCAGTTCTCATTTTCTTCTTGGGTCTTCCATTGAATCAAACAGTCAATGAAACTATAGCTTTACATTCGTAGTTGCCTGTCTTTGGGGTTCACAGGCTACAAATACACAGAGCACCAAGGCCTCAAATAAATTAATTCAATTTTTATATTACACATTCTGCAAATACCTTTAAGAAAGCCTCAAACATGCCATATACTTTCTGTTTTTTTTTTGGTACTGGGGGATTGAATTTAGGTCCTTGTGCTTGTGAGGCAGTCACCAGAACCACTCAGCTAAATCCCTAGCCCCATGCCATATATTTGCAAAAGCTTTTCTTTTTCTTTTTTTTTTTTTTTTTTTGAGTCAGGGTCTCACTATGCAGTCAAGACTGACCTGGAACTCACTATGTAGCCCAGGCTGGTCTTGAACTCACAGCAATCCTCCTGCCTCAGCCTCCCAAGTACTGAGATTACAGGCGTGCACCACTATGCCCAGCTCAAATGCTCTTTTTAATTCTTGAGAATTTTCTACAAAAACATTGCAAGAATTTTATGTAAATATATGTGTTTTATGCATATCTCAGATCAATGACTTACTAATCTTTTTTTTTTTTTACTAATCTTTAATTTATAGATAAGTATAGAAATTATCACTTCACAGCAGAAAAAGAACCAAATTAGAGAGAGTGAATCTAGGAATTTCAGTCTTTTTTTCTATCATGGCAACTACTATTTAATGAAGGGTAAGTGGCAGGTACCATACACTAATGCATTTTTGTGGATTCTTTTCAATTCACTTTTTGAGAAAAATTATTTATAAAGATGCTACCATTTTTAACTTAATCAATAACACTGTTAATTTTACATGCAAATACAGATGCCTGGCAGCCACCAGACTCCAAGGATAATATCTTGTACCTATGTTTCTTAAAGCTCCACAAGTTATTTCTGATGTACTCTCTTATGTAAGAATCACTGGAACTAACAAAGCAGCAAGAACAAACTAGATATGCTATCACTTACTTGAGGGCATTTGGAAATGGAAGGGGGACACGGGTAGGGTTTGGATGTATAACAACTTGAAGGGGACACTGACATTTGGAACACAAGTCCTGCAATGCCTGGTCAAGCTACAAAATGAAAGACTATTACAACCAATAAGCCACTGGTATCTCTATTGAAAATCTTAGGATTATGTGCTTTCATTTCTTTTCTGGAAACAAAATAGACACAGCTTGGAAAATTACAGCTCATAAGAGATGGCATAAAAGACCTGATTCCTTCTTCATTAAACATTTATAATATACATAATGTTAGATGTAAAGAAAATGCAATATTAAAAAACTTACATTTAAATGTTTCTGCCTCCAGTACTTGGCAGCTGGCTTGATGCTCAAATTGATCGTCTTCACAGAGAAAGTTATG
This sequence comes from Fukomys damarensis, assembly GCF_012274545.1. Classification (NCBI taxonomy): domain Eukaryota; kingdom Metazoa; phylum Chordata; class Mammalia; order Rodentia; family Bathyergidae; genus Fukomys; species Fukomys damarensis. The sequence continues at coordinate 68,368,177 of NW_022900950.1, read as the reverse complement.
GCAAAAAGAACAACTGAATATCCTGCCACCTAATGGATTGAAACAAACCCACAAAAAAAAATACGATAAATTTAACTTTAGAAAATTCATCTCTAAAACTGCTCAAAAGAGAGAGCAAATGATTTCTGAGGTACAAAGCATTCTGTCTTCTGATAAAAGCTAAAATGAAAACTGCTGAAGTATTTGAAATCAAACCATACAATAATGGATTCCCTGAAATCCCTAACCCCTTATACTGTGGGCAAAGAGATCACCTGCTCCTACCACTAGTTTCCTCCTACCTGCCAAGGTGAACAGCGCCAGCACTCAAAATTACTGCTGGTGTCAATCCATTTTCCATCAAAATAGTACCAGTAATTACAAATGATGGTACCCTTAAGATAATCTTAAAAAAATAGCATTCGATGTTTAAAAGTCAGCCTTCACTTACAGCAAAGTTCACGGCTCACATGTAATCACTTACCATGGTCCCATACACCCCGTTCACATTCAACACACTCAGCATCAGTAAGAGGGCAGGCACAGGCATGTGTACTGAGACACTTCCTACCATGGCAAACCCAAGCTTCACAGAAGTCACATATTGCACCCTGCAACCAAGGAACAAGAACATTTGATCACTGTCAAATGACCAGCTGCAATCACTGTCTAATCAATGGCCAACTATCAAAATCTTACACATTTAGCAATTTATCAAACCTCAACAACAGTGGGTAGCTTCATTAAATCTTGTACTGGTTGAGTTAAAATACAAAGGGTTTTCTAAACAACTACTTCGTCAACAGCTATACACAACATGCAAAACTTGAAAAAGTAAGCAAAAGGGAACTATCTCCTTATTCTATAAATTAAGGAGTTGCAAGTGCTCCTCAAAGAAATTCAAATTCAAAGGAGTTTGGAATCCACAGATTAAGCTTCCTTGTCTATAAAAATTCCTTTAACCAAGTTGAATTTTTAAATACGATCACTTCTGATACAACAAAATTTATTTATAAAACAATCAAATAGTGTTGTAGAATAACAGAAAATATTGCATTTCTGCCATCTTTTTAAAATAACTTATGCTTTAAATCATTTTATTTCTTTGAGGCAAAAAAAAAAGTAAAACATATGCAAATAAATTAAACAACAGGGTAAAACTCTTCAATTCTATATAAACCTAGTAAGAATATGTCTTTCAATAACACACTGACTCCTAGAGAATATTAAGACTAGAAAGAATATTTAAAGAATAGAGCTACACAACCTTTCCTTTATAAATGAGAACCCTAAGTCCCAAGACTAAATCCAGTTGCCAGATCTGCATTACAACTGAGCTTACATTTATATCTTGGCCTCTTGAACCTCATTTAGTATTGTACCACTCAAGGCTCCATAAGTAACAAAAAAAGCAGTGAATAGGAAGAATGATTTTTGACTTGTAAAAGTGGATTATCAGTAAGGCTAGAAAATCTTTTAACTATTTTCTTAAATCAGCCAGGGTCCTAGCAAGAGAGAGAGAGCACTCTTAATTAGGTAATGTAGGCTACATTAAGGAGACAGTCTAAAAAAGACAGGAGAAGGTTTTAGAAAAATATCAAGACATTTAGAAAAATATCAAGGGATACATCTACACTTGATTGGACAAGGGAAGAGAGGGCGTGATTTCAGAACCTAGAAAGACTGGTGAGAACTACATGACCAATTGGAAAAAGACAGACACAGGGAGACAGAACTGTATGTTCTGAGAAAGTTAGCATGAAATAAGATATTTCACTTGACACAAAAATATTACTTTCTTCTGGGACTACATAAAATCATGTAATATGGTAAAACTGGTAATTCATATTTAATAAAAAATATGCTTTACTAAAAAAAACCCAAAATTTATTAAAAAAAAAAACTAGACCTCCTTAGAAAATCCTACATATAATGAAAAGATTATATATAAAGTATACCTTTTCTTTAAAATGTAATGCTTAAAAGGAAAAAACTTATTAATCCTATATTCTTTTTAAAACTCAGTTGTTAATTTAACCAAAGGCTTAAATGTTGGTTAAGAAAAGCTTATTTTGTGTCATTTAATTAAGGTACACAAGAAAGCTACCATTGAGAAATGAATTAATGAGACGAGAGACAAAGCACAGCTATTCAGAAAAAAGAAACTGCTCAGAAAGACCTTTCACTCATCCTTGGAAGCCTATAAATAAGACATACTTGACAAGAAGCTTACCACCATTGCGAGGCCAGTACTATATACACCAGCATGCTTTATGACACAGTCTGAGGACTTCATCATGCACTTTGTCTTTCCTAGTAATGACAAAGATGTACACTATTAGTCCTGCAAAACAGTACAAACAAGTATTCACTAATTCCTCCTGCTCTAGCCTAAGCTCCTAAGTAAATACTTTAAAAACAAATGGAATGAAATAGTAATTTACTGTATATAATTAAAAAGAAAAAAATGAATATAACTGAGAACTCATTGCCTGAAGATTTTTTAAGAGTAGAAATATATTAATAAGCCTGCTAAACTGTATGATATAATAAATTTATATGCTAATTCATGCTTGTACTAAAATCAAAAATTACAAGTTATACTCTAAGTCAATGTAATTTTAATAGTTTAAAATTATATGAATTTACAGATGAATCAAAACATTTTCTATGCTTTAAAATGAATTTTACATTTTATAATTTACAGTAAGAACAGTTTGGCTTCAACTTGTCACTTACTTCTTGCTACAAAATACCACAAACAAAAATGGTTATGCAACTTACTGTTTAAATTAAGTTTATTCATTTGTAAAAATCTATAAACACAGCCCCCAAGTAAACATTTTTCTAATAATTCTAATACAATGTTTAAATAGTGCCCAACTGAGCACAAGAAAAAGAAGACAGTGTTTCAACTTAAAATTACAACATACTCACAAAAGCTCTGATTTAACAGCAAATTACCTAAAACACTGCAAGGAAAATCTGTGTATCATTAATCACCCATCTGAGATTCTACAAGTGGAACAGGAGAGAAAAAGATGCTTAATTTAGCATTAGCTTGATTTTAATTTGGATGAACCAAATTAGACAACAGGATATGGGAAGAAAGAGAAAGTGGAAAGTAAGCAATAATTACCCCAACTGCTTATGTCTAACACCAAGTATCAGCGAACAGGAAATGCACCCCAGTATACAGACAAAATCCATGCCCAGAGACGTTGACTTATGATAAGACTTGATCTCTGAATCCTCCACAAAATCTAGTTTCTCATTCTACATTCATCTGTCCTGTGTAAAATAAGGATTTAAAAGCAGATAGATAAGTGTTCCATGGAAGCCAGCTTTCTCTTTTATATTAACTTCACAAATCAAAAAGACGTATCACTGAAAGCTAGAACTACCCTAGAAACATTCAAAGACACAAGCCCAAACACTGGTTACCATCTGCAGCATTGTTACACCAAGACACATGGAAATGGGGATATCCCAAATTGCTCCACCTGAAACTATCGTCCCCAAATAAAGGGGTATTTGCTCAAATAAAAAGCTCAGCATAAAGCTGGAGTAAATAAAGTTAATCAGGTTTATTTATTGAAGATCTCCAGAACTTTTACAATATGTAGTAGAAATCTCCTAGATGGAAGTGAGATGAAACCTGCAGCACTTCCTACACAAATGTATTCATCCAAAACTACCTATTAGTATCTCAGGTAGCAGGTAGAAGGCTATTTGGGAAATACCACTTATTTCTATTTTAAATCATTGTTTCAGGGTAAAAGTTTCTATCTATACTTGGAAACTAGATGCATGACACAAAACTCTACTTCAGTCATTTGGGAATACATCTGTGGAAATTCAAGAATGCCACTGGAATACCACACATAAAAAGAAGTCACCATAAAATAAAAACTGGGTTACATGTGAAATAAAATGGTTCTGGGTAATCTAACAGACCATGTCACAAAGCAGTACAGGCAGTATATTCCATGTTGCCTAGCAGATAAAATTAGAAGGAACCAAAATTTACTTTATTTTTTCTTTTCTAAGGGGCTTTTATTGGGGGGGGTCTTTTTTCTATTTTGGTACTAGAAATGAATTCAGGGCCTCGAACTTGCTAAGCAAGCACTGCACCACTGAGCTACATCCCCAGCCTGCAGAAGGAATTGAAATTCAGAAAAGTTTAAAAGACACTAATAAAACTAAGGCGGCATGAGCAGTATGGTCTAGACCACCACAGCTGCAGGCAGAACCCAGCCAGGGATCCGCACTAATCCCAGAGACTTAGGGAAACCTGCACAGCCAAGGATCACCCAGGAAAGAGATGCACAAGTGAACAAGCTTCAGTCAGAGGCCTGTCCCCAGTATCGGTGACTTGAACCGGGAATTGGTGTACTGGTGAGCAGCAGAGAAAAGGCCTCTTGGTAGCTTGCTGAGAACTGAAGACCACTGGGTGAGCAAAAAGTTACCTCAATAAAGGCACAGCAGGCTCCATCTGTTGAAACAGGAAACAAGTCCCAAAACCAGATTTCCAGATCACCTAAGGCAACCCCAAAGGGAAACAAGATAGAACAATCTGATATTCAACCACATGGGCTCCCTGAACTTGCAACGAAAGAGGATCTGGAGAAAATGAATACAGAAATAATTTCTCAGATGACAGCAGAGATTGTGCCCATAGTACATGATTAATAAATCTAGAGCAGACACAGATAAAAAAATAGAAGCTCTGAGGAACATGATGGAATCCCAACATAAGAAATAAATGGAATCCATAAAACAGATGCAAAAAGATTTCCAGGAGATTAAAAACTCCACTGAAAGTTTCTGGAGCAGAATGAGCCAATGCGAAGATTGAATTTCAGATATACAAGACAGGATTGCAATTAATGAACAGGAAGAGAAAAATCTCTTAAAAATAGTAAGGGACCATGAGAAATCAATCCATCAGCTGCTCAATGATGCAAAGAATAATATAAGAGTGATAGGAGTCAATGAAAAAACAGGAGAAAGTGCAGATGACATTTAAAAAAAAAAAAAACTGTTCACATAAGTAATGGCAGAAAACTTCCCAAGCAGGGGAAAACATTTTGACATGAAGATAAATGAGGCATATAGGACTCCAACTAGCCATGATCAAAAAAATCTACACATAGGCATATAATAGTTAAGATTCCAGAAACTGAACAGAAGAACAAAATTCTACAAGCAGTCAGAGAAGAGAAACAAATCACATACAAAGGAAAACCTCCCAGAATCACAGCACACTTCTCAACACAAACCCTCAAAGCAAGAAAAGCTTGGAGTGATGTATTTCAAGCCCTAAAGGAAAACAGCCTCCAACCCAGACTGATATACCCTCCAAAACTATCTTTCAAAACTGATGGAGAAATAAGATACTTTCGTGACAAAGAGCACCTGAGGAACTTCATGAATACCTAACCAGCACTCGAAAAATTTTTAAACAATATCCTAGGAAAAGACAATGAGGATCACAACCCCAGGAAGCCCAGCAGAATGAATCCATCAGGCATGACAAGAAATTAAACGCAAAGGGGGAGAATCCAACAAAAAGAAAAAGTCATTATAAGGATAAGTCAATGCATATCAATTATAACCATCAATGTTAATGGTATCAATTCACCAATCAAAAGAAAAAGCTTGGCACAATGGGTTAAGAAGCAAGATTCAACAATATGCTCCATACAAGAAACACACATATTCAAAAAGGAACTCATAAACTGAAAATTAAAAGGTGAAAAATAACACTCCATGCAATAGGAAACCAGGAAAAAAAGTAGGAGTAGCTATCCTATTTGCATATCAAATGAATTTCAAACAAACACTGGTTAAGAGAGACATAAAAAGACACTACACCCTTGTAAAGGGAACAATCCAAGACAAAGAGATGACAACCATAAATATATATGCACCAATCACTAGTGCACCCAACTATATAAAACAAATACTAACAGACATGAAAATCAAATAAGTACCAACGCAACAGTAATGGGGGACCTCAATATCCCCCTATAACAAATAGATAGATCAACTAGACAGAAAATAAACAATGAAATACTAGAACTCAATCAAACTCTTAAACAAATGAACAGATGTTTACAGTGTTCCACCCCACAAAATAAGAACACACATTCTTTTCAGCTGCACATGGGTCATTCTCCAAAACAGACCACATACTCGTTCACAGAACATATCTAAGTTCAAATGAGTTGAAGGGATCTCCTGTGTATCAGGCAATAATGTGATGAAAGTGGAGATCAACAAACAGCACAAGAAACCACAAGAATTTCACAAACATATGGAAATGAACAACCCACTCCTGAATAACCAATGAGTCACAAAGGAAATTAAAGAAGAAATCAGTTTCTACAATTAAATGACAATGACAATACAACATCAGAATCTATGAGACACAATGAATGCAGTCTTACAAGGGGTATTCATAGCACTGAATACGCATATTAAGAAAACAGCGAGCGCAATTAAACAACCTGGTGCTGAACCTCAAGCTTCTAGAAAAAGAAAAGCAGGACAAACTCTAAGCTCATACAAGGGAGGAAATTATAAAGTTCAAAGCAGAAATCAATGCAATGCAGACTAAAAGGATACCAAAAAAATCAATGAAGTCAAGAGTTGGCTCTTCAAGAGAATAAACAAAATTGATAAACTCTTAGCCAACCTTATCAAAAAAAGGAAAGAAAAGGCCCAAATCCATGATTCAGAATGAAAAGTGTGAAATTACAACAGATCCAGCAGAAATCCAGAGGATCTTCAATAGCTGCTTCAAGAACCTTTACACCAATAAGATAGAAAATACAGAAGAAATGGACAGATGCCCATATTTGTATCAATTACCAAAACTGAACGAAGATGACCCAAAAATTCTAAACAACCCAATATTAATCAATAAAATTGAAAATGTAATTAAAAACTTACCAACTAAGAAATGGCTGGGCCATGATGGCTTCACTGCAGAATTCCTTAAGACATTTAGAGAGGAACTACTACCACTACTATTTAAACTCCAATGACAATGAAAGGGAAGCAATACTCCCAAATTAATTTCTGGAAGCAAGCATCACATTGATTCCCAAAGCAGAGAAAGACCAAACTGAAAAACAGAACTATAGGCCAATCTCACTAATGAACACAGATGCAAAAATCGTTAATAAGATCCTGGCAAATAGAATGCAGATCAAGAAGATCATACATACTGACCAAGTGGGATCCATCCCAGGGATGCAGGGATGGGTTCAACATATGCAAGTCAACATATATAATACACTGTATTAATAGAGCTAAGGCCAAAAAACCTATGATCATCTCAATAGATGCAGAAACAGCATTCAACAAAATCCAACACACATTCATGATAAACACCCTACAGAAAATAGAAACAGACGGTCTCTACCTAAATCTCATAAAAGCCATCTATGAAAAACCAACAACCAATATTATACTAAATGGTCAAAAACTGAAATCCTTCATGCTAAAATCAGGAAAAAGACAAGGATGTATACTGTCACCACTTCTGTTCAATATAGTTTGGGAAACATTAGCCACAGCAATTAGACAACAGAAAGAAATAAAAGGAATAAAGATAGGAAATGAAGAAGTCAAACTGTCATTATTTGCAGATGACATGATATACAGAAAATCTCAAGAATTCCACCAAGTCTTCTAGACTTAATAACCACATTCAGCAAAGCACCTGGATACAAGGCTAACACACAAAAATCAATGACTTTTCTGAACATGAAAAACAGACTCAATGAGAGAAATGGGGCAATCAATTCCTTTCATAATAGCATCCAAAAAAATGGAAATACCTAGGAATCAACCTAAAAAAGAATCAAAGACCTCTACTCAGACAATTACAGTACTCAGAAAATTACAGTACTCTGAAAAGAGATTGAAGAGGATATCAAAAAAGGGAAAGACATCCCTTGCTCCTGGTTGGAAGAATCAACACAGTAAAAATAACCATACTTCCAAAACTGCTATACAGATTCAATGCAATCCCAATTAAAATACCAGCAGCATCCTTCACAGATCTTGAGAAAACAATCCAAAAATTCATTTGGAACATAAAGAGACCTAGAATAGCAAAAACAATTTTAGAAAGTAAAAAAGGGTAGGGAGTAACACAATCCCCAACTTGAAACTATGACACAAAGCTCCTGTGATAAAAACAGCATGATACTGGCAAAAAAAAAAAAAAAAAAAAAAACAAAAAAAAAAAATCGACCTGAGGACCAGTGGAACAGCCTAGAAGATACAGAAAGAAGTCCAGACACACTCAGCCACCTCATCTTTGACAAAGGAGCCAAATACCCTCAGTGGAGGAAAGATAGCCTCTTTAATAAATGGTGCTGGAAAAACTGTATTTCAACTTGCCAAAGATTAAAACTAGACCTGTATCTCTCACCATGCACTAAACTAAAATCAAAATGGATTAAAGATCTAAATATTAAAACAGAAACACTAAACCAACTGGAAGACAGGTTAGGTAGAACTCTTGAAGACTTTAGTGCAGGAAAAGAGTCTATGAACAAAACCTCAGCTGCCCATGAGCCAGCACAATCAACAAGTGGAATGTCTTCTTATTAAAAGGCTTCTGCACAGCAAGAGAAGCCACCAACAGTATGAAGAGACAACCCACAATATGGGAAAAAATTTCACCAGCTGTTCCTCAGACAAAGGTTTACTATCTAAAATTTATAAAGAACTTTAAAAAAATCAGACCTCCCAAATCCAAAAATCAGCATCTGAAATGAACAGACATTTCTCAGACAAAGAAGTAGAAACAGCAAATAAACATATGAAAAAATGTTCAACATCACCCATCATTCATGAAATGCAAATGAAAACAAAGCTGAGATTCTACCTCACCCCAGAAAGAAGGCTGCAGGCTGCTATCATGAAATCAACCAATAACAAATGCCAGCTGGAACTGCAGGGAAAGAGGAACACTGCTCCACTGCTGGTGGGCATGTAGACTGGGGCAACCACTGTGGAAATCACTATGGAGATACCTCAAAGAACTAGGACTGGAAGTGCCAGCTATTCCCCTGCCGGGTATTAGCCCTAAAAAATTAAAAGAATCATACCACAGTGGTATATGTGGACCCATGTTCATAGCACAATTTGTAATAGCTAAAACTTGGCAGCAGCCCATCAATAGGAGAATGAATAAAGAAATGTTTCTTAATATAAAATGGAATACTATTCAGCCATAAAAAATGAGAAATTAGAGACATTTATAGCTAAAGGGATGCACACTGAGGTGATACTCTTAAGTAGTATAAATAGGACACACATGCAAAAATATCAAATAGTTTCCCTAGTGTGAGAAACTGAAAGTGTAAATAAGGACTAACAGGTATAATAATGTGAAACAGGAGGAAAAGGGACAAAGGGGAAGAGGAAATGGGAGCAGTAGGGGAAACGAAAGAAGGGAATGGAATTATTATGAGAAAATGAAAAATAATGGAAACAAAGTCTTTGTAGATAGGGAAGGAGGGAGGGGTTAAAGGGAGGGTAGGGGAATGGGAAAAAAATAATCAAGACTGATTAAGTAAAGGTACAAACTTCCAACAGTGAATGTCATTATATTGTACACATTAAATGTACCAATAAAATTAATTTTAAAAAAAGACTAAGGTAGCATAATTAAAAATTCAAAATCACCAAATGTTTAATCTAAAATTTGCTTTTTTTAGATATTTAAAATAACTTATTATTAACCTGTATCTGTATTTTACCTTATTTCCCGGTGCAGTATCAAAGAAGCAAAACTAAAACTCAATGTTTTCTAATAGGCCAAATAACATCTGATGTTATTTCACTAGCGATAAGACATTATTAGATATTTATTACAATTACATTTTTATTACAAATTATAATAATATTTACAATATCATTACAAACAATAACGAATCCACAGGTACAAACTAACTGCCAAAGATCTGATGAAAGAAAAGGCATGTGTTCTTATATACTTACCACACTGTGCACAGATTGGTAACTTCTGTACAGCATTACAAAAATAACAAAATGCTCTATTCTTCTGCCGCCTTGTCATGTAAAATAAAAATTTTAAATGAGGTAAATGTCAAATAAAAGACCAGGGGAACTACTTCATTATATGTAGACAAAAAAATAAAATAAAATTTACCTCTGACACTTGTCACATTCCTGTAAATAAGTAAAAACATATTATTAATTTTTCTGCTATCTTGTTTTCCAATTTAAAATTTAAGTGGGATTACACCAAACCCTCCATTTCCACTCATGTATAAAAGCTTCTGTATATATTTAAACAACAAAAGTATGTGACAAAGGCATACTCTAGCCATACCACACTAGAAAAAGTGGCATCACGAAAGAGGCAAGGTATAGTGGTGGGTTTTTTTTTTCCCCGTTTCTTTTAAGAAGTCAAATATTACAGAATGAACAAAAGAAAAATGGAGAACACAAAATAAAAGATCACAGAATACCTACATTTAAACAAAGCTTTAAAAAACGCCACAGTGTGATCCCTCAGCACCTTTCAAATCTTGCTGTTCTCTTTGGTCAGCCTTTCCCCCAAGCACATCTCAAGCTCTCTCTTCTCCATACTTGTCCTTATTCTAATACTTTTCTGTGAATCTCTACCTGATGGACATTCCAGTGATAATCCCACCTTCTCTGTGAACTGCATCCCTACATACACACTCAACTTTATCACCTCTCAGTCCTAACAAATGCACTGTGCCTTTACTGAAATACTACCGAGACCTAGCTCTCATTATACACGTTTATATATGCCAATCCCTCACTGTTTTGTCTGCCCAGCACCCACCTTTCCCGGAAAGGACCTTGACACCCAGGTGAGTCCCACATCTGTGCTACATAATCCTGACCCCTTCCCTTCCATAAATATTAGCGCTGCAATGAACACTAGCTCATGACAGACCTATCAGAGTTCTTTCTTTCTCTGAGTTCAACAACACATAAAGGGCTACATGTAAACTAAGAGTAACTAGGAAGCAAAGCAAATGAGCAGTCTGAGAAGATAATAAGCAAAAATGAATGAAAAGTAAAAGATGGAACCACAAGCTGAGATACAACTGTCCCATGACCTACAAGGTGTGATCAAAAAATACAGTGAATGATTAAATTTAAAAACTGTTGCAGTAAGAGAAATACTGCCACTAATCTCTCTCAAAATATTTTCCTTGCTCTGAACACACTTATCCCAATGTTCCTGCTACCTGCTGAAGCAGTTCTCCAAGTCCTCTCTCAGGAGTGTTCTTAGGAGATGTGATCAACAACACCGTGAATGCTGCTGCTGAGTGCCATCCAACAGAAAGGTGGGCTCAAAAAAATTACTGTTTTTCATCCACCTTATTCAGCAGACCTGTATCCTCTGACTTCTGACTCCTCCTTAAAACGACCATGAAAAATAAAATTTTGAATCAATTCAGGACACTGAAACAGCCACAAGAGCCCAACTAAAGACACAAAAAAGGGCTTCCAGAATGGTTCAGAAAGTGTCAAGAATGATAGGCTAAGTGTGTCCAAACCGCAGAGTATTTTGAGGGGAATAGCAATGCGTCTACTAATATAATAAATATAAGCATTCAGCATATTTTTCAATCATACTTCATAGCTGTACCCTTTTCCTTTCTAGCTGCTTGTATTAATCCATTATCCACTCAATAAACTATTTTTCCCTACAATTAAGTTGGAATTCTATCATTTATAAACAAATAACTGAACTACAAGCTTAGAGATTGGGACATCAGGTCATTCACCATAAATCACCGTAGTACCTAAAATAGTAACTGGCATAGAGTAAATGCTAAATTAAGGCAAAACAGCATTTCACATACATTTGATGAAGCTAAGGAGAAAGAGGAAAAAACTGGAAATAGAAAAAGTATAAAACTATGGAGAAATGAAAGAGTAACGATAACATAACAATCACCATTCAAAGCAGCCAGAAACTATCAAGATTAATCCATTAAACAAAGGCATAAAAGGTAATAGGACAGGTAGCCAAAACAGAGATGTCAGCAAGTTGGGAAGTTCAAAAAAGAGAAATAAATGAATTAAAGATTGCTAAGAGAAAAAAAGATGAAAACCCAAAAACAAACTGAGTTAAAGTATGTAAAGGTAGTAACGGTGGTAAATGTCACATAGTTCCTATTACCCATTCCTGTACAGTATCTGTTTAGCACAAATGGGTAAGATAATACGCTAGGATTTATAAACAATACATAATCAAACAAAAATCATCGCTACTCAGATTAGAGAAACAAAGAGCAACTTGCTTCTAACACAAGTTCCTCATTAAATAATGAAATATATGTGGTAACACTATACTCAATGAATTTTTTTAGGTATATTTCAGATAAAATACATAAGGAATGTTAAATATGAACTGATAGTTTGATTAAAACAAAAGAAGCTGTTACCATTGAAGCATTACATGGGTGCTTAGCTAAATCTACAGTGCTTCTTGATGCTCTTAGTTGTTTTTCACGTTCCCTGCGGTTCTCTGCCTTCTTCCTGGCACCAGTCTTTTTTTTAGGCATTTTCCACTCTTTCTAAACAACAAAAAGAAAAGAGATAACTGCCCAGCTTCATTTACTATTTTAATGAACTAAATAAGAAAGAGAATAACAAAAATAGTCTTACTCTCGAATTTTAAAATCGTCTGACATTTTTTGATGGTTAAAAAATCTGTAAGCCATTATGAAACACTAAGCACACATTAACCCAAATAAAGCAAAAATCTGTAAAATAAAGGCACGTTTGTACCAAACAATTCTTAAAAAGTAAACATCAGATTATCCTAAAATCCAAAGTAGCAGTATTCTCTAAGAAAAAAAGGTTCTCTGATGCACCTTGTTTAAAAGTGAGCAGGTATCATCCAGAAACCACTTAAAAATGCATTTTTTCATTGTTTAAATTGCTGTTTTGAAATACACATTCAGATAACCCACTGTGGCCAAAACAGAGTAAAACAAGTCTAATCATTCCTAGGTAATATCTAAATAAAGCATCACAAATGAGTCAAACGTCACCATTAACTATAAAGTCAAACTATTCTCTTCGAAAGATATTAAAAATATTTATTTTCCTTGCTCTGAACACACTTATCCCAATGTTCCTGCTACCTGCTGAAGCAGTTCTCCAAGTCCTCTCTCAGGAGTGTTCTTAGGAGATGTGATCAACAACACCGTGAATGCTGCTGCTGAGTGCCATCCAACAGAAAGGTGGGCTCAAAAAAATTACTGTTTTTCATCCACCTTATTCAGCAGACCTGTATCCTCTGACTTCTGACTCCTCCTTAAAACGACCATGAAAAATAAAATTTTGAATCAATTCAGGACACTGAAACAGCCACAAGAGCCCAACTAAAGACACAAAAAAGGGCTTCCAGAATGGTTCAGAAAGTGTCAAGAATGATAGGCTAAGTGTGTCCAAACCGCAGAGTATTTTGAGGGGAATAGCAATGCGTCTACTAATATAATAAATATAAGCATTCAGCATATTTTTCAATCATACTTCATAGCTGTACCCTTTTCCTTTCTAGCTGCTTGTATTAATCCATTATCCACTCAATAAACTATTTTTCCCTACAATTAAGTTGGAATTCTATCATTTATAAACAAATAACTGAACTACAAGCTTAGAGATTGGGACATCAGGTCATTCACCATAAATCACCGTAGTACCTAAAATAGTAACTGGCATAGAGTAAATGCTAAATTAAGGCAAAACAGCATTTCACATACATTTGATGAAGCTAAGGAGAAAGAGGAAAAAACTGGAAATAGAAAAAGTATAAAACTATGGAGAAATGAAAGAGTAACGATAACATAACAATCACCATTCAAAGCAGCCAGAAACTATCAAGATTAATCCATTAAACAAAGGCATAAAAGGTAATAGGACAGGTAGCCAAAACAGAGATGTCAGCAAGTTGGGAAGTTCAAAAAAGAGAAATAAATGAATTAAAGATTGCTAAGAGAAAAAAAGATGAAAACCCAAAAACAAACTGAGTTAAAGTATGTAAAGGTAGTAACGGTGGTAAATGTCACATAGTTCCTATTACCCATTCCTGTACAGTATCTGTTTAGCACAAATGGGTAAGATAATACGCTAGGATTTATAAACAATACATAATCAAACAAAAATCATCGCTACTCAGATTAGAGAAACAAAGAGCAACTTGCTTCTAACACAAGTTCCTCATTAAATAATGAAATATATGTGGTAACACTATACTCAATGAATTTTTTTAGGTATATTTCAGATAAAATACATAAGGAATGTTAAATATGAACTGATAGTTTGATTAAAACAAAAGAAGCTGTTACCATTGAAGCATTACATGGGTGCTTAGCTAAATCTACAGTGCTTCTTGATGCTCTTAGTTGTTTTTCACGTTCCCTGCGGTTCTCTGCCTTCTTCCTGGCACCAGTCTTTTTTTTAGGCATTTTCCACTCTTTCTAAACAACAAAAAGAAAAGAGATAACTGCCCAGCTTCATTTACTATTTTAATGAACTAAATAAGAAAGAGAATAACAAAAATAGTCTTACTCTCGAATTTTAAAATCGTCTGACATTTTTTGATGGTTAAAAAATCTGTAAGCCATTATGAAACACTAAGCACACATTAACCCAAATAAAGCAAAAATCTGTAAAATAAAGGCACGTTTGTACCAAACAATTCTTAAAAAGTAAACATCAGATTATCCTAAAATCCAAAGTAGCAGTATTCTCTAAGAAAAAAAGGTTCTCTGATGCACCTTGTTTAAAAGTGAGCAGGTATCATCCAGAAACCACTTAAAAATGCATTTTTTCATTGTTTAAATTGCTGTTTTGAAATACACATTCAGATAACCCACTGTGGCCAAAACAGAGTAAAACAAGTCTAATCATTCCTAGGTAATATCTAAATAAAGCATCACAAATGAGTCAAACGTCACCATTAACTATAAAGTCAAACTATTCTCTTCGAAAGATATTAAAAATATTGGGGCCGGGGATTTAGCTCAGCTGTTCGGTGGCCTGCCTTGCAAGCGCAAGGACCCGAGTTCAATCCCCGGTACCAAAAAAAACCGAAAGATATTAAAAATACGACGGTTGCCTTGACTTTGAAAGTTGCTCTTCCTACCTGCAGGGAGCATAGAGTTTTAACAGGGTTCACGTGTACGTACAAGTACAAGAGTACATGTTCTACCATATGTTTAAACGCGAGGACTTTAAAAGCGGCTTTCATCACTTCATTGAAAGAGCTACATTTAGAAAAGCAAGCCTTTGCAAGCCTTTTCTAAGTGCTCTCCATTGAACTGTCTCAACAAAAACCAAGAGGTGGGCGGCATGAGAGGGACTGAGAAATAGGGGCAGAGCAGTCACAGTTAACTGGTGGTTAATGAAGCAGCGCCCGAGACACTCGGGCACCTTTCCAGTTTGCAAAATTAAAACTCCGGCGGGTGCGCTGCCCGGGCCAGCGGTGGTCACGCTGCTCACAGGGTGATCACGCGACGGCATTTTCTGCGTTCCCAGGCGTGTGTTCCGCGCCTCGCCTCCCCGCCAACTTCCCCAGGCCACTTAGGAGAAACCCCCTTCCCCACCTCGAGGGGCGCTCGGCCGCCCCGTAATTTTTGCGATGGCCCCTCCCTCCCGATTCTGTCAAGGCGGCAAGGCTCCAGTCCAAGGGAAAACCGCGGCACATCCGAGCTTCACAAAAGTCACTGCCCTCACCTTATGCCCGGCGGTACGCCGCGGGGCCCCGTACCTCGCGCGCTCACCCTCTCGGGGCGGCCGGGCTCACTCGGGGTCCAGAAGCTGAGCGGGACCGCGCCAGAAGGCAACCCGACCCGAGACCTGGAAAAGGCTCTCGGACGACGGACAGCGCTGGTTCCCGATTCAGGGAGAAGCCCCGGATGTCCTCCTGCGTCAGCAGCGTCTTGCGGAGCACGTCGACCGGAAGCGGTCCGCCGAGCCCGGCCCCCTTTTGTCGCTCCGCCCATTCTTGAGGATTGGGAGCCTCCCATTCCATTGAGAAGACCTGTGAAAGGAGGGCCAAGGATGACAAGGGCAAATGGGACCAGAGGGGTCTGCAATTTTATTTTTTTAAGATAATATATTGAAAAATCTAAAAGGAAGGCGAAAAAACTTAAAGGAAGAGAAAATAGAATTTGCCCAAACAGTTGGAAAACAGGCCACTATCTAAATCTTCCATGCTTCACCTCACAAGCTGGCCTTCAATTGCCTGATGAAGTTTGGAATCACCCTCTTCTGTTTCCAACTTCTGCTGGGTTCCATTCCTTTGTGAATAAATTCTCACACAGCCTCTGATGTGTGCTCTGCCTGTCCACAACTGAAAGCTGACTATCCTCTCCTCGCAAAGAATACTTGCGTTAAATCGCACTATAGGGAGGGTTTTTATTTTCACACACAGCCCTTATTCTTGGTGAGGAAGACAGTGCCATTGTTCCCCCATTATCACACTCAATCAGTAACTCCTTTCTGTCTGGCCATGCCACTTTTCATCCTTCAGAGTTGCTATTTTATACTCACCCCTTTTAAACAGAAAACTCTGATATCACATCCAACTCTGCCATCACCCATGGTCACTTTAACAGGTAAATAGAAGACCCATCTTCCTAAGGCCTTGGTTTCTTCATCTTCAGCCACCATTACTTCCCCTATCCTCTAGGAATCCACTTTCCTGACTACACCTCAGGCCTTGTCACCAAATGAAACTGTTCTATCCCTAAAATCCAAAATCAAACGTCTAACTATCCAATTTCTTATTTTTGCCAACTCGCTCACACAATTTTCCCTCTTAATAGAGATTTTAAATCTCTTGACCTCTGTATTTTCTACAGATTATCTTTCTTCCTGTCTTCTTTTTTAGTCACTTTATAAAACGTAGTCCATTACTTCATTTACAATCTGCCATGTTTTCTTTCTAATCAAACCAACTGGAATATTCCCAATTCGGAGAATTCAACAGCTTTTATTTTTTTCCTATTCTGAATTTGTTGGGGAGGGGGGAGAGTGAGAGAGAGAGAAAGGAAAGAAGGAAGAGAGGAGGGGAGAAAAAGAGAGGAAAAAGAAAAGACATGCAATCATGGTTCTACTTTAAATCTGTGGTCAACAGTTCAACAACTTCTCAGAATTGCCCTCCAATCTTCGTATATTTTCTAAATCAACTCTATCATTCAGATTTGTCACATGGCTTTAACAAATCTTCTTTTCTTCAACCTCACATCACTGCTTCTTTCAGTTTTAGCATATATTACCACCTCTTATTTTACAGAAAAAAATGGAATAATATTAATGACAGCTAACATATTTTTTGTTCCTGACTGCTGTTAACCACTTTACATGTGTAGCATTAACTCCCAATTTTACACAAAATGAAACTCAGGTAGAGACACAATTTTCTTTGCCTCAAGATTACACAGATAGTTAGGCTTGTGTTATCACTTCAGTGCATCAGTTTTCAAACTTTTTGTGCTCAAGGACACTTAAAAACTTCTGAGGGCCCTAATAAGTTTTTGCTTATGTAGACTATACCTAATATATACCATGTAAAAAATTCAAATTGAAAAATTGTGAAATATTTCTTAATTCATTAAATACAATTCTGGTAAACCTATTGCATGTTCCTATAAATAGCATTTATATGAAACAGAACTACATTTTCTCAGACAAAAACATAGAAGCATGAAGCTATTTCATAGTTTTCTAAATCTCTTTCAGGTATTACTTAATAGAAAAGAGGTGAATACCTGTATTGTCACCCCATAGAAAAATATTTCGATGTTCCCTTTTTCTCAAGGTATAGTTTGCTGGAGAAAGTACAAAAGACTCTGGGGAAGAACTGGGGAAGTCATCAGCATGTATACTTTTTATGGTATCCTTGTGTCTTCTTCTCTGGGACCTGGTCTTTGCTATATCGATAGTCTGCTGATTCAAAAGCTGGCTCAGACCTAGAAACTAGACAAGGATCTGTGACCCATTACTGCAGCATTATTCTCACCAGTCTTGACCATGCCTTCCCTTGATTTCTTTTGATTGTACCAGTTGAGTGCTACCTTTATTTGCTACCTACCGAGGTTGTCCCTGAGGACACCACATTCCATTATCTATCTCTAACCTTCTCAGGGCCAGGCCCCCCTCCCTTGTTTCCACACAACTTTTATTGCTCATTATGGCGTCTGTGCCAAGTCACATTGTAACTTGACCCTCTCTGTAGATCTAGTGGCCAAACAGCTAGGGGCAAACCCTGACAGTGGCACAGTTTGTACCACAAAGAGAAGACTTCTGGTGATTTTCAAGCAAAAAGAAGCACTAGCCATTAATCAGGAATACTGGGTCACATTCAGGCATAGAGGGTTCAAGAGAATCTGGAAATCAAAAACACCAAGGTGTGCACACTCAGCTGGCTGTATCAGAGTCTCTGATCTACACTATGACTGGCACAGCCAACCTACTGGGATTTGTAGTTAATCTCTTTGGAGCCCTGCCACACTTATTATTAAGTGCCAGGCTTGCTCCTCAGCTGTTCCTGCCTTTGCACTGTAGGATAAAAGCCTCTTTATATGCTACCAAAAAGACCTTCTCAATTATCCTCTTAGATTTTAGTAGCCAATTAACCACTCAGCATTTTACTATTTCCAAAAATCAATTTTACTTAGCAACAGTCAGTGCTTCTGTCCTTAAGGTTACTATTCCCCTCATATTTCTCGAATGCCTGATATATTGCACTCACTAGAACATTACTTTCCATTAGAAAATCATTGTGGTTCATTACTGATCAAACTTTTAACTACTACAGTTGCCTTCTGCCAAGGTCCCTCTGTCTTACACCTATCACCAGTGAGGATCCCTGGCATCAAGTGGCTATGCTTCCAGTCATTAATCCCAACTCAGTATTTACTTTCTTAGGCCAGTTCTAGCAATGACTGCCTTGGATTGGCTTTCCCAGGCAGCACACTCTGAGTCAGAGATGAGTCTCGGAAGTAC
Source organism: Fukomys damarensis (assembly GCF_012274545.1). NCBI lineage: Eukaryota > Metazoa > Chordata > Mammalia > Rodentia > Bathyergidae > Fukomys > Fukomys damarensis. Next base: position 68,349,139 of record NW_022900950.1, on the reverse strand, counting down.
ATTGGAGAATGCTTTGGGGAGCTCCAGCAATGGAAGGCATGGTAGCAGGGCTGGACAGAAGGAAGGGTTGATCTGCTGTGTATTCTCCATGAAGCCTTGGCTTTGAATCCAAAATGTCTTTTCAGAGTTGTCTTGAGTCAGGATAGACAGACTGAGGCTTTTATACACCTACAGCATTGAGTCACTGCATGAAGGCTGCCAAAAGGATGGGTTGTGACCCTGAAGGAGTCTCCTTGTGAAAATGGTCAAATGGGGTCACTTCGTTGTACTCCTAGCAGCTCAGAAGGTAGCTTCATCATTTACAAAGAATGATGGTAAAAGAAACATTCAGACAAACATAACGAATCCTACCATTCACAGATGCTCATTGAAAGAATTCCAAAGGGTGTACTTCAGGAAGATGAAAACGCAATCAGAAGGAAGGAAAGGAAGAGAAATCAGTAAGGCACAATTAATTCATTTAATGTATAGGATAATCTAAAACACTATGCGTGTGTGTGTGTGTGTGTGTGTGTGTGTTCTATAAATATTCTGAAATATTCTATAAATCCAATGCAATTCAAATCAGACCCTAACAGAGATCCTAAAATTCATAGGGGCAAAATCCACCAAAAACCAAGATTATTTTAAACATAAGCAGAGGAAAGTTTCCCTTATTTATTTTAAAGCTATACTATAGTATATCAGATGCCAAAAATAAACAATTGTAACTGGACAGAAATCTTAGATACAGATTTAAAAACATTTGGGTACTTGGTAAGTAGTATTAGACACATTAGTCTCAGTCAGAGAAAAGATTTATTAGTTAATAAAGAAGTCATATTCCTTGGGATACTCATATAGAAGAAAATAAAACTTAGGTGCCTATTTAAAAGCACAGAAAAAAATAAATTCCAGAAGAATTAAAGACCTCAATAAATAAAGCAATAATATAAAACTAGTATAAGATAAGAAAATACCTTTTTGTCCTGGGGTAGAGATAATTTCTAAAGACACAAAAGAACAAAAAAACTAAAGAAAAAAATGTTTAACTAAAAAGTTAAAACTTAGTTATAATAGAACACATCTAAATGTAAAAAGAACAAATCAAAAATGAAGATGAATTTTGATATCTGTATAACTGAAAACAGATTTATAAACAAAATAAATGAAAAACTTCCATTCAGTTAAAAAAAAACTGAAAACAATCTAAAAAAATTAGACAAAAGATATGCATGGGAAATTTTCTAGAATTGGAAATCTAATAACATTTAAAATATCCAAAACAATACCAAAATGGGGTATAATTCAATGGCCATCAGGGTAGCCACAATTTTAGAGTGGCAGTTTAATATGTTGGGTAAAGGTAGAGAAGCAATTTTGATTTCATTCTGGTGTAATATAAAATGTTAAACCTGTTCTGGAAAGCCACTTCACAATATTGAATATGGGTAAATGTGGGCAAAACTCAAGATTCTGAAATTCCTTTTCCAGATCTCTACTAAATGAAATTGTTGCCAAATGAATTGTACAAATATCCAATGATATCATAGCTCAGTTTAATAACAAATTTTAAAGTCTCTCTTTCAACAGAGAAAAGAGTAAATCACAAGCTACTTACACAACAATTAAGATTCTTGAACTTAACCTTTAATACCAACCAAAGTAATCAGAAAATATTTTATATTTGGTGAAAGGCAAATCACGCTACCATACATACATATATATATATATATATATATATATAATTGCAAAGCAAAAATACAGTTGTATGCTCTATTAATGGACACACAATGCATAAATAAAAATATCAAAACATGCCTGGTCTTAGTTCTCTGGAGATGAAGGAAGACATGGATGATGTGGGGCATTAACTATACTTTTAGCTGATGGACAGTATGAATTGAAAAACAAATGTAATACCTCAATATCCACCAGAATGGCTAAAGTTAAAAAGACTAACAGTACCAAATGTTAAGACGTAGAGCATGTTGTTTGGAGGAACTCTTATCCAGTTTAGGTGGCATAAATTAGTACTATCTCTTTAAAAATTATTCAGAATTGTGTCTTGAAAGGTCCACGTAAAAGAGATATAATGTATGTGTATATTTTAGAGGCTATACATATAAAATGTACATATATAATTTAGAGGAAATATATATTCCTTTAAACTTATGCCTAAGTTTATTAAAATGTATGTAAAAGGATTACAGCAACACTATTTACTATAGCCCCTGGGCTCCTGACAACCCAATTTCCACTTAAAAGGAGAATGGATAAATGAATCATGACATAGTCATATAACAAAATATTGTACACTAAGAATGAAGAATGGACAAACTACAATCTCATGTAACAAATAGACAAATCTAGCAAAAATAAACTTAAATAAATGAAGCTTATAAGAAAAGGGAAAAAGCTACAATAATTCCATTTCAAAAACAATGAAAAGATAGCCACACCTTCCCCCACCAGGCGCCGCCATTGCTGTGGAAACAGGAGGGCTGCCTGGGCCCTGATTCACCACGGGAAGGATAGTCACACCTTCCCCCACTGGGAGCTGCCATCGCTCCAGCACCAGGAAGGTAGCCACACAGGTGGTTACCTGTGCCAAATGAATTGTACCCCACAACTCCCCTACCCCCCCCAAGCACTCTCAGACCTCCTGATTGAGCCAGTCTTTGGACCCACTCTGCAGAGGCAGAGGTGGTCATAGAGGTATTTTTCTGAGTTCCCAACATTCAATATCTTTAAAGAAAGGGTGTGGGAAACCTGTAATAGAACGGTGTGGAGTTCAACTGTTCAGAAGGCTGGGAAACTCAATCTGGGCCTTGCAGCCCAAGGCCAGTCTGCGTCATGGGGTTCAGCCATCAGCTAACTGAGATCAGGGGTCTTGAGTCCCAGCACGGTCTGAGCCCCCATCCTAAATGGTAAATATACTATATTGAAAAGTTTGTTCACTGCAGACATGTTTTGGACTGCTTCTTGATTTCAATTTAATTCAAATGGTTTAAGGTTAATAGACTAGTGACTACCACAGATGGTCAGCTTCCAAGTTGTGCTTGATCATATTGTGTTGCTGGTTGGGATAAAGGATTGTGGTTGATTCGATAAGCTGTTTACTCTGATGTTATGAACATGAGAATGTCTGTGGGTTGTTAGAGACCCAGAAGCTAGGGTGCAACTATATCTGGAAGATTTGGGTGATAACCCAGAGATTAAACCAAGGACAGCCGGACAACAAAAATAAAAATGAGAAAACACTTAAGCAAGACACAAAGACAGACTTCCAGTTCACCAATGGCAAACAGTAGGACAAATTAGGATGAAAAGGCTGATAGTGAACCAACAGGACACCCTGAACTCAAAGCACAGGAAGTAACAAAACAGATCAATCAGGCTATAGAAAAATTCAAAACAGAAATAATTTCCCAGATAACCGTAGAGATGGTGAGCAAAATGAAAGATGTGATTTGAGACTCTAGAGCAGAAACTGACAAAAAAAATAGATGAGCTTAGGACCATGATAGAAGCCATGAAGACTCAGCATAAGAAAGAAATGGAAACAATAAACACCCAACATAGGAAAGAAATGGAATCCATAAAACAGATTCAAACAGATATCCAGGAGACTAAACACTCCATTGAAAGTGTATGCAACAGAATAAAAGAACGCGAAGATAGAATCTCAGATATAGAAGATAAGATGACAGTCAGTGACCATGAAAAGAGAGGTCTCTTAAAAACAGTAGGGGATCCTGAGAAATCGATCCAGCAACTCCTACATGATGCGAAGAAGAATAACATAAGACTGATAGGAATCCATGAAGTAGCAGGAGAAAATACAAATGTCTTTAAAAAGCTGTTTACAGAATTAATGACAGAAAACTTCCCAGAGGGGAAAAATTTGACATTCAGATAAGTGAGACATATAGGACCCCAACTAGCCACAATCAAAAAAATCTACACCTAGACATATAATAATCAAGATCCCAGAAACCCAACAGAAGAACAAAATACTATAAGCAGTAAGAGAAAAGAAACAAATCACATGCAAAGGAAAGTCCATCAGAATCACAGCAGACTTTTCAACACAAACCCTTAGGGCAAGGAGAGCCTGGAGTGAGATATTTCAAGTCCTAAAAGAGAACAACCTCTAAACTAGACTGATGTATTCTGCAAAACTCTCTTTCAAAATGGATGGGGAAATAAGATACTTCCAAGACAAAAAACACCTGAGAAACCACACGAATACCAAACCATAACTACAAGCAATTCTAAACAGTATCCTAGAAAAAGACAATGAAAGTCACAACACCATGAGGCCCAACAAAGCAAATCACATAGGCAAGGCAAGAAACTAAAAGGAGAAGGTGAAAAAGTAAAAAGAGTCAACAAAGGCCAATAAAAGGACAATAATAAGTCAGTACATATCAGTTATAACCAGCAATGTCAATGGCCTCAACTCACCAATCAAGAGAAACAGACTGGCAGAATGGAATAAGAAGCAAAATCCAACAATATTTTGTATACAAGAAGCACACCTATTGCAAAAAGAAGCCCATAGAGTGAAAGTGAAAGGATGGAAAACAATTCTCCATGTGACAGGAGCCCAGAAAAAAGGCAGTGGTAGCAATCTTATTTGCAGACAAAGTAAATTCCAAACCAAAACTGATTCTAGTAATATAGATGTAGGACA
>NW_022900950.1:68336548-68344119 GCF_012274545.1 Fukomys damarensis | reverse complement strand
ATCCCAATTTACTGTGTTGAGTTGGCGTTGTACAGAAATTAACAGCCATATTGGTTGAGAAAGTTAATTTTTTTTCCATTTCTACAGGGGTAATGCACTGTATTAAATATGTAAGGTCATATCTACATGGGTTTGATTACAGAAACTAATAAAGTATTCTGTAAAAAATGAAAAAGAATAATATAAGACTACAAGAGCAAGAAGCAACTTAACTATATTCAAGGACCATTTTCATCTTCAGAATTAAAGATTATTTTAATTTTACATCATTACCTTTTCTGTTTTACTTTCCTTTTTAGTTTTATTTTAGGATTCCCTATTTTTAATGTTCATATAGAGATTTCTTTAACTGAAATACCGTTTGGTACCGGGGATTGAAGATTGAACTCGGGTCCTTGTGCTTGCAAGGCAGGCCACCGAACTGCTGAGCTAAATCCCCAGCCCCTCTCAATAAAATTTTTTTAAAACTCAAAGTTAATCAAATTAGAAGGCAGGACAATGGTTACCCTTAGGAGAAGGCAGTGACCAGAAAGGGTCACCAGCGGCTTCCAGGAGCTCCAAAAATATTAATGATGACTGAGTTGAACTCGGGTCCTTGTGCTTGCAAGGCAGGCCACCGAACTGCTGAGCTAAATCCCCAGCCCCTCTCAATAAAATTTTTTTAAAACTCAAAGTTAATCAAATTAGAAGGCAGGACAATGGTTACCCTTAGGAGAAGGCAGTGACCAGAAAGGGTCACCAGCGGCTTCCAGGAGCTCCAAAAATATTAATGATGACTGAGTTCAACCTGTGACTATTCACCAATCTACAAGCTCATGATTTATGTTATTCACATACTCTATTTTGTTACATGTTTTAAACAGTACTCACTCAAAGTAGAAGCACAAAATCTGGACGAAAGACTCAAAAGACTGGGTGAAAAACTCATGCCAGTTCTTCCTAAATATGTACTTGCTGTGACAAATGTAGAAAATACTACATACAGGGCACACAGGGAGAAGCAAAACAAGTGTGTCTGCTGTCAGAGATGACTCTAAGTGGCACCCCACACATATTTTTCATTGTCTGCCTTTGGTAAGAAGGTAAAATCCCTATTCGTTTGTCTTCCTGGAAGTTAGTCATTGCATTTGCATAACAGGCACTTCGCATAGATATTGTTTTGAAGCAAAAGAACTTTCTCATTTCTGGTCCCTGCCTCAAGGGCTCAGGTCCAAGCACACTTTCGATTCACTTGACCTACACATATGGGCTGGGTCAGACAGGTGGAGAACTCTGATCAGAAGGACTCTGAACCATTTAAGGGCCTGTCAAGACAAGTGTGGTGGCACACTCCTGTAATCCCAGCACTTAGGAGGCTAAGTTAGGAGGATCACTGGAGTTTGAGGCCAGCCTGAGCTACATAGCAAGACTCAGTCTCAAGAAAAAGGGGAAAGGGGCTACTTTTAATATCACTCCCTAGGAGACATTGAAGTTCGTTGAATTGTGCAAATAAAAAATAATTTTCTTTCTCTCTTTCTTTCTTTTTTTCTTTCTTTCATTCTTTGTACTGGTAACCACTCAGGGCCTTGCATTTACAAGGCAGGCACTCTGCCACTGATCTACATCCCTGGACCTAAAAACTCATTTTCTAACATGACACATACATACATGAAATACCATTTTCCTCTAAAAAGAAAGGAATCCTGTCATGTGTGACAACACTGGCGAGCTTTGGGGATATTTTGCTGAAGGAAATAAGCCAGCTACAGAATAATAACTACTGCATGATTCAGCACACATGTAAATATCTAAATAGTCAAATTCACGGGAGGAGAGAGGAGAATGATGGATATGGAGGCAGTGGGAAAGTGGGGGATTGCTAAGCAAAGGGTGCAAAGTTTCAACAACAGGAGGTGAGTACTTTCAAGAGATCTGCAGTGCAGCATGGAGCCTACCATCAGCAACACTATGCTAAGCACCTGAAAAGAAAGCTAAGAGGGTGCAAATGCCAAATGGTTTCCCTGGTGTGAGAAACTAAAAGCACAAATAAGAATCAAAATGCATACTTGATATTGTGAAATAGGAAGAAAAGGGATGGGGAAGTGGGAGGGGTAGGGGAAAGGAAAGAAGGGAAAGGAAAAAATACCAGAAAAGGAAAACATAGAAACAATGTCTCTGTAAAAAGGGAAGGGGGGAGGGGGTGAAGGGGGGCAGAAGAATGGGGAAAAAATGAGAACCAAGATACATCATGTACAGGTACAAGATCCCAGTGATGACTGTAACTGTACTGTGTACCTAAAATGTACCAATAAACTCAATGGAAAAATAAAATAAAAATTTTTTTTTAAAAAGCTGAGATTGTAGATCTCCTTTTAAATGTTTTGCCCCTGGTTCCTGTAAAATCAAAACTTTAATTCATTTTCCAGCTCATAAAATTATTTTCCAAATGCAAACACCTATATCATCCATCTTTTACATATCCCACTCTCCTTAGGGTCAGGTGGGAAATACTGGTGGTTTCCAAAACAAATGCATGACAAATGGACCTCACTTTTTTTTTTTTAGCATGATATTCTTTAATGAGACTGAAAAACAATTCTTTTACAAATATTTGTACATTCTGGAAAGGCTTTAATACTTTTTATGACTAGCTAGCAACTTTTTCTCCACTTTCTTTGCTTATCTCATGATATTATCCCCTGGCTTTAAGTAAAGCTTTCAGAATTTCTTCTCACTAATCAGCTTTGTGGAAGAGGCAGAATTTATTTTCTTTCTTTCTTTTTTTTATTTGGAGCAGGTAACGGGGATCAAGCTCAGGACCTTGAGCTTTCGAGGCAGGTGTTGGCACCACTGAGCTAAATCCCCGGCTCCAAGAATTTCTAAGTATCTAACACCTGCTTTGCCCTTTGTAGTTTACTAACATTTTCACATTTATTATTATATGTAAAATAAAAATTCTATTGTGATGTAGACATTATCTCCACTAACAAAATTGAATTCACCACCTTTTTCTAACAATGGCTGCCTGTTCCTTGGCATCCTAACTCATGAATTACAAGACTGAGTTCCATCTATTTAAACCAGAAAATCTGGGAGTCAATTCAGTCTCCCCCACCTCTCTCTCTCTCTCTCTCTCTCTCTCTCTCTCTGATCCACTTCTTCAATCGCTGACTTTATAATATGATCTCCAAATTGTCTGTCAAGCATATTCCCCCAAAGTTGAGATCTCTATTTCTCACAAGATGGCTGGAGAAACTGCATAAGAACAGAGCACACAAAATTATGGATAAACATAACAAAGTAAACAAGTTTCAAAGTTTTTTCAGTATTTGACTAAACTGGCAGGGAAATAACAAAAACTGAGACAAAGAGGAAGGAGAAAAATGGGAATCCTGACAGTAAATGTGCTCTGGAGTTAACATTTGTCTGGGACCATCTGAAAATCCACAGTGGCCAAGAACTTGGATTCTAGTTAGAAAATTACACACAGGAGGTGCAGATCCTGCAACCAAGGCTAAAGCGAAGTGGGGTCAGAGACTCAATAAAACTGAAACCCACAAAAAGAGCAACATCCCTACCATTCAAAACAAGGTTAAAAAAATAATCTTGCCACAAATTAGAGAGTAGGAATACTTCCCTTTGTCACCTTTACCTCTTAGTGGACAGGGGAAAAAATAAAAACCACAAACTGTACAAGGGAACTTTCACTTTAAGCTTTGTACAGTTTGTTTGGCTTTAGGGTTTCTGACCACTGTGTTCTAGAGTGTAATAAGAATAACAAATATAAGGAGGCTGAAGAGGCTCAGGGACATTCATAAAGGTTGAAGTCCCCGAGGTCTATGACCAGCTCCCTTCTTCCCAGGTTCATTGAGAATGCTAAGTGTGACAATGTATGTAGGACACTTACTTTGTGCCTACAAGTGGGAGACACTAAGAGCTGAGGTTCTTCCTCTGTTCTCTGGCTCTCCGAGACTCATAACTCCCTTACTCTACCTCAGTCCTGCGTCTCTCGTCCATGGGCTACGGTCCTCCAGTCCTCTCCAGCAGGCCCTTGGATTATTTTGTGGAGCATGGTCTCTGTAGTACTTGGCACTGAGGGAGCTCTGAAATGAGATGTTTAAATCCGGTGGGGGCTGGGGATCTAGCTCAGTGGTGCCCACCTGCCTCGCATTCCCAAGGTCCTGAGTTCCATCCCCAGTACCACACAAACAAGCACATATGTGCACACACACACACACACACAAACACACACACACACACACATTTCTTTATCCATTCATCAGTTGGTGGGCATTTGGTCTGCTTCCAAAATTTAGCTATTACTAAAAAAAAAAAAAAAAAAAAAAACTTTTAAATAAAAATTTAAAAATAAAAAATAAATTTAAAAAATCATATGGGAAGTTCAAGGTTATACTGTTGAGGGCTCATCTCAGAGTGGGGAAAGCACCTGTGTTGTTTCAGTTTCCTCTCCCATTAATTTCTTCCTTTCACTGGAGGAATGGTCACTATTACAACTGAATATGGAACTTGAGAGGAAATGAGTTTTTTTTAAAATTGACTAAAATGTTAATAATAAAGATTAAATGGCAAAGTCAAATTGCCCTATCTTCTAAACCTAATAAGCAACTTACTATTAATTTTGAGTACAGAGTGATTTTTATTCAGTACAGCCACCTGGATGACAATAATTACCCAAAGCCCAACAAAAAATAAGATAAATTCAAATGAATGAAAGTGGTTACAAGGATAGTCAATATTTTTAGTTTCCTACTTGAAAACTAGTAGAACAAAATTACATAGCTAACCTTCATTGCCTTGCAAACAACTCAATATGATAGAAAACTGAAATGTGTTAGTGATTGTATTTGGGAAAAAAGCCATTACTATAAATAGCTGGATTATTTTTTATTGGGTGTATAAAATGCATTCATCATGATAAATATATCAGATAGAAGGTACTGACCTGAATTAGGTTCATTTTTTGATGGAAAATTATAGTGTGAATAAGAATTTCTTGAACTAACAAACATGACTTTATCCAATCCTCAGCTGCCCCTGTAACTAACCATAATGAAGCAAAACACTTTAAGTTACCAAATACACAAAATAAATGCAACTTTAATGTTATTTTTTTAAAAGCCTGCTGCCTAAAGATATTAAGGCAACAAATAAAAATAACATCAAAATCCACTATCCAATGTATAATTTCTGAATTTCATTCACCTGAAACTCTAAGTGATAATGGAGTCAACAGGGTACTGTAGTTTTTTTTTGATTTTTCATGTCACAAGAAGTTCAGGACAGGTTGATTCCAGAACTTCATTGTGGAAGTCTTTGAGATTCTTTTGGTCCTGCTCACAAGGAGAAGCTTTTCCCCAAATAATATTAAAAAAAAAAAAGCTTGAGAAAAGGAAAAGGGCAGAAAGAACCACAAAAAGTGAGTCAGTCTCTGTCTTCAATCTTCCCTGAATCCCCAACAACAGGACTCTGGCTCCAGACAAAGATCAGAACGGAGTCATGTGAGCTTGTCTTGGTGCCAGAGGACTAGCACGGGAATCTGTTTAGCTGAACACATTGAAACCCTGAATAAAAATAGGATTCGCTTATTAAGAGAGAAGTGGTTAGGGCATTAAGTAGGAAACTTGCATCTTGGTCATACCTTGATTTTTCATATTCCATAAGACGGGAAATTTGAAACCATAAGGACAGCTTTTTAAAAAGCAATGGCTCCAAATGGAAAACAACGTTCTTTAAACATTCTTTCAAGTACAAAACAATTTGACCCTGCACAAAACATAACTTGTAATGGGAGCGAGGGTGTTGAATATTAGCTAGCACTTAAAGGTCATGGGTCTGAGGGCAAAAGCAGGGTAACAGCATCCTGTCTGCCACCAGAACTAGTGCAACGAAGTCAGTCAAAAGTTCAAGGTCCAATGTGGGACCTGGAAAGCAGCTAGGTAGTCCCAGGTCAGTGATGCTAGCTGACTCCGAAAAGAAGCAAAGGTGAGTGTACACTGAAAGAAAGAATTGTCCCCTTAAGTTTCCAGACCACCAACAAATTAAAATCAGTCATGCCTGAGGTCTCAATAAAGTATACATGGAAGTGATCTAATACTAAAACAAAACAAAAAAAATTGAAATATGAGTAATCAGGTTAAGAGCTAAAAGGCAACAAAGTAGATCTTTATCTCATTCATTGCAGAAAAACATTTTACACATACTCAAATATGATCCTAAACATACCTTACATGTTTAAAATTCTGTTACTATATCTAATAATTTTTCTGTAAATAATTTTGGCTTTTCTAGGTAGACAATTACATCACCTGAAAGTAATGACCATTTTCTTATATATTATTTCCTTTTCTTTCCTTATGGATCTGGGTAAGACTTTGCTGTGGTGATTAACAGAAGCCATGACAGAGGGCATTCTCGTCCAGCCTATTTAAAAAGAATGATCTTTATCATATTGACACTAAAATGATGTTTGAAATCATAGATTTCAACAGATAGCTCCCTCTTTTTAAAGACAAAATGGGCAAAGAATATGAACAGTCAATTCACAGGCAAGAAGATATATATATTGAATCAATATATGAAGTTATTTTTAGCCTTGTTAATGCTTAAGTAATCTCATATTGACTTAAACACTCTGGAGAAAACATTGCACATATGAAGTGGGATCAGAAGATACTGTTTAATTTTGGGGGAATTCTTACCTTAAAAGATGCTTCACCACTAATCCCCCTCACAATAGCTGCCGCACACACTTCAAACACACTTATCCTACCCTTCTTGCCACTTTCTGGAGCAGTTCTGGAGCTTCTCTTTTGGGGATGTCCCTCCTTGTAGTGACTGCCTCAATGCCCTGCATCCATTCAAAACATTTGCCTTTTATGGTCATTTTGACTTTGGGAAAGAGCCAGAAATTACATGGTGCCAGATCTGATAAGTAAGGTGGCTAAGGACTCACTGTCATGTTTTTCTGAGGCTTTGCCTTTCCATTGGATGACACTCAGTATCAGCTTTCACTGTATTTTTTATCATGTTTCACAAAAACACTCACATAAGAGCACCTTCCAAAACTGCTTCAGGAGCCAAGAATGATGGGTTAAGTGTGTTGGAAGCTAGGGGGACAGTGTTTTGAGTGGGATTAATGGCAGTGTATCTTTTAATGTAATAATGTTTTAACTTAAAAGTTTACCATATATATGTAGCAAGAAATCATGCAAGAATATCAAAATATCACAATAGAAAAATACAGCCAAACAGCTCAAATGTTCAACCAAAGAATAGTTAATAAATTTTTTTATTTGCCCACCAAAATGTTACATGGTGATGAAAATGAATTAATTACAACAATATGCAAAGTTCTGGATAAATTTCAGAAACACAATACATGTGTTATTTTGCAAGTAACAAATGTTAACTATTTTTAATTACAAATGGGAGCAATGGCCTGCATATCTCTGAGTTCTTCCTTGATCTGATCTGACACGGACCCTGAACCTCATGTTTGTCCTGGCAGGCCCAGAAGGCAAAGCACATTACCTGGGCCATTTCTCAGGGTTGTGTTTTCAGGATTGAGGGAC
>NW_022900950.1:68284433-68336531 GCF_012274545.1 Fukomys damarensis | reverse complement strand
AAAAAAAAAAAAAAAAAAAAAAAAAAAAAAAAAACAGTAAATTTTTCAATCTAGCTGTTCTTTGTGATGCAAGTCTTCTAAGCATAGAATTTACCTGGGCCTTCCATATAGCTCCTGTAAGATTTCAGAATCAAAGGGAACCAATGCCGACACGGTGACATTCTCTCCACGGCTGTGCGGCGAAACTAAAGTTCTTTGTCCCGGATCCAAGAATCTTACGTCTCCTACTGGCACCGGCGACAGTAATATGCTGACTTGGCAGCCTGCAGTTTGGATTAAATCCTGCCAGACTCTTCGCAGACCTCGGCAGTAAGCTAGGAGACTAGAGAGACTTCAAAAATCCAAGATCCTGTTTAGTAACCGACTGATTTGGATCATTTGATGTGAACTACCCATTCTTTGTATACAATAGAAGACAACCAAAGTAGATAGTTTCTAACATGCCATGATCCTGTATTATGTGAGCATAGAAAACAAAATTCTGAGTCCTAGAGTCCTATAGGATGATACTCAGGCAGAAGAAATGTGGCTTGCAAGAAAGAAGTCAAACTCTTTCACGATTTCACTTTGTAAATGTCTGAACCTTGAAACAGGAAGTGCTTTGGTGGACAGAATTTCTTTTTTCTTCCGGCACCCTCCCCCCCCCCCGCCCACTTAATTTGTAGGTGAGCATAGAAGCAATGGAAATAATAAGATTTTTTAACGTGCCAGCCGCCCGGGGCCTCTTTCCTTCCCTGTGCTCTTCTCCACAGCGCAGGGGCTGGCAGCTGGCCCCGGGTTAGATTCCACCCAGCGGGGAGGAGATATGAGATGTGGAAACCAGAGCGGAGGCAGAAGTCGTCACTATTCCTCCGGCAATGAAAGGTGAGCTTCCAGCTCCAGCAGAAGCCAGAAGTGAATTTTCAGCCATGGCGATTTGGCGTTCTTCGGAGAATGATCGAGTTTCACGCCACCTGTGACTTCCAGAATCAGAGAGGGTTTCCTATGATTTCTTCACCTCCCGTGTTTCATGAGAAATAATTTTCTTGACTTTGGTTCCTTTGATCCTTGTTTTTGTTTTTAAAGTACCTAATACCTTGTGTTAAATCCTTCCAGCGGCAGTTCCTTTTGATAGTGTGTTTTCTCCTCACTGAACCCTTCTGATAAAAGAAAAGTCAAGGAAAACTATCTTCAGTAGGTTTTATTTCTGCCTCTTTGTCAACTTTTAAAAATAGACTCTTAGGATCTATATCCGTGTTAGTTTTCTGCTGTTCCCATAAGAGATTACTGTAAAGCAACACACACAAAAAAAAAACCATTGTTTTAATCTCCATCGTCTGTGGGTCAACAGAGTAGGTAACCTTACTCTGCTCCAAGTTTCACCAAGGTCAAAATTAAGGTGTCATTCTTTCTTAAAAAAAAAAAATCACAACTAAACATTTATCATGCTATTTAAGAAGAAAAGCAATAACTGTGGTGTTTTAAAGCTGCATTTTTAATGTAGTGCATGCTCATAAACTTTCTAAACAGTATATTAAAATATACAATCTCGCCAAAAGATTCCACTGATGACAACAGATAACTTTCAATGTAAGTACAGTGTGATATTAACATTGAAGTTACCGTAGCATAATGTACAGAAATGTGGGCACTTCCTGCACGGAATAGTAAAATCTTCACCCTTGAGCCAATCATTCAGTAATATGTCCATAATCTTGCAGTAGCGCCTGAGAGCTTCCTTCCAGCTGTTATGGTTGCGTGCTTGGCTCCACTCAGCGTGTCTAGCCTGTCAGTTCTTCGGACCTGAGACATTTTCTCACCTTACCAAGTCCTCTCTGCTTTTTGTTATGTGGAGTAATCAGCCTCCTCTCCACATCCCGTCCACCACTTTCATACTGTTCAACAATACTCACATCAGCCGCCAGCAGTTGCAGAATTTCATGCATTCTAACTCGTAGAGGCTGGTGGCTCAGTTCCGGCCCTTGGGGTTGGAGGACAGAGGCTCTTGATTCGGTGCTGCTGCCTGAAGTTTGTCTTTGCTCCCAAACGCTGCCTGCATTCCTTCTCCTGTTTTCCCTTTGGCCCCCTGCAGGAATAGAACACTCATGGGATGAAGTTTCCCCCACATTTTCGTCTCTCTGATGCTTTCTTCTCCTGCAGCTCACTGATTCCAGACAGAGAAAGTCCTCTGCATTTAATGGCTTCTGCAATTTGATTGGGCCCATCCTAACAATCCAGTCACATCTGAAAAGTAACATGTTTACAGGTCTCCAGAACGCAGGCAATCGCAGGATGGGGCAGACTCCACCTAGCAGAGACTACCTACAAAATTTTGAATTGACTGGAGTTTAGTCAATCTATTTTATTTTCTTCCCTGGACATCCTCACTTGAAAACTTCATGATACGCCCTTGCCTATGGTAATAGCTTTTAACCTGGTCTTTTCATTGGAGGACATTCCTTAAAGTAGGAGGAAGACAGGAGGAGGTGGGAGAAACTGTCAGTGCAGGCACAGAACAGATAAGGACCCGACCCCCAAAGTGACCAAAAGCAAGGCTGCAAGGGGGATCCTGAGTGAATTGAGAGAAAATGGACCACGTTACAGAAGTGTCACCATAATCGTTTCATTTTAAAAATGCTACATCTACTTTGTCCTCCCTCGGGCACATTCATTCTTGTTCCTTGGGCACCTTCCCTCCCAATACACATTCACAAAATACACACAACTGGGAAGCACAGAAATTTCTCAAAATCAGTTTTAGCCAAAAACCTCTTCTGGGCTAGAAAGAGAAGCTGGGATTGTTCTCTCAGAATTTAAGATGATAGTTGGCACCAGATGAACACATAGCCAAATGGCTTCAAATAAGGAAATTATGTGTCTAGCTTTTTAGTAGAATGAGGCTTATTGCCTTCTATTTGGCCCCTAGGAAGAAACATTTCTCATCATAATGAATCCTCCCTCACACTAACCCAGAAACATATTTGTGCTTCAACGTGGAACAAAAATATGCATTAGAAGAATGACTGGATCTCTTGTCCTGACTCTGCAAATCCGTCATTTATTTCAATTACGGAAACTGTTTTTCCTCTCTAATTTTTCCTTTCCAGATTCCATTCTCATCCTTTTGTTTCCTTTGTCATCGATGAAGCATAATACAGAAAGGGAGAAATAAAATTTTCCAGAGATAAAGAATGGCTTGAAAAACTTGGTTTTAACACCTCAGATCCTCAGGTTTCCATACATTACAAGAAAAAATGGGATATGAAAAAATTTTGCAAGCATTGTATGTGAACAGCCTCTATACCTTCACTAGATGCTCAGGGTAGAGCAGGGACTACAATAGCTCAAAATGACTTAATGTGATTTCTTAACACTTGAGATTTATATTATAAAACAAATGTGGTGAATTTTTATTTCACTTATTGGTGAAAACACATGCATCAAATCTATCCTCCTGTCAATATTCCAGAGTTGTGTCAAATGACCTTTAAAAAGCATTTCAATATTTATTTGATATGAAATCATTTTATTGTAAGATTGCTTATCCCAAATGCGTTTACCACACTCAGAAAAAGACCTCCAGGCATCCATTTATAGGAATACATCAGATGACCTTGCCAAAATTTTACACTCTGAAATGCCCCTGGGTTTTGCTTATATGAAAAAGGGCCTTTAAAATAATAAATAGTCTTGGCTTGCAGTCATATGAGATTGGAATGTTCATATCTCTGACCCTCAAAAACACTTATTAGTATTCTACTGAACCCTGAGGACCAACCCAAGGAGTGTAAAATGTGATGAAAACATAATCATAATCTTTATATTTCTATTGAAATTTACCTTTTGTTGACAATTTTGCATCATCTTATTTGACGAGGTGTATATCAAGACCACACTATGAGTCCTGTGAACTGCTTCTCCCCTTACCACTGTCTGTCACCTCAGATTTTCTCCTTTACAACCTCTTTCCACCCTCGGGGCAAAATGGATCAATTTAAATGCCTTCTGCTCATGGAAAAAGGAAGGAGAAAAAGCAAGGATGCAGAATATTTGCATTTGTCTTGCGCAAGTACATAGTCACGTAGGTACATAACTACGTATTAAGCACTAGAGATGCAAAGGTGAACAAACAATTCGGCTTTCAATCTCAAAGCGAGAAGAAGCCCAAGAAGGCATTTTCAACAAGGTGAAAGAATTGTCATAATATTTTTTTTTCTCAAAAAGCTTTCTCGGTGCAGTATGGAAAATGCTTTCCTCTCTCAATCCTCACGTTGAGTAGATTGTGACCCTTTTATTTTGTCAGTAATAACTGCCGAACATCTCTGCTTCTCCTAACTCTCAGGGCTCAGGCCTCTGCCGATTCTCACAGGAGATATTTTGGCTAACCGCTGTGCCTGCTTCTAACTGCATCCGGTTAAGTCTCCGGAATTGCAGTGGCCCGCACCAATTCTCCATTGCAAACTGATCCCATCGTTTATGGAGTGAGCTCCATTTCGCTCCCTAACGAAGCAAAACGTCTCATGGTTTAAGAGCCCAGGTCTTTCCCCAGATAGTACTGGTTCCCTTCCTGAGGGCTACACTTTCCACACTGCTGCCTTAGCTTGGGTTTCTATTCTACCTGCTCTCACCTGCTTTTCTGCTCAGTTCCATTCACCCCTTCAAAACGCCCAATAGCAATGTTACCCTCTGAGAAGGTCAAGAGACAAACGACAGTTGACATTCGGGTAACCTCTAAAACCAGGGATTCAACACCCACAGATTCAACCTCAGACCCAAAATATGTGGGGGAAATTGTGTCTGTACTGACTGCTTACAAACCTTGTGTCTTATTATTGTCCCCTAAACAACATAGTAGAACTGACTTGTTACATTGTATCAGGTGTAAGGAATCGAAAGAGGATTTAAAGTAAACATTCAGTCCAATGTCCAACACGTAATAAGTGCCTAGTAATGCATCTATGTAATGAATAAATCTTATTTCACGTGAATATTGCAGACAAACTGAAAGCACCTGTGTAAACACAGGGGAAATAGACATAACTAAAACAATCTGTGAGTTAATCTCTCATGATCTGTGAAAGAGACAATGGAGAAGAGTAGTTTAATACCCTCTAAAACAGATTATCGTGAAAATAAACAAACCAAACTGCCTTGCTAATTAATTCAATAAATATTTAATTAAGCACTTACTGATTGGGACTCTGCTTGTTCAGATCATTTCTAAATATTTAATCACTTGTCTTTAGAAAACACACATTTCAAGAGATTTGATATAAATGAATCTAGAGACAAAGTGCAAGAAATGTTTTAGCTTTAATTTTCTTTGTTATTCTGAAAAGTGTATCCAACAATATAATAAATTACAAATACATAATGTTAAGAATTTTAAAATCACAACATCAAGTGTCTTTTACCATTTATAGTCTCTGAGACAGTACTGAAGTACTCAATAATAAATTGTTTTTAAAAAGGAGGAAATAGAAAAAGTCAAAAACAAGTAACTACTGAGCATGCATAAAACTAAATTTATTATTATATAGATTCAAAATAAATTTTATCTTTTACTAAAACTAAATAAAAGTATTCAAATTTGGATTGCAATTCTGAATACACTAACATTTTGAGGTTTTTTGTTATTGCAGCTCTGAATGCAGTATAATTTTTAATAAAAGAAAAATTTGGTATGGTGTTAGTACAACAAACAAAAGTTATAACTCAGATAAAAAAAAATGGCACAAACGAGTAAATGCAAAAAAAAATTAATTAATTAAAGGCCCTTGTCTTTAGGACAAAACTCAATTGAGCTTTTGACATTAGCTACTGCTCAAGAGAAGATAAGTTCATGCTGATGTTGGTAACTGAACATTAACGAAACACAGTTAATCTGGATCATCACCATCAACTCACCAGAAGATTTTGGATTTTTCTGGTCACTTCTCTGGTTCTTTTTCCAAAAACAGATTCTGGGAAAGAGGCAGTCAAAGGAATCTACTAGGCTGAAGTAGGGTAGAATATGGTGGCCTCTACCAGATGGGTCAGTGTTAGAAGCTAACAGAGAAGCCTCAAATGCTTCCCAGAGTTAGAAATTAAAGCCAGGCATCGCTGCAGTTCATCAACAGGTCGGCAAGACAGTTATATACATTCAGACAGTGTAACAGTTACTAGAACTGATAGCATCAAGAATAGTAACAATAGCCACAAACCCAATTCTTTCTAATTTTGTATAGCTACCAAATGCCTTTCTATACGGAGAAGGAATGCACTAGAAGTACACGAAGCAGTCCTCAAGACCAAGCACAAGCCTAAAGATTGGGCTTGTAAATAGCAAAATCCAACTCAACTCTGAGCACCTGGGGAGCAGGAACTAATCACTGCTCGCTACGTAATCAGAGTCGCAGTATTTGCATCACTCCCCTCAAGAACCAAACATCTGAAAGGAGGACTCTGACTGGACTCCTTTGGATCTTTTGCCCTCCCTTCTTTGCTGTGGGAAGACAGGGAAACTTGACCAAGAGTTTCCACAAATCTCCTCAAAGGGAGGTCAAGTAAAGCCCCTGTGGGAGATCAGGGTCTTGTTAGAAGCAAGAGCAAAGACTGCTGCAAGGTAAAAACACCCGCTCGACCAGTACACTGCCGTGTTTCATGTGTCATGCTCGTAGCCATGTTAATCTTGTCCAACCAACCAGACAAGTGGGAAACTTTGTCTATTATTTCTTTGGGTTTCTTCATGTGCAAGCATGCTGCTACATTGCCAGATCTTTATACATCAACAAAGTCAGGGAAGGGGCACTTGGGACTTTATTCTATTGTCTACCTACATTACTTGGAGGCACTCATATCGTCCAAGTGTCCTCTTTGTGCAGTGTCTTTATCACGTCCAACCTCAGCTTTGCACATGGAAACATAAAGAGACGCCTGTGACTCCAGTGTCATAGCCCTCCACACACAGCCAGTCATCTGGAGTCTCAGGGTGGTGCATGTTGTCAGACCTCCTTTACTGATGAAACCCTCAGATTGCAAACTCTGTCACAGTGCCATAAAATCCTTCTAGAATTGCATAATGTTTGTCTTCCCTTGCGCTTCTTATGAACTATCCTATCCCCATAAACTCATTTAGTCTTTCAGCCAATTTTGCAATCCCTCTAACTGAAAAACATGGGCTTAGATTTTTAGCAAAGAAAAGGCATTTTGCAGGCTACGGGTGCCTTCCACCCTAACTACTTTTCATCCTTCCAGCCTTTCCTCCACGAGTCACTGAAGCTAGAAGCAGAGATCAAAGGTCAGTTCCAATGGGAATAGGAGAAGGAGAAAGAGAGAGGGAAGCTGTAAGGGGCGTTGAAAAGGAAAAGGTAACAGGGAGAAAAGTACATAAATTAATATCTGAAAAGATTATCTAGTCATGCCAAGATCAAGGATTAGCATTACTGGAAGATGGAAAATGACCTGGAATTATTCCAGGGGTAGCTTTTGGAGGCTTTACAGGGACCTTTTACCTAATTCTGGTTCAGACTTACAAGCGCAGCATGGACTCATTTAAAGGGGCAGAAACTACACTGGGATTCCTAGGGGAGAACTCAGTGTTCCTCCTGGGAGCCCATGAAGGAACTACTTCTCTTTTCAATTTTAGGAGGGGTTTACATTTTCATGTTTGTGGTGTATCCTTGTGTGTGCACTTGTGTGTGTATGCTTGTGGGCATCTAGAGAGGGTGCTGTGTAGGAGAAAGGGGTGAAGAGGGATTTATTAATCCTCTATTTTAATATTTTCTTTTTGAAGATCTGTGTTCACCTTGTACAATAGCAGCCGTATTATTGTAGCTCTGCCAGGTGCCCAGTGCTACTTGGAGTGCTTTCCACTTGAATCAACTCGTTTCATCTTTCTGTCCACTCCAGGAGGTTTGTGAGCCCCAAGGAGAGGGGAGGCACAGGACCAGGTAGCAGCAGAGCTGGAATTTGAACCCAAGCAGTCAGGCTCCTGAGGCCCTGCTGAGGCGGTGTACCTCTGGGAGAACTGTATGGAAATTAAACCCTCATGCCTCCATTTCTCCGCACCTCCGAGGTCCCGGGCCAGTTCTTTGATTCATCCTGTTTATACTGAGTACCTTTATATGTGAGGCTCTCTGACTGGCATTCTGGCATTGTGCTAAGGAAAACAAGAGTGAATAACACCCTTCCCGGGCCCTGAAAGAGCTGGCGATTATAATGGGGTGACAGGCAGTCTGGTAGCATTTGTATTTGTCATACAAACCCAAAAAGGTCTGTGATTTTTCCATCTATAATTACACTAAAATGTAATATTATTATGGAAAACACCTGCCATTCATTAGATAAGACTTCTATGTGATTCAATATAAAATATGAAAATGATGTTCATTATTAAGATTCAGTTATAGCCAGGGCTGACGGCCCACACCTGCAATCATGGGAGACTAAGGCCGGGAAGATCATAAATTCAAGCCCAGTCTGAACAGCAAGACTCCCTCTCGAGACAAAAAATACAGAAAGGCATGGAAATGTAGCTCAGTGAGAAGGCCAGGGGTTCAATCCCTAATGCCACAAACAAACAAACAAAAAAATAAAGTTCAACTTTCTGTGAATATACTATATATTTCATTAAAATGTAAAGCTTAATAATTAAAAGCATATATATATATATATATATGTGTGTGTGTGTATATATATATATATATATGCATAGATGTATATATGTAAAGTTTCTGATCCTCTTTCATCGATAAAATCTGCTCGAAAACAATGTCAGCCCTGTTTCAATATTCTGTGTTTAATACTTTGTTTCCAATGCCATCCACTGCTATGGTCAGAGAGCAGCAGAAGTCCTACCGAAAGGCACAAAGACAGGGACAGGTACCTGCCAGATTGTCCACCCGCAGTCGCCATTAACTACCTGTGGCTGTTCGTCACGAGGCAGCGCGTGGTGAAGAGGGTACAATGTGTGAGCTTCAAATGGCAGGTCCACAAGTGAGCCATCGGGTTTTGTAAAACCATGTGCTTATGGGACTCAGAATGACAACGCTCTATGGCTTTTTATAGCCTACACAGATGTAACCGTTCTTCCTCAGCGCCCATTCTAATTCATCTAAGAACAAATTTAGAATAAAATAATCCTCCTCATCATGTAACGAGGAAGCGAAACGGGAGTGGGAAACTGGATGGTCTGCTTGTGTTTACTCACAAGTAGGGGATTCTCGGGCCCTTCCTTACCAAATAACCCCCCTGGAGCCCCTGCCCAGGCATCTCTGCACCCTTCTGGAAAGGACAGGATCAGCAAGATAAGGGACCCCGGAGCCATCGGCCAGGATGGTACTGGGGAGCCATACCACAGGAGAGCTTTAGGTGATAGAATAGCTTTGATGTCTGCTCTTTAGGGGTGGAAGCCGCTGTAGGCTCCAAGCCCACTGTAGAACTAACCCACGTGCCGTTCTCCGTCTCTGACCGAAGCCCTCTCATCCGCGTGTCTCGGTCACGCGTGTCTCACAGAGATCTTTCTCCGTGCCCATGGCCACTCGAGACCCCACCACTGTCAACGTCAGACACTTTCTCTCCAAACAGCCATTTACCATGTGCCACGGATTAGCACTCTGTATCTACTTGCTCAACATCTGTCCGTCCCACTGGGCCAGAACCTCCAGGGTAGAGACCGGCCCATTTTACTCACTGTTGGACACTTGGCGTGTTTCAGAACAGCCTTGAAACCGTTCTCGTGTTTCTCTCCCTGGTTTCTCTCCAACGGCCTGAGGCACCCTACTTACTGCCTGCTGGAAATGGGGAGAAGACATTAAGATTTGTACAATAAGAAGAGAGAGAGAACTGGTTTTTATTTCCTTACATTGCAAAAAAGAGTTTCTTCGACAAGACAGTGGAGTTAAAGGGCAGTAGTATCTTTTAGTTCCTCAGCAGATCCACAACTGAGCACTTAGGATTCAGGTCGCTGCTTGCCTAAGAGGGATTTGCAATGATGAGCAAATCTAGAGCAGAAAAGGAAGAAAGAGTCCAGTTTATGCTGGACTTGTAGGGGCCTGGGGCTGGGCAGTAGGAGCAAGCTGAGTTAGAAGGATCCACAAAATCATTCTCTGAGCCCAAGGCGGGGACGGGTAGCAGGAAAAAACGACCAGGTCCTGACCAAACTGAGTAAGCAAACAGGTTGGGAGAAACCAGGGGGAAATTTAGGAGGGCACGCCTGTAGACCGCCAGGAGGTGGCGCTGTCAGTCTTCGCTGAGAAGGCGAGGAGCATCCCCAGCCAAGATGTTCTCAAAGGGCTTTATTAACAATACAAAGCATTAGATGCGTGGATAGATAGATAGATGACAGATAGATACTAACATATTCATAAATATTGTATTATACTTTTGTGTGTATGTAGGCACTTTATCCGCTGTTATTGTATTTATTATTTACGAAGTGCCTCGTAGACCCAAGCCTAGCAGCTTTCCTTTATGGTCAATTCATATCTTCCCTCCAAACACACAGATGCCCTCTTGGGCAAAAACAATGGGCAGGTAGGGGCCCTGTCCCATCCCAGCGGTCACCGCTCAGGGAGCAGCTCAGGCCACACACGTCACCGCTGAGGGACCAGCGGTCACTGCATGGATTGAAGGGCCTTCCCACCTCCTCCACACGGTAAGGGAACTGGGAGGCTCGCGTTCTCCATGTGAGAAGCGAACTAGAGATCGGTATGGGGCACAAGGTGGTAAAGTGTCCCTGATGGAGCTGGACCCCAGCTGACTAAATACTTCCGTGAAGTGAGAATGGTAAAATTGAAGCTGAACTGACTTTAATTGACAAGTTTAAAATTTTCCCTCCATCCCCGCAGCAGATGAAGGCTCTTGAAAAATCCAGTCAGTCACCACAAGGGAGCCTTTTTTTTTTTTTTTTTTTTTTTCTGCTTATCCAAGTGCAAGGAGAATTAACAGGGCTGGAGATACAGTAGGAATCCAATACGTATTTGTGAGAATATTTAGCATGTATTTAGCTAAATCTATTACTTCTCTATGTTTGCATAACAAACCTAGGGGCCTAACGCAGCATCCTTTAATTTTCTCACACTCCCTAGAGGTCAGAAACCCAGGCACAGTGTAACTGTGCCCTTAATTCGGGGTTTCCCGGGGTAGAGTCAGGTGCCTGAGTCCCACAGGTGGACGCCGGGGTCTTCTCCCAGGTCACTCAGCTCGTGGGCAGAATTTAGTCTCTGGGGTGCAGCATTTTGGTCCTCACTTCCTGGCTGGTTCTTGGAAGGGTTGCTCTCAGCTACTAGGGATTTCTCGGGTCCGAGACATATACCAACCATCTCAAAGCACAGAGTTCACTTGTTCAAAACCAAGAGGAGAATTTCCTCCTCCACTCTTATCTAATTAAGTCAGGCTCGCTTAGAAAAATCTCCTTCAAATCAGTTCAGAATCAACTGAGTAGGGACCTTAATTATGTCTGCAAAAATTTCTTTACCTTTGCCTTATAATTTAATCAGAAGAGTGATATCGCAGCACATGCAGATTTTTCCTTCACTTAACAGGAATGAACTAAGCAGACCATTTACCCATGGTATGGGGTAAGACTCTTGGGGTCCATGTTAGGGTTCTGCCTTCTGAATCAGTCCACCACCCATGATCAGCGAATGTTTTCCACATCCCAGCTGGTGATTTGTAGTCCTCACAGATAAAGACACAATTATATGAGTGCTAAAAAGAAACAAGGCAATGTTCTATCTTCATTTGATAGAGCAAAGGTTTGAACACTCCCTCCCTCCAATCCTTACTCCCCTACTTCCAGTTTGCCACCAAAGTCACGGAGAGAATTGGGTTCAGGAATGACAACCCTTACCAAAACCATTTGTTCCTATTTTTCTTCTCATCGATGAAATGCAATGAGTCTCCTTGACTTGCAGAGATACCCAGTGACTCAAGATACCATAGATAGGAACTTAATGATGGATCATTTGCTATGAATTGATGATTAAACCCAAAAGGCTGAGATGGAATGGGGAGTTACTGTCACACGGTATTGGTAGCATGCAGATTTTGATTAAACTGTGCATTTCAAGTAAGCTAGGGAGCTTCTATCTCATACTACCTTTTCAAAAATAAAGAATGGGCCAGGGCTTTAGCTCAGCAGCACAGCCTCTGCCTGGCAAGCGTGAGGTCCTGAGCTCAACCTCCAGTGCCCCCAAACAAAACAAAAATAAAATAAAGAAAACCTCATCTTAATGATTATCATGAATATCCCCAACCATAAAATTAGTGCTATTATTTTATTTATACAAAGTAAAAAACTTTTACATGTATTACACTGAGAAAGAGCTATAGGAAAAGAGAGGGAGAGAATCACTGGAAAATAAAATATAATCTTTGAGAAATAGCAGGTGTTCTGCTGATATACTGAATAACTGGGCTATGTCTGTGATTTGCTGATTCTGTGCCAAACACTTCTTTAGGAAACCTCTGATGGAGAAAATGGTACCCAATGGAGAAGAAAGACCATCCTAAGGTTGAGGATCACAAGCAAGAACCCGATTTTCATCCAATTGGCTAACCAGAGTCCGAGTGAGAATCTACCGACAGCCTTTCTAAACATATTCAGAAAACAGCCTTAAACCTCTTATTCACTTTCTGTCACCTACACACAGAAGGTTAGAAAAGTGACTTTTCATTTTATCCCAGCAGGAGCAGCCACGGATCCCACCTCCAGTCTAGGAAACATAAGGGGAGGTAAGGAAGCTGGGATTCACATGAGGAGCCTTTCTTGCTCCTACAGAGAAAGGAGGGGAGGAAAAAGTCTGCTGCTTGCTTCCACTACAGCCTGCACCCGAACGCCTGAGATGACAGAGCTCCCAGGGAGCACTTCCCTCCTCTGACAGCCACATGGGACTATGAGAATCACAGAGCCATCCAGCCAGACTGACTTGGAAGCCACCGAATGAACAGCAGAACCAACCGATTTTTTGTTACATGCTAAAAATTATCCCCTGCTGTGTGCATAAATATCAGTCAGATATTCAGGTGAATCCAATTTAACTGGAGAGCCAGCAATCTGAGAGGCTTGTGAATTGTGCGGGAGCAGGGGGAGTAGAGTAATTGGATGATAACCAGGAGTGACAGCAAAGCCGATGAAGGTGTCCTGGTTTGTTTACTTGGCTTTGTTCTGTTCCCCAGGAAAGAGAACAACGACCGTACATGCATCTGGATTGTAGAACCCTGTCTTTTTGACCAGTTGGCCAAACTGTGATGAATTTCATTGTATTTTGTCTTACTAAGAGAACATCTCCTTATTTAAGGGTATTTGGTACTAATTCATCTGTCTTTCTTTCCTCTGAGGGTTTGTATTGCTTAAAGATCATGCACCAGCAAGAGGGCTGATAGCTGTTACGTATCCAGAGGTTAACAGGATGGAATTATTGCCCATAGACATCCAAAAGCAGGAGGAATCAAATCTTGCCAAATTCCATTAAACTGTGCTGAGGGGTGGCAGAAGTTGAAATTGCACTTTTTTGAAATATGCATGGATTTGAACAGTTGTGAAAGGAATGCTCTGACAGTGGAGAGGGAGTATTTGTTAACAAAATTAATTTAGACTTTAAAAATATGGAATACTTACATAAACAAGTGACTCTTTTCCCCAAAAATCACTATTGGGCCCCTTTAAACATTAAATCCCCTTGGCAATAAAGAAAGAGCTGCAAAGCTCTGAACCTAAACTGCTCAGGAATAATGCCAACAGAAGTTTGATTAGAACACAAAGATAATTTCACCAGTTCCAATATGAGAAAATGAAGAAATACTTATGGATTTATTCACTCAGGAAATATTGCTTGATTATTTACTGATGTGTCTACCAAGGACTATACTGTCCAGGTCTCAGACCTGCCCCACTAGAGCATAGAAACATGTAACAAGAAAGAGATCTTTATAGGTAATTATACCATTGTATTCCTGTACATTTACATATACTCTAATGTATATTTCTCTGAAGGAAAGGAATGAAGTACTTAGAAAATTTAAATAGATTCTAATATCACATAAATGATCCTGGAGAAAGTGGTACTGAGCTTGGACTTGAAGAATAATTAAGTATTGGTCAAATGAAGAGCCAGCATTCTAGGTCAGGAGAATGTGTCTTAGTCACATTCAACTTTGCAGAATACTTTTACTAAAATATGTAACATAACATGAAAAATTTGAAACATGACAGTAAGAAGCATTTGCACTCGTTTGTTACAAACTACTTGATATAATAAACTTGAAAGGAAGAAAGGTTTATTTTGGCTCAAGGTTTCAGAGGTTTCAGTCCATGGTCACTTGGCCCTATTGCCATGGGTCTGTAGTGAGGCAGCACATTGTGGTGGGAGCACATGGTCAAGGAGATCTGCTTACCTCAAGGTATCTGGAATCAAAAATACAGAGAGGAAAGCTTCAAAGTCCAAGTATCCACATACTATAGGTTACTCTTTCAATGACCCAACCTCCTTCCCTTACAACATACATGCTGAAGATCTCACCACCTTTTTATAACACCACAGGCTGGTGTCCAAGCTCTAACATGTGTACATGTACAGGACATTCAAAATCCAGCCTATAGTGAGTTGGAAACATAAACTAGCATCCACATGGTGAGAGCTGCCCAGGCCCTTGTCAGTACCATTTCAACCTGTGCCTGTACCTCCGTTCCACACCCCGTTCCTAACCCTACCAACACCAAGAAGCTGGTCTTCTTTGAACTAAAGACACGAGGGGTGATAAGGGGGCTCTCAGCTGGTAATTTCTAGCAACAAAGAAATGACACCCACTCTTTTCCCTAAAATTCCTTCAAAGTCTCTTCTTCCAGAAACACTGCTCATGTGGAAAAAGAAATAAAATGAAATGTAAGATAAAACGAATTTATTTGGATCAGAAGTATAGACATTACTTTTTTACCATTCATCTACAAAATTATGCCATTTAACTTTAAAGCAACTTTAAAGCTCAAGTCAGAGAGAATACCTCCATTATGGTAATACTGTTAATTCAATTCTAGAGAAAATAGTGTGTACATACACACACATGTAAACATAGGCACTCTAAGGCTATAACAGATGTTGAGAAATATTCCAAGAAAATGCTATATTTTGAGGGTGGGGTACCGAACCTAAACCCCCGTGTATGTTAGGCTGTACCACCTAGCTACCTTCCCACCCCAAGAAAATGTTCTACAGGTCAGCCCTAACACTCCCATCAGAGATCCTGTTTCAGACAGCTCCAAGAAGACAATTTCTATAACCTTCTTACATACTTCTCTTCAACATCATAAAGGTTGCAGAAACTTTTAACTAAATAGAAATTTTAGTCTACTTCCTTCCACTCATATTGACCAGAATTTTTGGCTCTGTAGCTATTTTGGGACAAAACATTGCCATTTATTTTTAAAGGTGTAAAATTGTCATAGCCTCCCAAATTTTAATTACCATTTTTGCTATTGTGTTTGTTATTTATGCAGCACCATAAAAGTATGATAGTCTTTATGGTAAACATATCATCATAAAAATAAACAAAGACAAATAAAAAGTCCTTTGCTCTAAAGGAGCTATCAGCAAGAACCTCCTGATCTCCCCAACATATCAATTTAATGAACTGAGCAGCTAAGATGATAAAGTACCAAGGCTCTTAATTTATTCCATCCCATTAATTTTCTTCTATAATGTCAGAAAAAACAAAACCAGAACTGAGTATGAAAAATAATATACACAGAAAAGAGAATGTCAGTGCATGCATTTGGAGTGTGGGAATTCTCATGAAGAAAAATTTTCTTCCTAGGAGAGTTTGATAGTGCAGGCTAATAAAATGCCCTATCCCATGTGTCTGCCCTGATATTCATGGACACAGAAGCTGTACTGAAACAGATCTCAATTTCTTTCTTTCATGAACCAAGGTACCAGATCTGTAATTCTGGCAGTCTCAGCATAAACACGGACTTAAATTTAGGATGTATCAGACTAGAGCCGGGCATGGTGGCGCACGAATGTAATCCCAGCACTCGGGAGGCTGAGGGAGGAGGATCACTGTGAGTTCGAGAACAGCCTGGGCTACATAGTGAGTTCCAGGCCAGTCTCAACTACATAGTGAGACCCTGTCTCAAACAAACAGACAGAATAGAGCACCAAAGATCCAAGACTAGGTTTCTGTATTGGGATTACTGGAAGGAGACAGAAACACATTTTGAAGTGCGTATTCTAATATCACTTTTCATGGGAGTATGTACTGCACAGGTCCAGTATACTATCCCTTTTGCCATATTCCTACCTCCATATGTAAATATAGACTAATGATACTCTAGAATTAATATTTTACATCTTGAACTTTTTCTTAATCACTGACTACAATTAAATAAAACAAACAGACATAAGCATATGTAGTAGAGAAAATTTGAAAGACTATAAAGATTTGAACCAGTAACATAAAACATCGAGACAAGACATTAAGTGAGCTGTTTTGTTTATTATAAATATAAATGAAAAGGAAATATTTACACATTAGATTCCTTGAAGATACTAAAAACATCACCCATCTTTGTATGTGTGAAGGTTCTTCTTCACCACCTTTTTTGCTTGCTCTGTGTTTTATTGTCAATTTTAGGGCTTAAATTGTACTTTGTGCAAAAGTAAAAAAGAAAAGCAATATTACAATGGCCAAAGGGTGAAGTTCCTCTTAAATGAGGTTTGACATTCCAGTGTCTGTTTTTTACAAGGGAGGAAGATGTATACTTGAATTTGGCTTTTCTCAGTGTTACGGACTGACAGCGTGTGTGCCCCCAGGTTCAAGTGTTCAAACCCTACTGGGAATGTGATGGGATTAGGGATTAGGATTTTAGGGTAGTAAGTAGATTTACATGTCATCATCAGGGTGGAGCCCTCATCAATGGGATTGGTGCACTTGTCAGAGAGGGGAGACAGCTGGTTTTCCCTTTCTGCTCTCTGCCGTGTGAAGACACAATAAACCAGCAATCTGCATCTTGGAAGAAGGATGTTAACAGGGCCTGACCATCCTGGAAGCTTTATC
The DNA here is from genome assembly GCF_012274545.1 of Fukomys damarensis. NCBI lineage: Eukaryota > Metazoa > Chordata > Mammalia > Rodentia > Bathyergidae > Fukomys > Fukomys damarensis. Next base: position 68,319,515 of record NW_022900950.1, on the reverse strand, counting down.
TCAGACTTCTGGCTTCCAGAAATTGAACAGTGATTAAGTCTTGCTTATAAGGTGCCCCATTTATGGTATTTTGTATAGATTTCTCAACTGGTCTAGCTTGCTGAGTGGAATCTCCCTTGATTCCTGTGACTTTTTCTCAGCTCATTCTAAACTCAAGTTGGGAAGGGAATTGTAGCACCCTGGACCTCCTTCAGCCACAGGAGGGCTTAAAGCAGAAATAAACTAGGCTTTAAATTATCCCTTGGATCTTAACAACCACTTACATCACTCCACCACACCACTCTAGTTTCTTAGCACTTTCCACGTCTAATGTCATCTTTCCGATGTATTTGCTTTCTTGATAGTTTGATATTTATCTCTCTGCTCTCTGTAGAACTCACAACCCATGACAGCAGAAACTTTTTCCCCCTGGGTTTTCAGCATCGAACAGTACCTAGTGTAATACTGGGGCACAAGCCATTTCCCAATAATAAACCGTACTGCCTAAATGACCTAATATTTTCACTCCTACCTTCGGCATTCCTTCGTTCCTCTCAGGTAGATAGTGGCTACTGTGAGGTCTTCTAAAACAACCTGTTTAGCCTGAACCTGTGGGTGGATTCCATTTTCCAACTGAAAGCCCTTAGCAGAGGTGATTGAACAGGACCTGGGGCTAAAGTCTTTCCTGTGGAGGCTGCCATTTCAAGGTCATTTTCCTAACCCCTGAGTTTGAGGAGCTGTTAACAAACACAACACAAATTGCAGATGCCAGATGAAAAAGCCCGTCCTTCTGGAGCTGTGTCCCCTTCCACCCCTCGCTGGGGTCACCTCACTTGAGTGGGACTCCGCTGCAGGCAGCAAAAAACACACCCACTAACATAAGCTACCATTCTGAGAGAGACAGGCAATAGCCAGTCAAGGCACTGAGGGCTGGTTGAACATAACGGAAAGCACCGTATACAATGTTCACTCATTAGAGACCAAAAAATCCTAATATCTAGTACAACGAATTAGTCCTTGGAATATCCCAAAGCAATGAACTGACAGAGGTGGTCTCTCTCTTGCAAACCATGTCCTTTAGTTTCTTTTCTTTTTCCCCTACTCCATGAACTCTGTCAGCTTATGAGCTGCTTTTCAGGATGTAATAGAAACTGAGTGTATTGGTGCACACCTATAATACCAGCACTCCGAGGCAAAAGGATTGAAAATTCAAGTCCAGCCTGGGAAATTTAGCAACTTAGTGAGACCCTGTCTCAAAAGTTTAAAAGGAAGGAAGGTCGGGATCTAGCTCCAAATGCCCTGGGTTCAATCCTCTGTACTGAGAACAAAAATAGTAGGGACCAGTGAACCAGGTAAGGAGAAAGAATGTTCTAGCCATAATATCTGTTTCTTTTCCAACTACTTAACCACTTCTCTCAAATCAGTAGCACATGCTCTGGTTCTCCCACTTGCTGCAATTTCCTTATGATTCTAGTATTAACATCAGCTGCAAGAAACAGAAAAACTCAAAACTAATAATGGCTTAACCAAAATTAAGATATGTTTTTGTCTCGGGCAGAGAAAGGTAAAGCTGTGCTGATGATACAGAACTCCAAGGTATGGACTCTCAGGCTTCTGTTCTATATCTCTGTCATGCTTGGTTCCAACCCTAGTCACCCTTCCATCACCATAACAAAATATCTGACATAAATCAACTTGGAAGAAAGGTTTATTCTGGCTCATGGTTTCAGAGGTTTCCGTCCATGGTCCCTTGGCCCAGCTGCCTGTGGGAGCATATTATATCAGGTAACAGAAGAAGCTACTCACCTCATGGCAGCCAGAATGCAATAAAGCGAGGAAAGGGTGCCAACATCCCTTCCAGGGCACACCCTCAATGATGTGACTGCTCCCCAAGAGACCCTTCCTCTTAAGGATTCTACCACCTCTTAACAGTACCATGGGATGAGGACCAAATCTCTAAGGTCGGGGCCATTGATGGGCACTCCTTATCCAATTTCTGATACCTTTGGTTCAAGATGGTGTAGTGTTCATTACAGACAGCAGTGTGGAGGAAGGGACAAAAAGAGAAAGGCCAGCAATTTCTTAAGGAACGGAACTGGAGATGTGTCTGATACATCTATGTTCATCTTTGAGCCAAGAATTTAGTCTAGTAGCTGAAACTAGCTACTGAAGAAGGCAGCAAATGTAACTTTATTTGAGGTCATGTATGCCCAGATAGATAACAATCCTTTTACTCGTCACGGATGGAGAACAGATTCCAAAGTCAACTAGACTCTGCCACAGAAACATTTCCCAAATACAATGTTAAGCAAGAAACACAAATTGTAGAACAATACATACAACATGATTCCTTTGGAGGAGTTTAAAGTTTTTTACTCTACATATTTCCAAATTGTTTAAATTCTCATCCTTAGGCTGTGTTTATTATTTGTGCTAAGTAAAACTTCAGAGAAATAAAGACACCACCAGCTCCAAATCAAAGGCTTGTCTACAGTGTATAACCTCATCTATCCACTGTATCGTGATGCATAATAACAGGTGAGCCCTGGCAATGGGACCCTAGGTCCTGACAGTCCAGCTGGGTCAACTTCTATGAATTCCTTGAACTCAGTGCTCCTCTCCCACCGGTTTTCTCTTCCACCAACAGTACCCAGCTTGCAGGGTTTCAGGGAAGGTTTCAAATAATGCCTGTGAGGCAGTCAATAGTCATTTCTATTTTATTATCTATATTTTAAGAAATCATACAATAAAGGACACAATAAGAAGAATAAATATGATTTTTTAAAAAATGTACAAAACACTCCTGCTGTAAGCAAGGATGTAAGCCAGTGGTGAACATTCTCAAGCTTTCCACGATAACAGATCGCCCCTGTGGTATGTTCTGTGCCTTAGGGTTACTAGCACTGCTGTTCTGAAAGAAACAGGCCATAGCTGACCAAGGTGCTGAGGGCTCGTTGGACATAAGGGACAGCACTGGAGACAATGTTCACTCGTTAGAAATCCTAATATCTAATACAATACATTGGTCCTTGGAATATGGCAAGGCAATGAACTGGCAGACACGGTCTCTCTCTCTTGCCAACCACGTCTGCAATAACACTTGGTTTCAAAGTTAGATGCAGCTCTGATTTTCCTCCTGGGTGCATTCAGACTACTTTGGCCTTAGACAGCTCCTGTTTGTGCTAAATCCAGGTTTTGACCTCAATATAATTAATGCTCGAGTGAGTGTCATCACCCCAAGCCTGCGGAAAGGCAGCTCCGCCCCTGGAAGTGCACCTAGGTGACTGGATGTCCGCGGTGACCCACTGGTGCAGTCATGTCGTATCTCATAGTGGGTACAGTAAGGTCGGCTGCCAACTCCATAATACCGTGGCAATCCTTTTAATCACCTGCACTGCAGAGCAAATGTTGTGTTCTCACAGGGAAGGACGTGACCCATTAATTATCCCGGAGTCAGTGATAGGTTCTAGATGTTCTCTCCGGCACCCTCACTCTCCTCAGAGTCTTGTTGTGGAGTGTGTGATTTGCCCCTTGACTTGGGCTACGTGACTTACTCTGAAACACAAGGAAACGTGACTGTGCCCGGTCCATGACTTACGAGGCCACACAAATGTCCATTTGTCCTCTCGCCATCCCATGGAGAAGCAAATGTTTTGCTGGGTGTGCCTCTCGGGAGAAGGCTGAGAAGCACATTGGGCAGAGCAACCCCGCTGACAGAGATTGCAGTGCGGAGACACTGGCCTAAGCAGAAACCTCCCAAGGAAGGCACGGAGCCTAGTCCTGTCTCTGAGGTTTGAGGGTTATTTCCTAGGGAAGATTACTGTGACCACAGCTAATTAAAGCAGCAGCCACATACAGGTGTAAATGTATAGTGGATGTAGTATTTTACCATGGATATTTAAAAGCACATGACAAAAATATAATGTAGGTAACTTTACCTAGATGTCACAAGAAAAGAGGCCCCTCTGCATAAAAGCCCATGCCTGTCAAGGGGCACTGGTAACCATCTAAAATCTGAAGGAAATTCTTGACTCCAAAATATGGGAAGAAAAATTTAGCATCACTGAATTGAATACCTACAAAATGAAACTGTCTGTCAGCTAGACAACTAAAATTCCATTCATTTTGTACTTAATTGCAAATTGTTTTTACTGTGAGATGTGGGGGCCAGGGATTTTGATCCCCAGTACCAAAAAAAAAAATGAGATGCAGATCCACTGTAGGGCATTTGATTGGTGGTATAGTGGTTTTCTCTCTCTGGATCTTACACACACACACACACACACACACACACACACACACACACACACACATCCCTAACACGCTTCACTGAATCCACAGATACAGAGAATCCTCTGTAAAGTTTGATCCTCACATCGACCACAATAAAGGAGTTTTCCTAGTGGAAAGTACACTCGAAAGCAGCAGAAGAAGGTCAGGGCCAAGTCTGGTTCTGCGACAACCCGCTGGTCCTGTCCCCAGACCAAGATGCTGCACATCAGAAAAAGCAAACTCTTCCTCTTTTAAGGCTTCTTCCCACCTTGAACTCACAGAAATTCTTCTGCCTCAGCCTCCCAAGTCCTGGGACTACAGTCATGTGCCACCATGCTCAGCTTAGCACAACATTTGCATGGCTAAATCCAAATTACATCCTTGTGTTTTGGTCTCCTCCAAAAGGCTATGACTTTTCTCTGAAGCAGGATTATCTATTTTTCTTTGTGTTCTCAGCTTATAGTACACTGTCCACTACCCCATATATGTAAGTATGTGTTATGAACTAAAAACCAAGCCTTGTTGCCTCTCTTAGATCCAGGTGGGTGGAGGCAGTCACAGAGAGAGTCACTGATGTCCTTTCAACACCAATCATAACAATTAGGTTCTTCCAGGAGCGAGTGCCTGACTGGCCCTTTCCAAAGCAAAATGGTGTGCTGACTGTTTCAGTACCCCTGAGTGGAATCCGTTCTACTGTTAAATCAAAGTGAAAGTTATAGCCTTTCTCAGAAAGACCCAGCCATCCCTCTGTGGGTAACTTTCCAAAAGAATGAAAAGAATCGTACCACAGTGATATATGCTCACCCACCCATGTTTAGAGTGGCACATTTTATAATAGCTAAAACTTGGAAACAGCCCAATTGCCCATCAGTTGGAGACTGGATAAAGAAGATGTGGTTTTTCTATAAAATGGAGTACTACTCAGCCATAAGAATGAGAAATTGGATTCATTCATAGGAGAAGGACTGCATATTTAGGTCATACTCTCAAGTGAAATAAATAAGTCACATGTGTAAATACCAGTTAGTTTCTCTGATGTGAAAAACTAAAAGTGTAAATAAGATCCAAATGGTATAATTGACATGTGAAATAGGAAGAAAAGGACTAAAGGTGTAGAAGAAGTGGGAAGGATAGGGGAAATCAGGGAAAAGAAAAAAATATGAGAAAACAAAAATATGGAAACAAAGTTTTTGTAAATAGGGAAGGGAGGAGGGAGTGAAGGGAGGGCAGGGGTATGGGGAAAAGATGAGAACCGAGACCTGTCCTGTAAAGGTACAAGATCCCAATGATGAATGTAACTGTACTGTATACCTAAAATGTACCGATAAACTCAATGAGAAAAAAAAAAAGAAAGACCAATCAGTCGTTTTGAGTGTTTAGTGATAGACTTTCCATTGCAGAGATTTTTTTTTTTAATTCTGATGATTTTCACTTCCCTAGGTAGACAAGGAGCCATCTCACAATAATAGAAATAACAAGGGCAAATGAAGGGAGTTGCTTTTCATTAGTCTCTCCACTGCTTGTGTAAAAATGGATTCTGACAGCTTTGATAATCTCCAGGCAACCTTCAGCCATTCAAGCATCACACAGTGATTTGTGTCATAGTGAAAAATCATCTACAGGTGCCCCAAGACACAGTCATATAGATGCCTTCTATATGGTAAAGGTTTTCAAACTAACTGAGAAATTACAGGTCACCTGGCCCAAATCACATTCATCAGTGTGTTGTATATCATCTGACTTCTAACCGTTACAAGTATTTATAATAATGGAATATATTGTTTAACACAACGAAGCCTGAAAAGGCTCATTAACTCTAAATTTGGTTTACTATCTCCACTTCTTTTCATTTGCAAACTCACGATTCTGTAGTTCTATAATATTAGCTTAATTATGTGCACAGTGAACCATCCCTAAATCTAAAGTCATGTTTGGTTTAGTGCAAGATAAATATTAATGTAGGGATCTTTCCTTCTGAAATGATTTTCTAAACACTTTCGTCCATTTCGTTTATCTTTTTCTACACTATAGCAGACATTAGACATTATAGAGTCATATAACTGTATTAGGTGAAGATCTTGGAGGTCAGAGATTAGAAAAATGTTTTATTTAAACCCTTTTTATTTGACGCATGACTATCAGAAGCTAAGTAATTTGTATAAAGGTACAAGAACTATACAGTTATTTTTATAAATGAAAAAAAAATGAGTGGTAAACATTGTAATAAAGTAAGAACTACAAGCGAAAGGTTAATGTGAGCAGAAGAATAAACAATTAGAAAGGTACATTTAAGAATTCAGAATCAAACCTAAATAGATCACTCAAGGGAAAATGAATCCATGCCAGACCGTCTACTTTAAAATTACACATGAATTTTTTTATTATGATACCTGGGCCTTTTCCTGGTACTCAATGTGTACGTATTTGTTTCTATTTTCTAAATAAAGTACTTGGATGACTCAGCAAAATATAACCCTTTAAAACTACCTAAAAAATTGTTATTTATTGATTAATCTTGTTATTGTCTGTTTTTCTAAGAGTTTACACACTTTTAGGTTATGTGCAAAGTTTTACAATTATTCTTTGTAAAGGCATCTTATACAAAGTTACATACTTTTAGATTTATACAGATATATGAATATCACATTTGTGAAAACATTCATCAGGATATCAATATTTCCACTGTATTGCAAATTTCTAATTCCTTCGTTCATTTCCTTCTGCCTGGAGGTTTCCTGTCTACATTTAATCTTGTAGCAATCGATTTGCTTTTTCAGATAAACCAGAGAGCTTTTAGATCGCTCTCCCTGCCACCATCTTTTGCAGTAGTCTATTAAAGTTTTGATTCTTATAGAAGAATAGTTTTTTAATTTCAGCATGAATCAGAATTGCAGGGGGGACTTGTGAAAACACACAGGACCACTGGGGCCCCATAGCTCTGGGCTGGGACCTAGTAATCTGCATTTCTAATAAGATGCCAGGTGACCTTGGTGTTAGTGGGAGACTGGCTCTAGGTCTCAGCCTGGGGACATCTTTTGTGACAAGGGATTGTTGGAAAGTTGTCACAGTGTCACCCTTGTGGATTGTGACTGATCAAACTAGTCAGGGAGTCTAAAAAAATAACAACTGGTATTCGACTGTGGCTGAAATGTCAGGTAAGCAGATCAGAAATAAGAAAGACATTCTAAGTTGAGGTGTTGAAGTGCTAAAGTGACGTTCCAAGTCTGCAGACATTGAGAGCTTTTAGGTTCCTAAAACTGTCATTAAAGCTACCTCTCATCCTGTGCCATGGCGGCTTCTCCAAACGCAAGTTATCTCTCTACTTCTTCCCGCCTTCCAGGGTCCTTCGATCCGCTTTGACCTGACATTTCTAGAGTGCCACTGTAAAAGGACGCATTCTTTTACAAGGCTGGTTTGTTCTTATCTCCTAGGCTTTGTCAAAAACAGATAAACAAACAGACAAAACTTCTATCCTTTTACGTTGCTTTCCTCAGTGGAGTACAGCTCTGTTGGAATAATTTGTGATCAAATCGTTGGGAGTTGTTCAGCCCTAACATTCTTTTGTTTCGTTTTGTTTTTGTTATCTCCAGTTTTTTTAGTATACGTTGGTGAGGAGTAATAATCACATTTATCTTGGGGAACTGCACACACAGGGCCTCTGGATCATTTGTACTTCCCTCCCCTTCCTTTCTCCTTTCTTCCTCAGACCCCCTTCCCACTCCAAAGTCTACCTCCCTGTTTCTTCCCATGTCTCTTTTATTTCCCTCTTGAAATTATTTATATTGTGATTTTTCTCATATGTAAGTGACAGCTATCTTCCTGAATATGATTTTTTTCACTTAGCAAAAAGGTCTCAGAAATCCATCCATGTTCCTACAAATAACTCAAATTTATTTTTCTTTATGGCTGAGTGATGCTCCCTTGGGCATTTATAAGGGTATAAATGGGCAAACAGGCTGTTTCCAAGATTTAGCTATTATGAGTTGCTGCTATAAACATAGGTTTCTGTGTGTCACGGTAATATAACATCTTTAATTGTTTCAGGAAGATACCCAGAAGAGATGGAGTTGGCTCAATGAAATCTCTACTTTTAGTCTCTTGAGAAATCTCCATACTAATTTCCTTTCTTTCTTTGTGAGATAGGATCTGGCTGTGTAGTTCAGGCTGGCCTTGAACTCACTATGTGGCCTAGGCTGCTTTCAAACTCATGGTGATCCTCCTGCCTCAGCTGCCCAAGGGCTGGGATTACAGGCATGCACTACCACACCCAGCTTGTGCTTATTTCCTAGTGGTTACTCCTTTATATTCCCACCAAAAATGCAGAAGGTCTCCTTTTTTCCCCTTCACCTTGCCAGCCTTTGTTGTTTTTTGAGTCCTTGATAATAGATATACTTACTGGAATAAGATAGAATCTCAGTGTTATTTGATTTGCGTTTCTCTAGTATTCCTTAGTAAATATTTTTTCATGTATGTCTTGATAATTTGTACTTTGAGTTATCATTTCAACCACCCATTTTTTAAATTGAGTTTATTCCTATTTTCCATTACAAACCCTGTGGAATAAGCTATTTTTAATAGGGGAGAGAAATCTGGATAATTTTCATTGCCAATGCCTGGAACACTTTTACTTCCTTTTTAGCCAATAGAGAGTAGAATGTTATCTGTCCAGAGATAGAGACAAAATCATAGTTTTGCTTGAAGGAATGTAAACAATGGCGTGGCATTGTCTACAACATTAAAAACTGAAAACAGGCAAAATGGCCAGTGAGGTGGCTTCCTCCTCCTTGGAAGGGCTGCTGCCTGATCATGTGACATTCACAGTCTTCCTGAATGAAAAGATAAGGGTGGGGGAGGCACACTGCTTTTACCTGCCTTGACACAGAGGAGACACACCTGACACCGAGTCAGTCTACGGAAAGTGCTACGCACATCCTCCACAGAGGATGCAGGCAGTCTGTGAACACTGTCTCTGTGATGGTAGGACAGCCCGCCACGGAGTGAACAGGGAAGGAAACAACCTGGTGAAGCTGCAGGCGTGTGTGTGTGTGTGTGTGTGTGTGTGTGTCATTTGAACTTTACAGATAAAACCTTTATTCTGGTGATTTCCCTCCTCCCAAATACCAAAGTACAGATGAAGGAGGAAGAAAAATACCAGTAGGTCTCAGCCAACTAATTTGTATCTCTGAATTCATTTTATTTTGTCTCAATATTCTATGATGTATATCTTTCACTTGGCAGATCTACTTAACTATAGAACTAACTCATGGACAGACTGAAGGAAAATGAGAATGGATCATATTTCAATACCAAGAGGGTAGGATGGGCCGGAGGTACTCTCACCGGCCTCTTAGACTTGTATGCTTAGGTTTGTTTGCTTGCTGCTGACAAAAATCAAAGGAGGCCATCCATTTTGGTGGAAAAAAAGAAGGATAAAAGGATTTATTAAAAGCATGTCTGATGTCCGAGGAGATAGAGGGTCCATTTGCCTCAAATCACCATCTCACTTTGTACAGGTGCGTAAGTCTTTTATAGTGAGGAAGGGGTGAGGAAAGGACAGAGAAATGATCCCGAGCACCACACCTGCTTTATCGCTTTCAGCCATCTTCAGTTCACCCTCTGTGTGCGTGTGTGTGTGTGTGTGTGTGTGGAAACGAAACCAGTTAGCTCTGGCCTCCTGAGGTCAGCATGTGCCTATTGTTGCTTCTTTACTGGTAAGGAAAGTTTATGTGCTCAACAAGAGAAAGTTTGAAGAAGTTGCTCATCTCTGAAAGAAAAAGAAATCTACCTTTTAAAGCTCCATTTTGTAGTGCCAGTTACAGCAGCAGGATCTACATGCCTTGCATGTATGAACTTATTTAGTGCTTGCATTAACCCTGTAAGCTACATTCATTATTACACAGGAACATGCAATAATACAGTATGTGTTACGTCAAAGTCACATAGCTGAGAGTCACAACACCACACAGAAAGCGGTAAGTGAAATGTCACGGAGAACAAAATTGGTTATGTCAGTTCAGTAAATGTTAACTAAAGATGGACTCTCCACAGTTACAGTTCTAAAAGCCTTGCGAAGTCAGTGCGTTATATAACAACTCTAGCATCATTTCACAAGTTTAAAAACAGGCTAGTCTCCCTGAAGTAACAAATTCTCCTTTTGTGGAATAATAGTGACCTCTAGTGGCTGGTTTGACATGGTGCTGATATGTTCCTCAACCTCCTTTGAAAGTAGATTCCAGAAATAATATGCACATTTTCCAGATTTTAAATCCTACTCTACTCGTTTTAGTTTGTGTGTGGAGCATTTATTATGCTGTTGATGCAGTGTGGGCACTAAGAGGGATTCACAGAAAGAGCATGAGGTGAAGAGTCAGAAGCCCTGAGCCACACGGAAGACGCATGAACCTAAAAGCTGCTGGATTCTGGGCTCCACCTTTACTTACTTATCTGAGCCTTGGCCATTTCATGGCTCTGTTTTGCAGCCTTCCTTATAGCATAATGCACATGGCAATTAGGAGGTGCTAATAGGCTGTCATCTGGTCTTACTCCTCCTTTAGAGTTAGTAAACATACCGAAAAAGCCACCACATATGGGATCAATATAGAAATGGGCAACAGAGAATTTCAAGCCAAAGAACAAGAGAAAGACAGTGCTTACGAACAGCTAAAATATGAGTGCAGCTCCAAGTGCCCTGGAGTTAACCTATGCCCCCCTGGACATATTGAACTTAGCACAGCAGACACCAACACGTGCCACTTTCTTCCAGATTCTCCGTTACTGATAAGAGCTCTGGTTTTGTTTCGGGTTCCAGCTCCCCATATCCAAGAAATCATTAGTCACTAAATTGATCACAGTCTTCTGCCTTCAGCAGTGACTGACTTTGGTCAGGGTTACGTGGACCCAAACCACGCCAGTGGGATCGGAATGGGGGTGGGGGGGAGCGGTGTGGATGGCCATTTTTAAAATGGCTTTTATGGCTATTTAAAGGAAGTGATGCACTCCCCACCCCTTTTTAAGTAAAAGATATCATTGCCTTTCCATGGAGCACCTCAGATTTCTGCAGCTGTCTATGAGCACAGGAGGAGACTTGGATGGTGCACAGAGCAAGGCAGAGTGAAGAAATGGAAAGAACCTGAGCTCTTGACAGAAATCCTGCACAGGGGGCTCAGCCATCAGCTGTAAGCTGTATTTAATTGGGAATTCTGTCACCTGCAGGTGGAAGCATCCTCACCTTTTCAACACAAAGGATTGCCCCCCCACCCCGCCTATGTGCTCAGGAATGCCTGGTCCTTGGTGGGTTTATTCCTTTGAATCCTCGTCTGCAGCAAAAATTAAGTATGATGTACACCTGTGTTTGGTCACCTTTTCATTGCTGGGACAAAACGTCTGACCCTGACAATTAAAAAGAAGAGAAGTTTAATTTGTCTCTCAGTATCAAAGGGTTCCGTTTATGGTCAGCTGGCTCAAAGTAGGGTTTGGGGGGAGGGGACTGGCAGAGGACAGCTTTTCAACCCATGAAAACCAGAAAGAAGAGAGGGCAGAAGGAGAGAGAGAGAGAGAGAGAGAGAGAGAGAGAGAGAGAGAGAGAGAGAGAGTCAGTTATATGTTCTAAAGGCATGCATCAACCCCCTGAGAACACATTCAGCTATGAATTCATCACGGGACTAATCCACCAATGAGTACAATGCCCCTGTGATACAATCACTTCCAAAAGGCCCACCTCTGACACACGAGAGTCTGGGGAAACAGTATAGACCGAAGCCATAAAAATACTCTATTAGAACAACAGGAGTGTAGACAACAGAGAAATTGTTTTGAAGAAGGAAGTATTAGCAAAATATCTAAGTTTGATACAATATCTAAGCATTTATTTTAATGAATAGGCACATAGGTCCTATCTTCTGGCATTATGTGGCTCCTCCGTGCACCTTTAGTATTGATAGAATTAAGAAGCTACACTTGAAACCCAGGTTACTGCACAATGGTGGGGCAACCTTCTTTCCTTCATCTCTACCAAATTACATACCTTCACTCTCAAACCTAAGATCGTCATGACAAGCTTTCTCCAAAATTGAATTTGGCTGTTAAGTTATGTCCCCTTTGCACTCAAGTCTCCGGTCTTGGTTTTAAGTGCATTTGCTTAAATTTCCCGATATAGTGCCTGGGGGTATATTCTCTTTCTAAATATATGTCAGGAATGCAAGGTCAACCAGAGGTTTTATCTTCAACTTGTTTCTATGTGTGACCTCTGACTCTTCTCAATCCATCCTCAGGCAACAATATTTAGTCTGTTGATCCAAACACAGGCATTACCCAATAAATAAAATAAATAGTGAAAACAATTTGTGTTAACAACATTAGTGCTACACAGGCAAACCAAGAAAGGACAGAACGACCTCTCTTTCCATTATGCAGGCCTTGCGAGTTCCTCTTTAGCTTTACAAAAGCCAGCTCCTCTCCCAGAGTGGGGAGTATTTGGCCAATTAATGTGGGAAGAGCATAAGTTGGGATGTGGCCAAAGAACTGATAGCACAACCAACCGGATGAGAGGCCCTCTGGTTTATGTCAACTATTAAGCAGAGAGATCTCGCTGTCACATGGTCTCTGGACCTTGGCAAAATGACTCGTTTAATAGCGAAGAATTACTGAGTGTCTTTTACGTGCCTGGAACCATTCTAAGTGTTTTATATGTATATGTTCATTTAATACAATGACCATCTGTTTTGCACATAAGTAAAGGGAAGCGGGGAGAGATAAAGAAACTTGCCTCAAAGGAACAACTAACAGATGGTAGATCTGGGGTCTGACCTCGGGGATCTCACTGCAGAACCCACCCTTCACCATACAGTAGAGTGTTGCAGGTCCTCATTGCTGAACACCTGCCCTAACTCACTACTGATCTACACGGTAGGAATTCCTGAGCGCCTACTATGTGCAAAGGGAGGGAGCTTCTGAGACAAAGTAGACATCCTCTCTGCTCTAATGTGACCTCAATCCAGTTGGGAAATAAATAGGAAAACAAGCAGCAGAAACCTGGCATTCTTCGGGACCATCCTAAACCTGCTAACTTCTCTATCCACTCCCTGCCCCTTCTGTTCAGACAGGTGAAAGCTCATCTGAAGAGCTTTACCATTACGGCTTTACCGTATGTATTAGTTTACAAAGTCCACCATAATAAAGAAGGACAGGCTAGGCAGCTGTAAACAACAGGACTTCATTTTCTCATAATTCTTGGGCTTCCGTTGACAATCAAGGTGTCAGTGGGGCCTCTGAGGCCTCATCTCTTGGCTTGAAGGTGGCTGTCCTCTCCCAGGGCTTCATATGACCTTTCTTCTGCTCCTTTTGGGGTCCACATTTCCCCTCCTCTTATGAGCACATTGGTCATTCTAGAGCAGAGCTCACCCAAATGACCTTATGTTAACTTAATTACCTCTTTAGGGAGTCTTTCAATATAGTCACTTTCCAAGGTAGTAGGGCTCAGGACTTCAGTAGATGAGCTTGGTTGGGGGGTGGGCAGGGGGACAACTCAGTCCACAGCGCTGTATTAATTCCCCTCCCCACCAGCTTTTCCAAACATGCTTTGACATCTTCAATGACGGCGTGTTCCTCCACTTAGACTTAAAACCTTTCTCAGCTTGAGGCAGGGCAAGAACAGAATTCTGTACGTTGTGAGCAAAGGATATAATTATGATGTGAATATTCCCCAGGGATATGCTTTCGGTGACTGAGAAGCACTGGCTAGCAGTGTTTTCAAAGGTTAATTTAATATTCTCATCACAAAATGTTGTGTTTAAATGTGAAACATGGAGAGAAATTTGTCTATCAAAACCAATAATAAGTTGACTGCCTCCATTTTATCTCCCCAATGTTGTTAATATACGTCAAACATCTTCTGGGGCAGGAAGAAATCAAGAGTGAGCCGTAGGAATGGGGATAAAGTAAATAAGAGGATCTTAGCAAGATCCTCTTATATAATTCAGTGAGAGCATCATCTCCTATGGTGAAACTGAAGTGATCCTGTCCATAAATCTCATCAAAGTATGTTAACTTCTCACAAATCTACCACTAGAGACTATGGTTTAAGGAAATGTGTTTGGTTATCAGGTTGACCTGGGGTGATTGTGGCAGATTGACTAATGGACAACGTGTAACCCCAGCTGAACTGAATCACCATGGTCTGGGCATGGAGGATCATCCTGAAGATTGTTACGAGTAGCCATAAAAGGAGAACAGGAGGGGAAGATCTCGGCCTGTTGATTTTCTAGGAGAGCCCTGCTGTGGGTGGTTTTCCTGGTGCAAACTAGGCTGTTCTCTCGTCAGAAGAGCTCAGAACCTCACTGTCACCAGTAATGGCTGCTGCTTTCATCAAGGGAGCTCTGATCTTTACCGTGCGCATCGCTTCCTGGCTCCAGTGTGGATCCCTCAGGTTGGTGGCACAAATCCTTCGAGTCGCCAGCATAAATTTTTCTGGCCACTGGCCTTGGGCTTTCCAGGTGCAGCTCCTCAATACGGACCAACATGAGACATTGCCGTGGGCTCTAGGCCACTGGCTGGACTCGAGGAGGACATTGCCTTGGACTCTAAGCCTTTATTTAGCTGGACTTGTGTGGGAAACTGCTGGGATCCAGGCCCTCAGTTGAATGCTTTGGGCTTCTAGTGTGAGTTTAATCTCTCTTGCACTCCTTGTGTTTGACTCTTTGGGTAATTATCATAAAATAACCTTATAAGTTAAACAAAAAAGAATGAATGGTACTCTGTGATTTGCCATATATTAATTTAAAGCAACTAAATCATGCCATAGGCTGAAATAATACTCAGCTATTCCATATTCACTTTTTTGAGAGGGAAGAGTATTTCCTCTAAACACTAATTATTTAACTGTATTCATCTTACAAACTTAATAATTTTGAAAAGGAATGCTCACATTTTCTTTTTGTAAGCCTGGACAGACAAAAATTCCACTATGGGCATTAAATCCACCTTCTGGATACATAAGTAATATAACTGAGTTCTTAAAAATTTTCAACAGGGCAGTGTCTCACCCACCAAGAATCTCTAGGACATAATCTAATTCCTTAGTAAAATTTCACAGCTCAAACCTTCATATATTGCTAATGACTCACAAAAGAATTTCCCAAATTTCTGGGAAACCAACTGATTGCATAAAAGCCATTGTTTAAATTAAACATATGACAATGTTTATCACTGTTAGTAAAACCCACGTTTTTAGACATTAATAAAAGGTTTGTAAAAAATTCCAGGAATTCAGTATTTCCCAACAATTGCTATCTGTTAAATCAATTAGAACAGCTTTTCCATCTGAATGAAATTTGATGCTGGCACACTAAAGAAATTTTCTATGAGGAGTTGTATTTTTTCATGGAAACACATTTGCCTTCCTCAGGGAATTTCAAATAAATACAAATGTTAGAAGGAACCAGAATATCATTTCCTTGCTCATAAAATTCAAAAAAGCCTAGTAAACAGGGGGCCACAGAATAAATACTAAATTTCCCACAATAGGAAGAGTTGTTCTATTCTAAGATAAAATGGTACATTGATTAGATAATATTTACATTTCCACTTAATTTCAATATTCTTGTAATTTTCTTGTTCTTCAAGGTTACTATACTTGTAAAAATACAATATGTCAGATAGCATGTAATAAGTAAACCTCTTTTTATAAATTCTATAATTTACCAGTGTTGATTTAAATTACTTTTATAATACTGTTACTTAAATATGTTCATTCTTTTTCTTACAGTTCTTATACAACTATAAAAACCAAACTTATTTGCAGATCAAATGATGCCAAAAATAATTTAATACACCAGATTCATTAATCCATTAGGTAATTTTACTGAGCACGTACTATACTTCAGAAGTTACTCCAAGCGCTGGCATTATAGCAGTAAAGATTGTGACTAAAAATCCCTACTCAGAATTGACATCTTAGTAGAGGGAAGAGAGAAACAGAGAAACAGGGAAGGGAAGAGCTGAGAAAAAGGAAAGAGAGAGAGAAGATGAGGGAGGGAGACTATATACAACCTATAGAATTATATCCTGTGTACTGTATACTAGGTGGAAAATAGCAGGGAAGGAAGGAAGTAGGGAACATATGAGGAAAGACTGTCTGTTTCTAACAGGGTGATCATGGAAGCAAGGGTTTGCCCAGTGTTCGAAAGAGGTGAGAAGATGACACACGAAGATAACTAGAAGAACAGCTTTCATTTGCGACAGCCTTTGCAGAGGCCTAGAAGTGGAACGAATGTGGCTTCTCCAGGAAACAGCAAGGAGACCTCCTGGCTAGAATGGCGAACAAAGATGCTGTCACAGCACTTTAACTGGGGTACGGCAGCTGGGGATACTGCAGTCACATGCCAGTTCATGAATGTCCACAAAGGCCGTTTTTAAAACTTTGGCTTTTACCTGCAGGAGATGGAATGCCCCTGGAGGAGGCTGGCCCGAGAAACAGCTTCACCTGATTTGTGTTTTGTTGAGACTGTGGGCAGCTGTGTTACGAAGCCCAGGGCAGATAAAGGACCAGGTAGAAATCTATGACAATTATCTCTGGCAGAGGCTGTGACTCAGACCACAGTAGAACCAGTGAAGCAGGTGAGAAGTGGTCAGAATCCAGTGTATTTCTTACAGTGTGGGATATAAGTATGAAAGAAAGCAGGAAGTCAGAAATGGCTTCAAGGTTTTTCTCCCTCAACAACTGAAAAGAAGACTGTTAATTGGTGCTGTATTGCTGAAACCAAAATGCTACTTGCCATATGAATATGGTACCAATGGTTATATGCCATCCTTTCAATATACTATTGTGTAATAGAAAGACTCAATCACCTGGCCTTTTTTGTGTGTAAAACCATTGGAAAACGTTATTGATAAATGATGTTATCGTTTAATTTTACCCCTGCTATCATTTGAATCTGGAATGACTTTCAGTGGCCCATGTGTTAAGGTTTTGGCTTCCCTGCTTGGTGCTATTGGGAGGTGACAGGACCTTTAGAGGTGGGGTTTAGTGGGAAGTCTTCAGGTCATTAGATGTGAGCCCTTAAAGGGGAGAACCAGTCTCTCTCTTTGTTGTTTCCCGACAATGAAATGACCCTCTTATCACTCTGCCGTTGCTATTTGGTACCCATATCCCTGGACGAAAAGCAGTGGGTCCATTTAATCATGGACTGAACCTCCGAAACTGTGAGCCTCAATAATGCTTTCCTTTTTATATAGGCTCAGAAATTTGTTATAGCTACTGAAAGCAAATGAAACATCTACATGACGGTAATTCACCATTTACACGTTAGACCATCTTATTTTTTGAAATCAGGACAACTACACAAAATGAGTAACACAAAGGTAATCAGAGCAATGGCTCCCGTGTAAAAGCCTTGAAACTCTGTGTTAGGACACTGTTACATGATGCTCTTTTACCCAGTTGATACCAAATGTGCTTATATGTATTTTTTCCCTTTTTTTCATTGAGTTTATTGGTTCTTTTTAGGTATACAGTACAGTTACATCCATCATTGGGATCTTGTACTTTTGCATGACAGGTCTTGGTTCTTATTTTTTCCCCCATAACCCTGCCTTCGCTTCACCCCCTCCATCCTTCCCTATCTACAAAGACTTCGTTTACATTTTTTCCTTTTCTTATATTTTTTCTCTTCCCTTCTTTCCTTTCCCCTGCCCTTCCCACTTCCCCTTTGTATTTTTAGATAATCATTGAGACAGAAACCACAAAACTTTTGAAGAATTCAGGGATAGTTTCATGCCCTAGGAAACATTACTTGATTACAAAAACATCTGTCTCCTGGTACTAACCTGTAAACTCCATTAAAGTAAACTTTCTGTCTCCTTTTGTTGCCTAGTCAGTCCCCAGGGCAAGGTGATTCCAACAGAGTGAGATTCTGTGGGTGACCCCCGGAAAGCCAGGGGCTGAGGAGGGAATGAAACCATCAGCTGACTGGGTCAGGCCCGCAGAAGGAAAATCCAGGAAGTGGCGCCTCAGTGCTGGCATCGTGCATAACCCCACCGAGCTGTCCATGAAGAGGAAGCCATGCTCGAGCTCCGGCAGACTCCAACTCCCTGGGCCCCCTCAGACTGCAGCCACCACAGCATGATCTTTAAATTGCCCTCCTCCTAGTGGGACTCATTCTGGGGGCAGGAGCGGGGCAGAACAGCAGCACAGGTGGTGGCCCTGGAAGAGAGAGGACGTCACCAGGCCACGCTTTTCTTCTGCCACTTCTGGGTCTGAACTGAATGGGACTCGGATGGAAGAAGAACAAAGACCAAAGCCCTAAGAACCCCCTAGACATTATCAATGCTTGGACAAAGATAAATGCAAATGTGGATTCGTCTGAGAGTGAAAATTATGAAAACCTGCTACAGCTCTTTTCCAGAGGAAGTTATGAGAAAAATAACAAGGTGCTAAATTCTCCCTAACAAATTTAGCACATCCGATCAATGGCTTATATTAGGCTTTTAAAAAAAAATCATAATTTAAATTCTAGGCACAGAGTAAGAGAACTGAGTATCTGAAACTAACTTTATTCATACCTAGGCAATAGGGACCTATATTATCCCGTAAAGAATTTCAAATGTAAAATGGACATACATGTTTACATATAATGAAGTTATTTAGGCAGTATTTTTAAGAATTCAGTCTCAAAGATGTATTAAAGCTAATTTTATTAGTAATTTAAGCTATCTGCACAAGATATTTTATTGCAATGTGCACCCAAATGTAGGAAAATTATAAGAAGATAATGTAGGGATGTCACCTATCAATTATAGTTTTGAATTTTAAAAAATCAAAAGATAACACACTGTCATTTCAAAAGCTTTCATTTGGCTACTCAGGAGGGGACAATCATGTTCTCCTGCTCACACACACAAAAGTAGATGGATTTCCTAGTGCAGTGCTCCTGGATTCTCTCTTTGCCTCCCTTTGATTAATAAGATTGGAAGAAATCGGTCTTATAAAATAGGTCCCATTCAGGTGACCCTCTCCTCCCCTCTCTGGAACCTGCTTGCCCCTGAGGATGTGCTCTCTGAGCTTTTCCCTTGTCTATACTATGACTACGGGAGGTGGGTTCTCCCAGTAAATGGTCGCTCTGTCATTTTTTGGCGGAAGTCTGCCTAACTCAGGGAGGAAATATTAGCAAACTCATTTTTCTGAGATCTACTTACTTTGGCTAAGAACGATAGTTTTCACCCAAGTACATCTCCTCCACCTTGTGTACAAAGAGCCAAGCTCTACTTCCAAGCTTTTTCAGGATGCTTTACCTAAGGTTAGGTCATGTGACTTGATTCTAGGCAAAGGAATGTGTGTTGAACACATAGATTAGACTTCTAAAACTGAAAGATAAAAATCTCTGTAATTGTGACTATTAATTGTAACATGTGAACTTGGCAGGATTGAGAAATCCCTAGCAGATTAGCAAAGCACACTTCTGGTGTGTCTGTGAAGTGTTTCCACAGATGACTGGCATGTAGGCCAGCAAACCAACAAGGGTGGCATCATCTAATAGGCTTGTAGCCTGGATGGAATGAAAGGGTAATGAAAAAGAAGCTGGGGTACATCTTTGGAAAACTCCATTCTTTGTGATGTATGCTCTAATCCCAGCACTATGGAGGCCAAGTCAGCAGGATAAGAAGTTCGAGACCAGGGTTGGAAATGTAGCAACTTAGTGAGACGGTATCTCAAAACATAAATACATGCATAATGAATGACGTAGGAAGTAGCTCAGTGCAAAAGCCCTCCATTACACACACTCTCACACACACACACACACACACACACACACACACACACACAGGTTCCATGCTGCTTCGGTGGGTGTCTTTGACCACTAGTTAGTGCCATGTACATGGGACTCCAGTTTTTTCAGCCTTTCAACTCAAAACACATACCAGCAACTCTCCAGGGAGCTTCTAGACCTGCAGTCTCCGACTGGCACCGTGTCCTGGGGATCCCTCTTTGTCGGGAGCCATTCTATATAAATTTTAGGAGAAAATCATTTTATAATTAAAGTATGACTATAGCTATGTAAGGCCCCAATGTTGCCTTACCAGCAAGCCAACTATGGCTCACAGAAACTTTGCCTCAGGTCACAAGTTAAGGCCTCAATGGTCCTGTGATGCTGTGACACTCAAGGGCAAGATAACCTCAGCCGGAGACATTTCAGGGACAAATTTCTGATCAGCTTGATTCATCCCATCTACTATCATAGGAAACCAATCTAAATCAACATAGAATTACGCTGCCCACTAAGTCAACCAATGCTCCTTCCAATTATTGAGCAAACCCAATAAAATAGTGGCTAATTTGGAGACTTTGTCTTTGCCCACTCTGAGGCACTAACCTCCTGTACTTTGAAATTACCCAAGTCTATATTGTCTTTTTTTCTTTAGCCTCCGCCATCCCCCTTTCTAGGCAATCAGAGGATTGATCGCCTTCTGAGACCTCTTCTACAGCGTCCATCTTCCTGGACTGAGCAGTGACCAGTTTCTCTGGTTCTCCAATTTGGAAGCAGACATGGTGAACTCTTCTGCCTTTGATGCTGTAAGCCTATTTAATAAATCTCCTTGTAGGACTATACATATTCTATGGATCCTATTGATTCTGTTCTTCCTCAGAACCATAAGCAACATAATAGTCTTTCACATTCTCTCTTCCCTAGTCTGAGGGGCAATGGAGCCACATAATGCAAGGTCCAATGAGTGGCCATGCTGAAAACCATCTACCAAGCCCAAACTGTGTCTTTGGAAATCACAAAAACAAAAAAGTACACTTTTCTTAAATTACTGAGATGTTCAAGCGTTTTTGTGGACAAAGCAGTATGACTTACAACCAATTCAGTCACATTCTGCGAAGAGTTTTCATTAGTAATATTGCCTCCATCTGTCCAAAAACTGCCAGCCTCTCAATTTTCCCTGATCTTGGGAGTGCAAAGAGGATGACACTGATTCCAAAACCTCCAGGGGACTGTACAGTTCTCTTGGTACAGAAACTACTGATGCCTTGGGTGGGAGGTAGGGACTACCATGTGAGAGCCAGCAGCACCATGGGAAGGCATCTTGTCTGAGTGCCCCCCAATTTGGCTAATGTTCAAGGCAACTTCATATGGAAGTAGAATATAAAGTCATCTCACCACAAACTCTGACTTAAATTCCCCCTTGAATTATACTCTCACAAAGTTCGGCTGTGAGTCACGTTACTACCATGCATGAAACTTGTCACATATCATTTCTAACTACTTCCACGGAGTGGCCCAATTTCATAAATAAGACTATTCATATTGAGCAAACAAACCCATATGCTAACCCTCTTGTCTCAACACAATTTAAATTCTTTGCATGATACAGGGAATTATTCTAAAATTAAGTAAAAATAATTGTTTTGGGGAAATGGGATAAAAATGTGGAAGAAGATTCCTAAATAGGAATGTTCCTCCTGCAGATATCTTTCCTCCTGAGGAAAATAGGAACAGAGTGGATTCACACTGTTATGCAAATTTAAAATGGCTTACTAAGTAGGGCCAGCCCTCTTTCTGATGAATTAAGCATGTACTCATCCCTAATGCGAAATAGCAGATCCTTATTTGCTTTAAACAGCACAGGAATGGTTCCCAGTATAGATCATTATGCATTTAAGGTCCTCCTTTAATGTCTGAGAAGGAGACATAATAGAAGTGGTAGGAAGTTGTAGCAGTGACAGCTAATATTTACTGAGTGCTTGCTATGAAGAGTTCATGGGAGTGCATTTTATATCAGTGAATTTTAGTCTATTTTATAAGGGCTCTTATCTCTATTTTGTATACTCTACAGAAATGCATTGATCGCATTATTTTAAATCCTCTCCTTTGAAATTTTTAAAAGGTCAGTATAGAAATGCCTATTTGAATGTGGTTGTGTTTTGTTAAAATAAGGTTAGAGATTATTATACTATGATATTAATCATAATGAGTATAAATATACAGCTGTAAGGAAAAACATATAGATCTAAAGGCAAATAATCTTCATTGTTTTATGAAACAAATTTTAAAAACCGTGCCCCACTGGAAAATTCTGATCAAATTCACCATTCACCAATAGTAATTAACACATTTTAGGTTAATTTTTGTTACATTTTACTATTCATCGATTCCATTTTCTTTTTAACCCTTCATTGGCCTAATTTCTATGATGTTTGATTTCATAACTCTGTGCTGTTTCTACAATAGGAGCAACACAAATGTGAAGTAAAAGTCTTAATTGACTGTGTTCTATCTCAATCTTGACCTCAAACTCAGCCATTGTGACTGAGATGTCCAATTTGCTACTTGCTGTTCACTAATACGTTTTAGGAGCATGCATGCTCTCAGGCCCTAGAAAATTTAGGTCTTGCATTTAATCATTTAATGAAATTGGGATTTACCTGTTTTAAAAGTTTGCTTTAATTGCCATGTGGAGACTCATGGACAGCAAAAACTTAGTCCGATCAGAAAAGCCACTGTGTTCATCTGGTTGGGAAGATTCATGCACTGGGCTAACGAGGCAAAAGAGAAACAGAGAGGAGAATGAATATTGAGACTATTATGAAGGCAGAGTTAATAGGACTGGCCGAAGGATGAGCTATTTGGGGACAGGGCAGGGACTGGTGAGGGAAGCAGAGAAACCAAGAAGGACTTCTAGCTTGAAAACACGAGTGGCAGTGGTGGGATTTAATATATGATGAAGACTGACATTGGAAGAAAGCTCATCACTCAGCATTAGTTTTGTGATACTCATAAATCATCAATGTAAACAAACTAATTAAGCAACTAGACAAGTGAACCCGAGGTTCACAGGAAATAAATTCAGGAAGGGATCAAATTAATGAAGGGATCTGAAACAGGGGAAAACCACCTAAATAGACTATAAAAGGAAGAAAAGAGACCACATCAACTCAGGTGCAGAGCCCTAAGGAATCCCAACATTTGCATGTTAGACTGAGCAGCAAAACAACAGCACTAGATAAACCAAGCGATGGGAGTGATTCAAGTAGAAAGCCATGGTCGACCTAGCCCAGCGGTGCTGAGAGGTTAACCAAGGTGAGGAGAGGAATGTTTCCATTGGATTCGACGAAGCCGTGGTTACTGGCTACCTGGAAAGCTTCAGGAGTCTCAGTTTGGGAATGTCTTACTCTACCGCTTCAACAAAATACCTGAGGTGAGTAGCTTACTTATTATTTATTTTTGCAATATTGCAGATTGAACCCAGGACCCTCATACTGAGCTACATTTCCAGATTTTTTTTTCATTGAGTTGCCCAGTCTGGGCTCGAACTTTCAACTTTCAGCCCCCCAGAATGCTGGGATTAAAGGTGTGCGCCAACTGAGATTAGGTAGTTCATAAAGCCATTTATGTAGCTCATGATTCTAGAGACTGGAGGTCTAACTAAGCACATGCTGCCAGCATCTGCTGAGGGCCTCCTTGCTGCCTTCCAACATTGCAGAGGGCATCACATAACAAGTGCTTAGTTCTTAGTTCTTACAAAGATACTAATGCCATTGTGGGGCCCCATCCTTGTGATCTCATCTATTCCTGGTTACCCCTTAATGGCCCCACCTCCAAATATTAACATGAATTAAGGTATTAAATGCCCAACACATGAGCCATTCAAACCACACAGGGCAAAGGCCAGAATGCAGAGGGAGGCGGATGGAAGCAAAGGACAACTAGTACTGCCACACTTTTGAAGAAAAATGTTGCTGTAGAAACAGAGAATAACTGAGATAGTAGCTGGAGGAACAGGTATGTGGCATCAGCATGTTTGTATGCTGGTTTTGGAACTTCGATTAAAGGGAAGAGTTTAACGATGAAGGGAAGGAACAAAGCCCCCGTAAGAACTAAGTTCTTGAGAAGGCAAAATGACTCTGCAAAGGTGATGGTTGGCCTTGATACGCACTGGACAGCATTTTCCCCAATTCAAACAGAGAAGAATAAATTGGTGTAAAAGTAGACTGATTTACAAATCAGCTGTTGGGAAAATAGGGAGTTTAATTCTAGGATTTGTTTTCTAAATAAAATTTGATGCGAGATTGTAAGCTAAGGAAAGGAAATGGTTGACACTTTTTTTCATGGAGAGACAGTGACAAGAGGCAAGAATTATGCAACGGGGAGTGGGAAAGTGAAGGGACTGGAGAAGTACAGGACATTTACTTCATAAAGGACAATCCATTTACTCGGGATTGCCATGTTTGATAATATAAAACATAATAACAAGTAAGTGGAAAGTGTCCCTGGCTTTTTTCACCGCAGCACTCCCCATGGTGAAACTGGATGATTTAACTGGTCATGCTGTTGTCATATTTATTGCAATTTCATTCTTACCATTTCCAGTTCAAGAGGAACCCTTTTCCATGGAAAGGTCTGTTTTTGTTGTTATTGTTGTTGTTGTTTGTCAATGGCTTTGAATAGTTTGTTTGTTTTTCCCTAACACCAATAGAGACTGTAACCAAGTTCTCCAGATGTATTTGGAATCTGTCAGAGAATCAACTTAACTTAAAATAATGGACGAAGAGAGCAGTCCTTAATCTCTATCCCTCCAACAGTGATAGCAACAATAACAGAAAAGCAAATATAGAATTGTACATGAACTGATTAAGAGGACCATTAAAGCTAAAGAATATTGGAGTTGGAGAGGCCCGGGGACTTCCTCAAAACCCACACCCCATTTTACAGAGGAAAAATCAGGCCAGAAGTAGTCTAATCTGAACTTTCACATTAGTTATTTATAACATGGAGGCAAGAATTTATTCCGGATAATTCTATAAAAACTAGCCCAGAGCCTGGCTTATGAAAGATAATAAATAAATGTGATTCTTCAGACTCTGCTCCCTCCTGGTGACCTTACTATGGGTTGAGAGAATCAGTCAAAGAAAATATATTATTGCTGTAGCCTTGGGACACTCTGTGTGGTTACTGCTCAGTGGACATTTAGGAACTAGGACCAATAGTAAGGCATGCCAAAATGGTGATCAGTCACGCTTCAGTCTTGACCTAAACAGCAAATTCGGCACAGAGCTGGGATTAATGCCCTGGCACCTGTTCTTTGCAGTCCTAAAGCCATCTCCCTAAACTGTACTCCCCTTCTGTTGACCAGCTCCATGGGCGTAGGCTTTGCTGCAACATGCAAAAAATGTGTAAAAACATCCTTCTAAACAGCAAACAGAAAGGACAGGAAGAAGGCCTGGTTTCTCTCCCCCTGGTAGTTTTGACAAGAACACAATATGAAGATGTTTGAATCTAACAGGTGTTATGGGCAATATGCAGTACTCTCCATGTCTTGGCTTATAAGGGACATCCTCCCTCCGTCCCAGTTTTCTGGTGAAAGAGGACAAGATGATCTTAAGAAGAACAGAAAGAAAAAAAAAAAAGCACTAATGCACAAAAAACCAAAAATGAACAACTATGTGAAAAAACATTTTGTTACAGCAAAAGGAAACAGATGTATTGTGGTGAAGAGTTTTCTGTTGGTTTTGGCTCAAGTCCTAAGTGAATTTTTCTAAGCTAACTTTCCATATCGCGCCTCTCCAAACATTTTGTGACATAAAGTTGTCTGGAAGGGTTCTGGTTAATGATAAGAGCAAAGGTGCCCAAATTAAAACATCAGAATTACAATCAAAGGCAGAAATAAAAAGAAGTCATTTGATAATCCAAGGGGGCATAAAAGAAAAAAAATGGTTATTTATAGCCCTGTACTCTTATTGTTCTGAAATTCGAGAATCAGGAGAGGAACAAAGAGCAAAGAAAGGAGCATGGGTAGGTTTATGCAGACTTTCCAGAAAAACTTTTCCATAATTTTCCATTTCCATCTGCACTGTTAGGAGCAGAAGGTACAGGGGTTGTTGGACAGTGAAAGTTCTTTTTCCAACCTGCAGAGCTAGTACGTGGCCTCAGGGGAACAATGCCACGCACTCTCCAGGCAGGAAATGTGGGCTATGAAAGCAAAAGTGAGGTAACAGCGACAGCCTGTGAGTTGAAGTGAACCAGGAAATCAGTCAGAGGCAAAAGAAGTGAAGGTGCAAATCTGAGGCAAGTCAGTGAATGAGAAAGTGAAGATCTAAGACAGAGACCCCTGGTGCAATAACAGCATAGCCTTATAATTGTAGCCTGGGCCAGACTGCAGTAACAGACGCTGCACTTTAGGTCTGGCCAGCTACAGGACGTAGGGGAGTTGCTGCAGGCCTTTAGGTTCTGTTTCCTCATTTGTGCAATGAGAATTCAACAAGACAGGCTATGTAAATGCTTGAACAAGTGGATCCTGTATACACATTAAGTGCTCAGAAAGGAAGCTCTTTGTTACTATTTATTATCCACCACATTTATTAATGATCACTATGGGCCAGACACAGTGGCATATGCTGAGATGCTAAGCACGACTAGAAAATCCTGCCTGGTCAAAGTCTGGAAGTTCCTCTGTAAGGCTGCCTGAGCTACAGAGGATTCAGAATAAATCTGCTTTGTTCATTCATTCCTATTTTAGTCTTGTTTTTCCAAGGAATTATTGTCCTTACTGAGTCATTGCTTTACATGTATAAAGGAACAGTCGACAGAAGAGAAAAAGGTTTGAATTCACAAATAAGTAAGGGGATCAGAGTTGGAGAAATGAGTAGAAATTCATTTTTAATATATAGATGTACAAAGAAATGAGTTAGTATAAATGAGCATCTTTTCACTGTTAGCGCTTAGAAGCACGGACAGTAAGTAGCTATAAACAGCCAGTGCTCAGATCTTAGTTTCTAAATAACATTTCCCAATAAAGAAAGCAGGACAGGGTACTGAAACATAAGAGGAGACTGGAGCATCTTGTAGATATCAAGGAAGTTCCAAAAAATCAAAAGAATGGCAATTAAAGAGGATGTAAAAATCAAAGTGCCCACAATGATGAATGTAACTGTACTGTATACCTAAAATGTACCAATAAACTCAATGAGGGGAAAAAATTAAATCACCACATCCACATTTCCAGTTCGCCTACATGATAACGGCTATCTCTGAACCTAGATTCCGAAGCCTTCATAGGAAGGATCCTAGCTTTCTTCCTCTAAGTGTTCATCACAGGGCCTAACTCAGAGTAGGAAATGATGAATGTAACTGTACTGTATACCTAAAATGTACCAATAAACTCAATGAGGGGAAAAAATTAAATCACCACATCCACATTTCCAGTTCGCCTACATGATAACGGCTATCTCTGAACCTAGATTCCGAAGCCTTCATAGGAAGGATCCTAGCTTTCTTCCTCTAAGTGTTCATCACAGGGCCTAACTCAGAGTAGGAAACCCTGTGTGGATCATCCGTGGGCAGTGGTTTGACTCAAGAGTTTTCAACTTGATGATGGTGGAAAAGCAATACGCACGGAGAAGTTGTGCTTCTCACTTTGAATTCTCATCCTTCCCTTGGCTGGTGATAGGTGGTTGGATAGTCTCTGCTGATGCTGGCAGCGGTGAGTTTCAGTCCAGCCTTGCCCACAGCGATGAGGGTGAGAAGCAGACAGGCAGGAGGCACTCACCGTGTTCCTGAGCTGTGATGGTCTCTACTTCCGCTGTTTAACATGCATTTCTAGTTCTGAGATTTTCAACTTGAGAGAGTGTATTGAGACAACCCCGTCATAAACTCAAGAGCATCTGTGAACATACTGAACAAACTGAGTGATATTTTTAAGTTTTTTTGTTTTTTGACATTAAAAATTTTATATTCTGTTCTCTCCTACTTTTATTATCCTGACCCTTTCTTGAAGTCTCCCCCCTTCTCCCTTATGAACAACACACGTTGTCCTTGGGAATCTTTCAACAGACTTCGGAGGAAGTGTGATCCCTCCAGTTTTAAAGGGCAAACTGTGCTTCAGCACAGTTACAATTGCTCTTGTGGCAGAGATGAGGTCCTAGCCCTGTTTGTCTGGTGCCAGAGTTTCCTCTGCCCCACGCAGTAGAACACTTCTGCTTCAAAAGGCATGGGAGCTGGACAGAGGGAAACATCTTTAGGTTAGGACATGTGAAAATAAATATCCCAGTACGTTATCCCACAGGAAATCAATTTTAAAATAATAATGCTAGCCTTTGCACATAAGATAATATGAATGCTCTGTGATGTTTTGAGGTCCCCAACTTTCACAGTCATGTGGAACTTATTTTGGAAGGTTCCTCCCTTTTCGGTCACAGTGTTACTTAGGAGCTCATGGTAATAAAAGAACACATGCTGAAGCACTGAGGGAGGCGGCACCAATATTTAAAAACACAATCAACAGACCAATGTACACTGAAAACTATAATGTGAATTAAACCAGGTATGTTTAATCTTCTTCAGATAAAATATCTACTATAACCATTAGAGTACGAGTGATCGAAAAACAAGATGAACGTTTAAGTTTTAAAAGTTCATTGGATTGCAAGTGCAAGGACCCAAGTTCAATCCCCAGTACCCAATAAAATAAATAAATAAAAATAAAAGTTCACGGGAGTAAAAGATGCATTGCTGTCAATCCTCCCCCAAACAGGCCCTCTTGGCATCAAACACGCTCATTCCGTTACCACTGCCACTTTCGGAAGCAGTCCTGAGGTCCTCGGTCACGCGCGCCCTTCGTGGCGCTGTCACGGGGGCTTCAAGGTCCTGAATTTATTCAGAACTTTTACCATTCCTAATCCTTTTGACTTTAGGCAAGAGCCAGAAGTCGCGTGGTGCCAGATCTGGTGAGTGAGGTGGGTGAGGGAACGCCACGCTTTTACGAGCTTGCCTTCCCATTGGATGGCACCAGCACCAGTCAGCACACCTCACAAAGCTGTTCGTGAAAGGAGACTTCAGCAGGTAGCAGGAACAATGGCATGAGTGCGTCAAAACTTAGGGAGGAGGAACATTTGAAGGGGAGGGGATGAACAGCAATGTGCCTTTTTACTGTAATAAATTTTTAAATTCAAAAATTAACTGTATATTTTGATTACCCCTCAGGTATATCATTTTTACTGTAATAAATTTTTAAATTCAAAAATTAACTGTATATTTTGATTACCCCTCACAGGTATATCAAGATAGGAGGGATATTTCCAAATATATATTTTTTCACTTTTTATAATTATATTTAATCTTTTTATTTTAATGTAATATATGTAGATTTAAATAAAATATAAAAAGCACTTTTACTTCTATGAAAAAATAAAAGAAAATTTTATAACAAAATAATTACAGATAGCAATGATTAATACACTGAGTACATAATCCTAAAAGAATGGCCAAAATGTTTCTCAGAGTACAAGGCAGAGACAAGAAAAGACTCTTACGGAGAAGAAACAAAAGCAGAAAATCTTCTCTTTAATGAACTGAGAAAGAGTATAAATGAAACAAATTAGCATACATCTTAAAATATTTTTGAAAGAAGGGAATTGGTAATGTGGGGAAATATTTGGATTCCTTCCTATTTGCCATTTATCTATCTTCTATTTTCTATTTTGCACTCTCTTCTATTTTCTATTTTGCACTCTCTCTTTCCACACATGTGTGTGTGAGCCATGCGATATTAATCTGACTTATTTCACTTAACACCATAATTCACTTTCTGAAAACCTAAGGCTGGACTCCCTGTGAATGAGCTGCATGTGTTGGTGACTAGATAACGAAAGTGATGTCTGGGTTGAAAGCTTCTTAGGGAAAGTCAGTTGGTGCTCCGTGAACTGGGGTCCCGCCTGCTCTGCTAAAGCTGCTCCCCGCTTCTGACTCAGACATAAACATGCTGCTGGGAACAGGCAAGTCAAAGTTGCACCTGGCCTTCATGAATTCAGTTCATCCTCTACACCAAAGAGCCCTGTGGAGAACTACCAATTTTGTCTGGCCAGGAGGAGGCTTGTGGAGAGGGTTCCCCTGAGACCAGGACTTATCACTAACCTGTCTTCCAGTGATATTTCAAAAACTGTCTTAGGGAGCTCATTTTACTTTGGTCCCTGGTAAGGCCAACCCTTGGAAATGTGATTTGACCATACTGTATGGGATGTCAATTATATGGAAACTCTTCGTGTGTTTTGATCTCAGAATCTCCCTAAATTACATCAAATTACCATTTCAGATACCTTTAGGTACCTTTAGATCTAAAACTCTTGACCCTTACCCCCAATAGTTCCTCTTGAGATCTTCTCCATCTTAGAAAATGACAATCCTGTCTGGCAAGTTACTTCTTTCTTGACTCCTGTCTTTCACGTCTCATACCAAGTGCATTACAGAACACTATTTGGTCTATCTTCAAAACACCCTGATAAGCTGTGGTGGCTCATGCCTGTAATCCCAGCAATTTAGAAGTCTGAGATAAGAGGAATGTAGCTTCGAGGTCAGCCTGGGCAGCTTAACAAAACTGTATCTCAAAATGAAAAAGATTAGGTACATACTTCAGTGGCACAGGGCTTGCTTAGCATTTACGAAGTCCTATGTTCAATACCCAGTACTGAAAACATACACACACAAACAAACACACACACACACACACATTGAGGATCCAACAGCTTCTTATCTATTGCTACTTCCCAACACAAGTTGCTATTTTCTGAATTACTGCTATAGCTCACCGTCACCTTCCTAAGCTTCTATACTTGCCAGTAAAGCAGTGTAGTTAGAATAAAACTTTGAAAACACATCAGTGAGTGCAGCAGCACATTCGTGCAATCCCAGGCCTCTGGGAGGTTGAGGCAGGAGGCTCACAAGTTCAAGCCTAGTCTGAGCAACTTAGCCACACTCTTTCTCATTTGTTTTTAAGGAGAAGGTGGTACTGGAAATGTAGCTCAGTGCAAAGGCCATATGTTAATTCTTAGTACTGAAAAGAACCCAAAACCGGAAACCACATCATATAATTTACACATGGCCCTGTTCAAAATCTCCAAAGGATTCTTCTGCTACCCAGAGTGAAATCCAAAGTGTCCTCACCCTTGACTACAAGGCCATGGACAATCTTCCTCCCATCTGTGATCTCATCTCCTTCACTGTTCTTCCCATGCTCTACCTTTGATGTAGCTAAACGTCTCTGCTGACATTTAGCACAGAAAAGAAACCCTTTCTTCAGAACCACTGTGCTCATGATTTCCTCTTCCTGGCACAAGCAGATCCCAACCTCCATATGGATCCCTCACCTTTTTCCAGGGTTTTACTCAAACATCTCATCAGAGCAACTGACTATATAACACTTTAGGTCAAATAAGTCACCTCCACACTCTACCGCCTTCCTTTATCTTCATGGTGCTCGTTATTGCCTGACACAAGCTAAAACGTTACAGATTTCTGTCCTCTGCAATGCCAGAGTGGAAATTCCACAGACCAGGAACCTGACTTCATTTGTTCTTGGCTGTATACTCAGAGCCTGTATACTCAGTAACTACCTCAGGCATGAAAGTGCTCAGTAAATACTGTTACAAGTGAAGAGATACAGAGATGTTTTCTCCACAAGGATATTGTATCTTTGGGCAAATGTAACAAGGATTCCTTATTCTCCCCAAATAGCCACCAGCTCCGGGTTGCAAGCAACACCCTGGAAAAGTGAGCAACTGTGAAGGAAGAAAACCACCACCATGGGGCAAGGATTTAGCTCAGTGGTGCTCGCAAGTGCAAGGTCCCAACTCTGAGCCCCAGAACCCAAACAAACAAACAAAAAACCCCACAAAAAACCCTAAACATACAAACAAACAACTGTCAGCACAAATCCAAATGGAAATGTGACTTTTTAAAAATCACGAACTGTTTTCAAGCTTCTCCAAAAAGTGTGGCCAGTTTAAAGATTTTATAGGCAGTTATTTTTTCTGAACCATTTCAGAGCAAGATACAAGCAGGATTATCTCATTACTACTAAACACTTCATTGTATGTTACCCCCCCGTACATGGTGCTGTTCTACAAATATCAACGTACGCACCCCAATCATGAAATTACCGATTCAATACACCAACCTATTCCACAGATGTCGTTTGATTTTTGCCAACCATTTAATTTTCCTTTCTAGCTCAGGAGCCAATCTGGGATCACTTGCGGCATTTAGGTGTCATGTCTCTCGAATCTGTCAGAGTGGATCTATGACTTCCTCTCTCACAAGCGTACGAGTATAAGAGAGCATCATCACCCTTTCACTGTCGGTTGCCTCTCAGCTGGGTCCACCTAGTGTGTTCTCATGTCCAGGCCGAGACCATGTGTTGCTGGCTGGAATGTGACAGAAATACCAACTGCATCTGCAACCAGTGATGTTCACCTTGTCTACTTGGTGCCTTCCAAGGTTCTCTTCAATAAAACCACCAATTTCCCTTTGATAAACAATAACCATTTTCTTTCAGAAGACACTTCAAGAGCTAATATCCTGCTTATATCAAATACTCATCCACCTGCCTGAATCAACCACACTGTCAAATGGTGACTTTATCTCCATCAATCCCAGTTAGTGTGCATTTCTATCATCAGGAAGTACTGGTCATCTCCCCCACGTACTTCATAGTTTACTTACATTACTATAGAGACACCTTCTATTGAATAGGTTATACCCATTTAGTATTATTACTTATTTTGATACCCAAACTGTCCTGGTCTTGGCCCAATAGGAACGAATGTCTTCCGGCTGGCTCTTGTGTCCTTTTCACATATTACTGTTATGCTTTGGGCATTTCCCTGCAGGAGGTTCTAGATCACTATATTTTCCCAGCCCAGGCCAGAATTAGGCCTGGTTTCTTTTAACTGAGAGTGGTATTTAGAAAGCAAGATCTTCTGGCCATTTGATGTGTCCCTTCCTTCTGGCCTCTGAATGGAAAAAGCAATGATAAAAATGGTGTATGTGTGTGTGTGCACACGTGCACACAATTTTTAAAGTTATTTCACACTCACCTTTAACCCAATCCAAGCCTCGATTCGTTACAGCTTTCTTTCCGTATTTATAAATTCCTTCTCCATTAGTAAGATGCCTGATGTTTTTCTTATTTCCTGTTTCACTTAATGTTTTTCTTTTTTGCCCAGTACCCTGTAGCGCGCAGTCTCTCAACCACGATTCTACCTCTCAACCCTGCCATCTCTTCAGTCTTTCACTCTTCCAAGGGAAAGAAAGGACAAGGGGGAAGTCACACCCTGAATGGCATGGATTCTCTGAGTCCTGCAGCTGAAGAAAAAGTGCAAAAAGATAGAGAGCTGTGAGGGAACCACTGCAGCTTACACAGGCATCTGTGAGACTCTACCTGGGTTTTGCAGCCACTGGGGTCCTCCTGCAGATCCCTGGTGGTTCGGGAGCCAGCAGCCAGGCAGTCTCCAGTTTTGTCTCCTTGGCATTAAGCTCTATAAAAAGCACTGTCCCAATTGCCTAGAAGCCTATTTTCGAAACTGAATAAGGTAGGA
This sequence comes from Fukomys damarensis, assembly GCF_012274545.1. Classification (NCBI taxonomy): domain Eukaryota; kingdom Metazoa; phylum Chordata; class Mammalia; order Rodentia; family Bathyergidae; genus Fukomys; species Fukomys damarensis. The sequence goes on along the minus strand of NW_022900950.1, from coordinate 68,285,905 downwards.
AGACACACAAAGCCAGCACACTAAATACCATAGAGACAAGTTCTAAGTAATTCCTGTGGCTGCTTCTAATCTGGGTATAGCTGGAGCTCTCTGCTCTCACCTGACAGCCCCGAGCTGTTTGTACGGCTGCCCAAAGACAGAAGTTGAGCTGGTAGGAGTCCACTAACAGACATATGTGCTCACATTGAGGTCCTGGGGAAAAACTGGGGTTTTTTTGTTTTTGCTTTTGTTTTTTAATCCCCCTGAATCCTGAAAGCATCAGATGGGAAATACAATGTGAGTAATTTGAGAATCATCGTACAAACATTTTTAGATGCTTTATATTTTTGGAATCTCAAAACAAGAAAACCACTGGTGATAAGGAATAACCACCACCCAAGCATTTAATTAGCAAGGAATTATGCCTCGTTACCGTTGGAGAACTCCACTCTAGGGAAACTGTATCCTCTGCTGAGGAGTGCACAACTGGAGAGCATCCGTAACCCAAACAAACCTCCCCTGCCTGTTGGCACTGGGAGTCCTCGCGGCTACCAGTTGTGACAACCAGCAGCACAAACACTGGAGAAATGGCTCAGCCACTTAGAAAACACCCATTCTGCGAGAAAACAAATGCCGCTTAGCTGGCCCAACTGGGAGGAAAGAATCCTGTCCTAGCCTCAGCCACACCCGGGAACGTGTTAGAAATGGGGGCCCTACCCAGAATGCCTACTACATCAGAAACTCCACTGAAGCAAGGCCTACCGGATGGAGCATTTTTGGGTTTTAGCTTGCTATACTGAGGATTGAACCCAGGCCCCTCTCACTGGACTACATCCCAGCCTTTTAAATTTTTACTTAAATTTTGAGATAGGCCTGAGTCACAAAGTCGCCTAGGCTAGGCTTGAATTTGAGATCCTCCTGCCTCAGTCTCCCCAAAGCGCTGAGATCACAGGTGTGCGCCACCATGCCTATCGGTCTTTTTTAAAAACTGAAGTCTGGTAGCCACCATGCTACCTATTACCGAAGTGGCGGAAAGGACTGAGAGAGCGACCAGCCCTACACTTAAGCCCGGGGCGGGTACTTAGGGAGCTCAGTGTAGTCCTTCCAGCAAATGAGAGGGCTGTTTACAAAAGCGACACACTTTTTGCTGTATTTAAGGCGCAGGAAGTTGTTCTGTACGAAGAGGTCACAGCCGCTTCCCCTTCTGCCCTCACCCGGGAGCGAGCGGCACACCGAGGCTCAAATGCAGGCCCGGCAGGGGTCGCTGCCGCCCAGGAAGAGAGACCCAGCGAGCGTGGCAAGAGAAACCCAGAAGCTTTGACATCACGCTAAGCTCCTCCTTGCACGCACACATTATACACACACACACACACACACACACACACACACACACAAACATATACAGACACGCGCGCACACACACGGACCGCGCACTCCTCTCCGGAGACGGCCCCTCCCGCGGCAAGTGTGCGCCCCGCGTAGCCACCCCGGGT
>NW_022900950.1:68283588-68284076 GCF_012274545.1 Fukomys damarensis | reverse complement strand
CGCAGCCTGGCCCTCTCAACATGGCTGCTTTCCTTTTGTTTCGTGCATCTGCTCTGCCTGGACTTCACCGTGGCCGAGAAGGAGGAATGGTACACCGCCTTCGTAAACGTCACCTACGCCGAGCCCGCGCCGGACCCAGCGGCCGGCGGCGCCGAGCTACGCACTGAGAAGTCCGAGTGCGGGCGCTACGGGGAGTACTCGCCCAAGCAGGACGCCCGCGGGGAGGTGGTCATGGCAAGCTCGGCCCACGACCGCCTGGCCTGCGACCCCAGCACCAGGTTCGCCGCGCCGACCCAGGGCAAGAGCTGGATCGCCCTCATCCCCAGGGGCAACTGCACGTACAGGGATAAAATCCGGAACGCGTTCCTGCAGAACGCCTCTGCCGTGGTCATCTTCAACGTGGGCTCCAACACCAACGAGACCATCACCATGCCCGACGCAGGTGAGGGCCCCGGGGGCGCGGGGCGCGCGGGGGAGGGGATCCCGGG
>NW_022900950.1:68270778-68283572 GCF_012274545.1 Fukomys damarensis | reverse complement strand
GGATCCCGGGAGCACGGGGCGCCCCGGAGCGTCCGGCCCGCTCCTCTCCGCAAAGTCCGTGCCGCGCGCAGGACGCCCCTCGGCTGCTAAGTTTTGCTCCGCCTTGCTTTGGAGCTAGGGTAGGGAGGAGAGGGTTCCAAAGGAGAGCAGGTTCCCTGTGTGGGTAGCAGAGCGGGAAGCGGGAGAACTCGGGGACAGGGTTCGCCGGGGTGGGCCGGCCGACACTTCCGAGGAGAACTCGGGCTTTGGAGGACGGGACTCGGTATCGTGCTGGTTAGCTGCAGGGCCCGCACCTGCTTGGACCTGATAACTCAGTCTCGCGCTGGGGCAGGCGCCTCAGGTGTGGTCCTCCGTGCGCTCGTCTGTCCTGCGGTGGGTAGTGTTACCTGCTAGCGGCCAAAGCTAGCTCCTTCAAGTTAGCTTTCAGCTCTTGGGGGAGCTGAGTAAGTCCCCCACCCCCTTGCTGGGTCTCTGCGTGTCGCGAATGATATTAAAAGTACCATTGCTCTGCCGGGCTTTGTCACAGTGTGACACGATGGGTGAAGGATAATCATCCGCAGAGAGCCAAGAACAGCGAGGTGGACGTAAGCTTACAACTGCTGTACTTTTCCGGTGTTGCTTTGTGTCCTTTGCATGGTTGGGAATTTATGCTGAAAGTTTTATTTACTTCGACATAAAGTAAGCTTTTGTTAATGGACACAAGTGCCAGGGCTACGAGTGTTACTACCCCGGCTTTCAGCTCGATAACACTTCGTGCATGACACACACAATATTTCTGTGGTAGGAAAACAACAACTACGACTGTTATTCACGCTTGCTGGGATAAGCAAGTAGCTCTAGCAGACCAGCCTTCTTGAATCCAGTATTAGGGCTGCCCACAGGTGCCTGAGAAACGAGCCCTCCTTCCCCCCGGGGGCTCCTAAGGGGAAAAGAGGGGATCGAAATGACAGATGTATTTTCTGAGTGGTGTAACTTCATCACAAGTACTGTTTTCTTTAAAGGGCACGTTCGAATAAACAGGCTTCCGAAATAGAACACCGCGAGCTGGCTGCGTTCACATAGGTGCCCTCATTGGAACAAGTTTCCATTGGAGAGCTCGGGTCCCTTACTAGTGAAATCCGGATACAGTTGGCTTGCAGGAGTAATCGAAACCAGCTGTTTTAGTCAAGGAACTTTGTCAGCTTTAACACAAACAGGTGGGAGGGGAACGGTTAAGACTTAACAAACCACAGGCCAGGAAGGGGGGGAAAAATGCAGCGTGTTAATAAATAGGAGAGGCACTTTTTTACTTTTTTAGAAAAGAGACTGTGCATCACATTAGAAACATTTTGATGCATATTTCCTTGAGCGAAAGTTTTCTAGGGGACAGGATTTTCTGACCTTGAATCAGAAGATCAGGACTTAAACTTGCTATCTAAGGATGTTAGAACTGTGGTAGAGCACTTAAAGTCATGTACAGTATCTTTAAATAAACTGTATTACTTAATATAGAAGATTAGATTCAGGAGGTGGGAAGGGACTATGAAGGAGGTTTTCTTCCTTAGACTTTAATCTTGTTAGGTGGCTTTAGAGGAGTCTTTAAATGTTTCTTTGTGCATGAGCATGAAACCTTAAACTAAGTTTCTTTGAGTACAAAGTAAGGGCATCATTTTGTTTCTGTCTCAAAAGGTTTTCCAGAACTGCCAGAGCATTGGATCAATTAATGACTCACCTGTTCTTAATGAAAGCACTAAGCTGATTTTTCACACAAATCATGCTTGACACATAATGGGAATAAAAAGTTTGAAAGTTAAAGGCTAGGAGAATGTAAAGGAAATTCTAGCTCTGTTTCCAATGATGTGTTACTTTTACAGCTAAAAACTCCCATGTTACCTTTTGACATTTTGCAACATTAGCTGGAGGTTGCATTGATTTCTAGAGTCTCCTTATAAGGAGGTAACCCTTCACTGGTAACCCTCTCAAACTCTGACTGAATCTCAAATAGTGCAGGTACTCGTCTAGCTGTCAGGGCCTTCCCTTTGGTTCAGGAATTTGAAGGCTTTACTTTTTGTAGCTAAATACAAATCAGATTTCTAAATCCACTTTAAGAAATGTTGTACACTTCGGATATTAATCAAATATTCTTACTGTGTAAGTTTGAGTTGCAGTATGCCATGGGATCTTTATAGTCGTGGGCTTTTAAATTTGGTCTCCCAAAATTAAAAAAAAAAAAAAATACAAAAGCTGCTGCCAAATCACCTCTCTAGAACTTTGATTTTTGGAGCTGATGGCTTTTAGGTGAGAAGGTCTGGATTTGGAGGTATGCGGACTATCGCCTACTCTTTGTGCATTTCCTGTGACATGACCCTCTACCCCATGTCTTGAAACTCAATAAATAAAGATTATTTTCTCTTTTCTTATCCTTTCACTTTGTTCTTTCCCCATATACATAGTTTTGAGTTCTTACCACATCTGCAATTGTTTCTCTTTCACAAAGACAGATTCTCCTGCTCTACCCTAGTTGCTTTACTTTATAATAATCTACATTGTTTCTCCTAGTGTAACAGTGGCGTTGAGATGTAATTTACATACTCTGCAATTCAGTTATTTAAGAGTAAAACTCTTTTAGTGTATTGGCGAGTTTTGCAGCCATCACCACTAATTCCACAAAAGCAGAAATGAAAAGAAAAAAATACAAACTCCTGTACTTGTTGGCAGTTATTCCTCTAACCCCCAGTTCTAGTCAAAGCTTATTTACTGTGCACCTCTATATATTTGTCACTTCTTTTCATTTTATATTACTTTTTACTGACAAATCTCCCATTGCATTTTATTTATTCATCAGTTGTCTGGTATGTGCATGACACTAGGTTCAATCCTCAAAACTGCAAAAACAAAACCTGTTCATCAATTAATTGATGGGCAGTTAGGCTGCTTCCACTGTTTGGTTTTCATGAATGATGCTGCCATGAACATTCATGTAGAGCTTTTGCGTGGCCGTTCTTCTTGGGTATATTCCATGGAGTAAAATTTCTGGGTTTTATGGTAACTCTGCAGTTTAACCTTTTGAAGAATTGTCAGAGAGTTTTTTTGTTGTTGTTGTTGTTTTGTTTTTTTGTTTTTTTCTAAAAATGCTAAGCCATTTCACACCCTACCAGCAGTGCATTCCAGTTTCTTCACATTCTCACCAATGTGTGTTATTATCTGTCTTTTTTATTTTGCCATCCAAGTGGATGAGACGTAATATCTTCATAGTGGTGTTTATTTGTATTTCCCTGAAGGGTGATATTCACTTGCTAACACACTCTTAATTCATTCTCTGCTTTTCCTTTTGATCCCCTTTCCCTTTATGCCAATACTACATTGGCCAATGGCTTTCAACTCGTATGTGTATTAGGGACTACAGAGAGGAACATTTGCCTCTCTCTGGGGAAGAAAGAATCGACCAGAAGTTTACATATCCTCTTGAAAGGGATATGCATCTTCAGTGCAAGAATGATCAGGAGATGTGAGCAAAAAAGCTGTCTGGGAATGCAGCCTCCACCTGCGGGGAGCCCCAGAACTGAATATTTGGGTACCGTTTAGGGGTAGCGAGACCCCAGCTATCTCCTGGGAGCCGTCTCTTGATGCCTGCCTGGGAGCCTTCTTTCAGTGTACTCGAGGAAAGCAATGATATCAGAAATTTCTGGAAGCACTTTAGAGGAGTGGTTAACCAGGAACACAGCCTGGAGAACCAGCTCCTTGGCTTTGTGTCCTGGCTCTGGTGCTTTCTCACTGTGTATCTTTGAGCAAGCATTCCACCTCTTAAAGCTGGAGTTTCCTCTTTTGTGATGTGGGGGTAGTAGTGTCCAGCTCGGTTGCTCGCTCTGTGAATTAAAAGGGTTAATGCCTAGACAGCATCCACGTTTGTAGCTGGCACCCAGCGGCCAATGTTAACCCTTACAAGCAGCGAAGTCTGTGATACACAGTGACATAGAGAAGCCACAGGCTGGCCCATTACTACTCAGAGGCTTAGGGAGGCCCTGGGAGCCTTGCGTGATTCCTTATTTACCCTGTCATGTTTCAGAGACCTGAGCAGCTACGCCCGTTTCTGTTAGGGCCTCAGTGACTGCAGAGGGTGTTTCAGTTCCCTCTCCTGATGGGTGAGCATCTTAGGGTTCTCCTGTGGCATTTGTGCTTTCTCTTGGCTGAAATGCAAAGGCAGTATGATCTGCATGGTAAATCTCCATGTGTTGGCTCTCTGTGTCTGAGTTTCAGGGTGGAGAAAGTGATAACATTTTCTTTTTTCCCCCTTGAAAGAGTGTGAGTGCTATCTTTTTGTCAGTTACCAGTGCCTGGTTAAGAGAGAATTAAACCTCTAGCTGTCTAGGAAGCACTTTTGAGAGACTGGATTCCTAAGAGTGCTGTGGAGACGGAGGCGGGGAGAGAAAGGATGGTGGAAGAAATGCCTTTGGGGACAAGCTCAGCCCTTGGAAGGGGCCCAGGGTGGAGCCCAGCCATGGATTCTAGACTTTTCCAAGGTTGGATGCGACCAAAGGGGATGCCCTGACTACCACTCCGTGTGCCCTCTCAGCCTGAAAGGCTTCTGTGCAGACCGGAAGTGGACAGTGATTTCGTGATAATGGGTATGGGACAGGGGTGATCGGAAGTGGGCTCCTGGTGAGGTGTGCAGGCACGTGCATTGCTGGCCCGAGGTCAGCGTCCGTGCAGTGGACAGGCTGGACTTGATGTCTGGTCTTTCCTTTCCCACACCTACTTTTTATTCACCATTCGGCTCTGAATCAATCACTTTTTCTATTGTTTGTTCCCATCTCCCCCCGGCCTGTTTTTCTCCTTTATAGAATGTGAACTTGGGACAAAATGATCTTTAAGCAGAGTCTGAACTCTTACCATGCATTTTGTATGTAGTAAGAAAAAAACCAGGATACATCTGTAAGATTCAAATTTTCTGGCTTCTGTTGATCAGAAAATCCTGCAACAGGAGCCCATGTCCCTGCCTGGCAACAGGTAACTGGCAGTTTGCACGAGCGTCCCTTGCAGTTGGCCCAAGTCCCCAGTGCTTGTCATGGCTCTTGGCCTGCTCTGTTGATTTGTGTTCCCTGCCTCAGGCCCAGGGTCCGGGTGTGGAGACCCCAGCTGCAAGGACCCAAACAAACTAGGGTCAGTAAGAAGGTACAGAAAATGGATACCCTTTTGGTCAGCAAAGGAAAAAGAAAAATTTCTGAAGTTAAAAAAGTTTAATGACGGAAGAGGTTACTTTGCGAGTTTAGGCTCTTTGAGGTTCAGATTGAAACTGACTGGGAACATTGTAGAGTGAATGATCCCAAGATTCGTCACAGAGTCCCGGCAGGTGACATCCTTATGGCTCCCCACACCTGAGAATGTGGGTACATACTACTGTCCCATTGAGGTATTTAAGAAACTTACTGGAACAGCCTCAGTTCCCAATTCATTTTTCTCCGGAGATACATACAGAAACTATCATTTATGCTTGGTTTTAATTTCCCACACCCGAACAACCTCGCCTTTCCCACTCTTGTAAGTATGTGTGTATTTATTGATTTTGCCCCAAGCTGTACCTCTTCCCGTGTCTCTGCACTGGTGGACAGCTGTCTCAGAGCCAGGAATTCCAGCCTGTGTTATGAAAAGCCATAATTCATCCTAAGTGTTAAATAACATTCTTGTCAGTGCAATTTAATAATGCCCGAGCATTTCAAGAAACTGAAAGACTTGTTTACACTTTTCCAGTCAGAGAAATACATATCTGGGGGATTTAGAAGGAATTCTACATAATCTTCTTCATAATCTTTAGTAAGAATTTGATCTTTATCTCTCCAGGTGCTTTTCTTCTTAAAAAAAAAAAAAACTCTTGAACTTTTAAGAAAGGAAGTAATTTTATGGCCATGAAATCCAGAGAACTTTCTAGAACCTGGAGCTTTTTATTCATTGCTCATTCTTAGTGTTTTCAGAAGGCAGTGACTGTCTCTAATGCAAAGCTAATTTGTTTAGAAACCTTTCCACTTTTGGAAAGAAGGTGCTTGATCATTATAGTTGCATTTCTGGACGTGAAACTTGGTATTTTAAAGAATTTAGTATTTTGACAGCTTTAAAAAGTCTTTAGTTGATTCGTAGAAGAGATACTTCATCCTGTGCATACCCTAAAGAGAATCTGACTTATTGAGTGACTGATGTGACCTTAGTGCTCTATGTATTTGATAATACAAAATGAGGCACTTGATTTGAATTAAAATGAAATTCACATCTTATCCAGATTATCGCAAATCCTGAGAGTTTTGTTTGTACATAATATGAAAACCAGAGGAACAAGGCAGAGTTGTATTTTATGATTATTCTAAGTCACAATGACAAATGGAAATGTTTTTATAGGTATAACATTTAATCTCAAACTTTGAGGGATAAATCATTTGGCAATTTAATTTGTATAGAATAAATGTGCCAAACTATCAGTAATCATGGTTAGACCTACCCCTTTCTTTTTCTAAAATAAAACAGGAAAATTGAGTATTTACTGTTTCAGTTTTGTGGCTCTAAGCCTTTATTTTTGATTCCATGATACATAATGATATTTAGAACAACTTTTCCACTAGAAGTGTTGTGAAAAGAAAATTAAAGCCTACTCATTGGGTTGTTGAGCATTTTCATGTTCGATGCATGAACATATTTCACAATTGAAATAAATCAGGCACACACAGTAAACTGTCACATGGTTTCTCTCATATGAAAAACCCCAAATGTAGATAAAGAGCAAAATAAAAGATAACAGGAAACAGGGAGACCTTTTTTGCAAAATACGAAGAGGAGCAAGAGATGGAGTGGAGGGAACATAAAAGAATTAAGCTTTGTTATCGAGAATTAAGTATGTGTATATGTACCAATTCCCCAGAATGAGTGTAATTCTTATGAACTGCAAGGTACACTAATAAAAATAAAAATAAAAAATAGGGATTTCAAAAACGGATCTTTCAAATTTTGTATGAAAGGGCTCATTCATGTTCTTTCCCAGAAGGGACATGAAATCAGTACACTTATTAGATAAGGTTTTCAGGAAACATTTTATTAGCCAAATCAGCCTGGAATCTCTCATAAACGGGGTTTGTTTTGTTTTGTTTTTCTGGTGAGAAATGAACCCAGGACCTTCACACAGAGCTATTCATTCATTTGAGACAGGGTCTTGCGAAGTCACTGAGTTGCCTCAGCTGGGCTTGAACTTAGCTTCTTACCTCTGCTTTCCCACTGTGGCCAAGGGAGAGACACTTGAGGTTTTTCATAGAGGTTATCAGTGAACACACATAAGTGCCCACTATTCCTCTTAACTGTTTTCTCCTGGTCCCCCTTTTTTACACAAGCTCTTCATGTAGCTATTCTATAGCCACAAATTGACCAAATCTTCATTAGAAATGTAATTGCAAGTGGCCCAAAGAACAGCAGGAGAGAAAAAAAATGTTTCCCTTCCATTTTATTTATGCAGAAGGCACCTGGAATGTCCTCCCAGATGCCCATGGAAGGGACACCTCTTCAGCTCTCTTCTCCTTGAGACATTATCACTCTGTTGGGAAAAGCAGTCTCCTCCTCACCCAGCACACTCTTCAGATCTCTGTTCCATTTTACTGACCACTTACAGTTCTTGTTCACAGTTCTGTTCCCTAGGTCTAAAAAGGGCCGTGGCCCATGGAAAGCGCTCAGTAAATACTGTTAAATAACCCGGAGATGCAGCCAATTGGACTATGTTAACGTGTTACTCTCTAATTTCATGACAAAGTATAATCCCGTGACATTACACATTTTTTTGGCAGTTTTTGGCTCAAAGAAAATCAGGGAGAGTCTAATTTGAGTGTCTTCTTACAAATATGTCTCCACACAGCTGGTCCCTGATTCCTGTCCTTGATCTAAAGGTGAAAGACCTAGTGAAAACCAGTTAGAGGACATAGAGTTTCAAAAACAATTTGTAATCACGGGTAATTCCGTGCATGTGTTTATTGTCCTGCAGCTTTAAAAAAACAAAAAACAAACAAACAAACAAACAAACAAAAAAATATATATATATATTATATAATTTATTTCTTATTGTAAATGGAATACATATGCCGTATAGAAAAACTGGAAAATGTAGAACATTTATCAAGAGCATGGAAGGTAATGAAAACTATACATAGCTGGTGGAGTACAGCATAGTGATAGAGCCCTTTCCTAGCATACGCAAGTAGGTTCCATCCTCAGTGCTGAGAGAAAAAAAAATTATAATCCAACTACTCTATTTACTTCATTGTATTTACTTCAAATGTATTTACTGTTAGCAAATTAGGAAAGTATTGTTTCTATATGTTGTAGCTCTTCAAAATTTAACAGTATGTTTTGAAATTTCCTTCGTGCTTCTTCCATGATATTTCAGTGATGTTTCCACTTTTCTCTTATATAAGCAGTGTGGCAGGAAATACCCTTAAGTAGCTACACATGGATGCGTGCTCATAATTACTTCTTAGCTGAAGTTCCAGGACATGCATTTGTCAAAGGCTATTTGTGTGCACCTGTGGGCAAGCCTCACTGTGCTTCAAGGTAGACTAGTTTGGCACCTAAGACTGGAAGCCCAACAGTTGGAGACTGGATAAAGATGTGGGTTTTCTATAAATGGAATACTACTTAGCCATAAAGAATGAGAAACTGCAGTCATTCATAGGAAAAATGGATACATATTGAGGATATATTAAGTGAAATAAATAAGTCATACGTGTAAATACCAAATAGTTTCTCTGGTGTGAAAAACTATAATGGTACCTATGATCCTAAAGATATAATTGACAATGCGAAATAGGAAGAAAAGGGCTAAAGGTGTAGGGGAAGTGGGAAGGGTAGGGGAAAGGTAATAAGGGAAAAGAAAAAAATGAGAAAATGAAAAAATGGAAATAAAGTTTTTGTAAATAGGGGAGGGAGGAGGGGGTGAAGGGAGGGCAGGGATAAGGGGAAAAAATGAGAACCAAGACCTGTCATGTAAAGTTACAAGATCCCAATGATGAATGTAAGTGTATTGTACACCTAAAATGTACCAGTAAACGCAATGAGGAAAAAAAAAAAAAGACTGGAAGGAGGAGAATCAGATACCTGGGCGATAGAGTCAACGGGACACTGAGTGGTGAGGATCTTGCCTCCTCCCTTACAACAGGGGTTGGGGAAGTTGACCTCAAATTGAGGCAGCAGTTGGGGAAACTCTGTTGCAGTTGTGGTTGTGCCTCAGGCAGGGGGTTTTATCTTTGCAAGTCATTTTCCCCCCCAGGGTCTCATTTGCTTTCATTTGAAAATGGTGAGCTGGGCTGGGGATTTAGCTCTGCAGGGCTGGGGGTGCTGCAGCCTGCTTTGCAAGTACAAAGTCCCTGAGTTAGATCCTTGGTACAAAACAACAATAACAACCACCACCACAACAAAAAAACCAAAACAAAAAATGTTGAGCCCAAGCCTCCTGGAGGGAATCTTGGTTTCCATCAGTTGTTTTCCATTCTGATTGCACTTTGGAAATAGCCAGGGAGTTTTAATCTTAGGGCTGCCTGAGTCCCACCTTCTCGTCTAAGTCTGTTAGAGTGTGGGAGGGGGTCCCCAGGTGATTCCCAGGGTGGACAGCCTCCACACAGTGAATTGAAAGCCCACTCAAGTTCTTTGTTGTTATTAGGTGTTGCCATTTTATTACCAGTAAAGTTTATAATAAGGAAAAGTGTCATGCAGCTCAATTCCCTTCATCTCAGTCCCCCCTGCCATCCTATATGACGTCTAATTGTCAGTTTCCACACTACTTGGGTATGCTTATTACTTTTACATTTTTTAACTGATGCAAAAATGCAAAACTTGTACATATCAGTGGGCACCATGAGACATTCCTATACATGCGTACATTGTGTAATGTCAAACGCAGATTATACATATCCATCTCCTCAAGCACGTATCATTTCTTTATGGTGAAAACATTCAGAATCCTTTCTGCCAGCTCTTCGAAACATGCAGTACATTGCAGCTATCTGTAGCCATCCTACTGTACAGTAGCACTTTAGAACCTCCTGCTCTTCACTGTATCTTCCTACCCATTGACCAGCCTTTCCCCATTCCCCGCCCATAAACCTATCAAGTTTTTATAGCAAATGATTCTTTATTTATTTACTTATTTATTGGTACCCAGGGTCAAACTCGGGACCTTGCACTTGCGTAACAGGTGGCAGCACCACTGAGCTAAATCCCTGACCTGATTCTTTATTATTTAAAGTAGTAGTGGTTTTGTTTTTCCTTAAACATATCAAAATCTTGCATAAAAAGTCATTTTTAAAAATTCTCAAGGGTTATATTGATAAAAACTAGGATGATATCTGTAATATTACTATAGTCATGGGTTGGTGATTCACTAATAACTGGATTTTGGAGACCAGCAATAAGACCAACAAGTGGAAAACTCCACAGCTACAGAAAAGCACACAGGCTTCTGGGAAACAGTCAGAAGAGCTACAATAATGACTGAAGTAACTAGACATTTTATTTCAAGCAAGTGAAATTTCAGTAATATGCTAAGCATTGATATTTTGATTGTTATCTTTCAGTCTTGAGGGGCTGAGGTACAGTGTTGTTTTAACCAAGTAGGAGGAAGCCCTGTCTTACTTGTTGTGGTCATCATTACCCTGTTGGGAGGAAGGACCAGAGACAGTTGTTTGTTTGTTTGAGGCTGGAGGTAGAGGTATGCGGTCATTTGGTCCGCTGGTAGGGGGTCGTTCCACCTTTCCGGGATGTGAAGGGCAGTGGGAAGGGAGCCGTCAAGAAGTACAAGGTCTTGCTGAGTGTAGAATGGGTCTGAAGCTCATTCGGAAGCAAGTGTTTCACCTCAGACTTGGAGTCCTCACCCCTAAGACGAGCCTTGCATATGTCCATCAGAACTGTTGTGGACCCTTAACTTGTGATTAACTGAAGGGGCATCTGATAAATGTAAACTGTAATTATCCTCAAGTAAAACGTATTCTGAACTCCCATCTTCCCACCAGCCTCGTTCCTGGCTGAGTGGAAGCAGTCACGATCCCTCGCCTGGCCTGCTGCCGCCACCTCCGGCTAGTGTCCAGTTTCTTTTCCTTCCCCCAGCAGCCTGTTTCCAAGTCAGCAGACAGAGTGAACATTTAAAAACATGCCTCCCAGGCAGTCACACCCATGCTCAGACCTTCTTGGGGCTTGGCATCCTCCTTGGAACCAAGGCAAGGACTCACCTTGCCCTTGCCCAGGGCCCTAGCTCACTTGGCCCAGCACCCTTCTCAGGCTTCTCCTGCTGAACCTCCTTCCTCATTCCTTCCCGGCCCCTCTTGCCTTCTTGCTGCTCCTCAAATACCCCGGACTTGCTTCCACTTCAGGGCCTTTAGAAACCTTCCCCACATATTTTCTTAAATAGAATTATTGAAACGTTCCCTTTTGCTCCTGAGATATTTGTGAATGACTCCAAGACAAGTATAGATAGTCGTCATTGATCTGTTTCCCTCATATTGAACTCATTCTTTTTTAAATTAAGTTGGTTATTTTTTCACAGTACACTGGGAGGAAGGTGTCTCCTGGTGGAGTACAATGTGGTAGCCCTGGAGAATCTCGGGATTTGCCATATGAGCAGGGAGTGTACACAGCTGGCACTCTGTACTTTCACGTGCTCTCCCTAGAAGTTTCCATGGGTCCCACTTCACATCAACTCCTGTGCTCACTCGCCGCCTTCATTAGGCCATGTTGAAAAAAAAATCTCATCTCCTCTTCATTTTCTTATTTTCTTATCACTACTTGGAATATTTGTATTGTTTCAGTCATTATTTACTCCATTACTCCCTGTCTTTCCTATGAAAATCTAAACCCCATGAAGGCAAGATAATAGTCTTGTTAATAGCTATGTTCCTAGAGTCTGGCAAGAAAAGGCATCCAGTAAGTGGCTGTTGAAAATATGAAGGAATAACAGAATTGTCAGAGCCACTGCTCACTTAAGGAATGAAAAGTAGTGGACCCTTGACTTACTCAATTCATTCCTGAGAAGAGCTGGTTGTAACTCAGCTTGGTCATTGAAGGCTCAGGCTCCTCTACACAGCCTTCCAAGTCTCTTTCCTGTGTACAGGCAGGTCTGTGTCTTTAGAGAATGAGACCATCTGGAAACACAAGAGGCCAACATTCAGGTTGTAACCCAAGACTTTGTAAGTTAAAACAAAAATTCCATTTGTAACCCAAGTTGTTCGTATGTCAGGCTGGTCGTAGCTCAAGGGTCCATTGTAGTGGCTTTATATTACATATAGTTTTTTGCCTTCTATTGAAGACATGATTTAATTTGAATGGCTGAAAACTTGATTCCATGTCCTATACATAGCAAAGGAATTTTTGTTGGGACTGGGCTAAGGGAGTCATCTATTGACATGAATTTAACCCCTAATAAGACACCTGTTCTCTTGTCTGGCCCTTGCCACCTGCTAAGAACAGAGAACTAGCGAAAAGATGGTGGCCCCGGGTCCTTTCTTTTTGTCCTTCCCTTTAGAGACTGTGTCAGGCCAGGAGCAAGAAGCTAGTCATTATTTCTTGAGATCTTCGCCTACTTTATGCCAGTGTTTGAGAAGGGTTGGCTATTCCATAGCATCTGCAGCCAAGTGCTTCTCTGCCTGTCCTTCAGAACTTTACTTGGAGTTCTGCAATGGGGTTGTTAGATAATAACCTTCTAGGTCAGCCAGTGTCAAACACAGAAAGACGTTTGAGGGCTAGGGATTTAGCTCAGTGGCATCAAGCCTGCCTTGCAAATGCAAGGTCCTGAGTTCAATCCCTGG
>NW_022900950.1:68267429-68270702 GCF_012274545.1 Fukomys damarensis | reverse complement strand
CAAAAAAAAAAAAAAAAACAAAAAAAAAACCCAGAAGCAAACACAGAAAGATGTTTGAAAAAAGTAGCTGGTCATGGTGCTGCCAGGGTGAACTTCCCAGGGCTTGGGCATCTGGTAGACCTTATGCCTCACAGGGCCCTTAGTGTAACTAGCAGAAAATCTTACAGATTAATAGCAAACCCTACCTATACAGATGTATGTGTATGTCTGTTATTCTGTGTAAACACGACTTCATTCTAGAAGAATATAGGGCAGGAAGAAGGATGTCAGGATTCTTTCAAATGAAGAAAATTTCCACTTAAAAATGACCAGTTAGATATGTTAGGTTATGACCTTTTGGGCAATCAGAAGACTATGGGGAAAAAAAAAAGCTCATGTTTTCTGATTAAGTCAGGATAAGAATAGTGGCATTAGCGAAAGAGATTTTCTTATTATACAAATTGAAGTTTCCTCTAGAATGAATTTAACCTCTATTTTCATTCTTTTACTTTTTAGCTGTGAAGCACTGTATGCGCAGATATTTTGAGGCAATTCGGTGCTATCATTGTCACTTTAATAGGTCATCTCTGTAGATAAGATGGCATCATTCTTTTGACATTCTTCGTTTTCATAAATGTTGATTGTGTGAAACTGATTCTAGTTTATTGGGTTTTAATTTTCCTGTTTTTCCTGCTAGCCTGTGAGCATGGTGGGTGAAGGTGTTTTGTGCCTCTGGCCCTCCTAGACTGGTGACTGGCACAGGCTTCATGAGTGAAAGCCCATCTGTGGTGATATTCTGTACTTTCTCTGATTAATCGTGGTCCAGCTTGATGCCCTTCTCCTGTGGCTCCTGACTTTTTGGTGCCACATGTTTAAAGGAGGTGGTCAACATCCCCAGGACCCACCTTGGAACAATGTCTACCTCAGGAGAGGCAGTTGTCACTCTCATTGATGCTAGAGTGTAATCCACATTTTACAGATTAAAAACTCATTAGTTTTGTTTTCATCCTCTTAACCTTTGGAGCTATCTTGAAAAATCTCTTCACCCAATTAAAACTCCATTCTTACTCTTTCTAAGAGAACTAAATGCTTATAATTTGACTTCCTGCTATTAGAAATTAATCAACTTTAATTAATATACTATTGAAGTAGTAGATTATTATTGATGAAAAGACTTTTGTGCTTAAGTTTATTAATTTAGTCATAGTATAAAAATACATTATAGGTAAGAGGAGGAAAGGCCATTTTCTTTAGTGAAGCTAATTAGAATTCATCTGGAACCAGAGTGCAACCATGAACCTGCTTGACATTTTGGTATTTAGTCTTTGGAAAGTTGGCACATTATTATGGCAGTACAGTTTGTGAATTTCAGAAGGACTGATATTTTGGCATTAAAATGAAACTTATGAGTAGGTGAAGAATTGGAACAGTGCATGGTGTCAGTGTTACATTAAAACAGTTGCAGTTCATTGACTTGTGGAAATATGTTCTACTGTTTCCTGTTTGCAATTAGCACATTTACCACTGGAACAATTTAAATAGGAAAACAGAAACACACAGCTCAAACTTCAGCCCTTGGTAACTGAAATAGGGCAGTGCCTTTGCAAAGGAACAGAGGCCCTGAAGTATGCATGGATGTGGTGACCATCATATTGCTAGAAGTAATGTGTGGTCGCCCAAGGAAACTGACTTGAGGCTCACTGTCGTTAAGCATTCATTCTATGGCCATATGCTTATAGATCTCAGTCCCAAATTCCATTCCTCTCTTTTGAAGAGCAAGAATTCCTGGTTAAGAGCTATACTGCTTTTCTATAGCCAGTGGGACGTTTGAGTTGGACACTGTCTTGACACCATGTCATCCATAAGTGTAGAGCTTGCCAGCACTTAAAGTGCTCCAGGTGCGGAAAATCCAAGATTACCCAAAAGTTGTTGTGTGCAATTGCCAGGGTCCCAGAGCAGCAGGGTTGAAACACAAGTAGATATGACATCGTCTTCTCCACCTGCTATAGACCATTGTCTGAGCAACCACTAATGGTCATTCAGACCAGGAGTAGTGTCATGTGGAGTCACAGCGTGAGCTTCCCTGGGATAAGAGCTCTGACAGAGGGGCTTCAAGTAAGATTTCCAGATGATGGTGAGGAACTGTTCTGTGAGGTTTGCCACTCTAATAGCCATGGAGCCCTGCTTGTCACCCACTTTATCTCCCCTTTCCTCAAGAGACCACATCACTAAGGAAAACTCTCTCCTTTTTCTAATAAACCAAAGCGTCCTTCCTACAGTAGGTCACCCCTCCAGTTTTTTTTTTTTAATGAGGAAAATCAAAGAAAATTCCTTAAAGCTTATCAGTTGTCTGGAAATACTGTTGCCACAGAAAGTAGATACCTGGATAATTTGCACTTGTTATTGGATTTACTATATATTTGTCATGATGTTTTATTTTCTGTTGCACAAGAAAATTTTTTTACTGAAGCGTGAAGTTTAAATTAATGTGGATTTATTCCACAAGTTATACTTTGCTTCCCATGGATATGGTAATGTCTTTATATAGTTCTTGTTTGTTTACAGTATTTAGTTACAGTTTTCATAGAATGATTTATTCCCATTAGTAAAAACTGATGGTTCTTGAGGAATTGAGTCCAGCTCTTGGCTCCCTGTTAAAGTAAAAGGGTCTATGCAAATTTATACCGCTAAGTGTTAATTTGAGTTCTATAAATAAAGCATTGTTTTATATTTCTCCTACTGTGATTTTCCGTAATTTGTAGATTACTATTAACTTGTACTAACCAACATTGAATTCCACTTATCTAAAAAACATTATTTCAAGGTCAAAATAGAAGGGTGACACTATTACAGTCATGAGAATTAAAAATAAATGTATACGCACAAATGCAAGGCACGTAGTTTAGAATTCCAGTTGGGATTGGATAATGCCTGATTCATGTAATCCCAGGGCAGTTTTATTTGCACATTAAACTGCTGCAGCCTTGACTTTAAATAAGATTTTCTTTAATTGCATTTGTGGATCCTCATTCTCAGTGATTTGTCTATTTTTAGAGTTCTCTTTTGTTTATTTTAACATAAATCCTAGTGCTTGCACTTGGAAGAGTCTTACTGGAAAGCTTTAGTATCCTTTCGTTTTTTTTCCACATATACTTTGATGTTTTGTCTTGTGTACAAATCTTCACAGTTGCAGTAAACCAAAAAGGTCACTTTACAAGCTTATGCTTTACCTGTATATCAATGGACTTGTCACTTTTTTTCTGACTGTACCATTAAAATTGCCTATATATATAT
>NW_022900950.1:68183426-68267334 GCF_012274545.1 Fukomys damarensis | reverse complement strand
TTAATTAACCACAAGTAAAAATCAGACTATACTGATTGGAAAGATTTTAGAGATCATGAGACTTTACCACTTTTTTATTGATTGAAAATATGAATTAATCATTTTATTCTACCTGAAACATACAAAAACCTCATGAGTTCATTGCCTTACCTCAGCCGCCACGGCAGGTAAAAAGCCTAGGGAGGAGGTAAACTCACTTCGATGTCACCTGGGAAGGGTTTAGAGCCTACTTCCTGTGGATTGGTGTTTCTCAGCTTTGGCACTATTGGCATTGATGATCCTTTGCTGCCCTTTACACAGTAGATTTTATGAGGCCTTGCTAAGCTCTCTTCTGTCTTTAGTCCAAGGACAGGGCCCTTCTCATGCTTTACCAGATATGAGCAGTTTCTGTCCTCAGCACTCTCAATGCCAAAAATCACTGATGGGTTCTCAGCCTCCTAATAGTTGCCTTTGTATTGGGCTCGAAGCACTTACCCTAGTAATGAGCTGCTTAGGGCCTGCTGGGAAGGAGTTGATCAGTGCAGGTGTTCTTTTGAAAGATTTAACCTGTGCCCCACGCCTTCCCCATCTCTTCCTGGCTGCCATGAGGTGAGCAGCTTTCTTGCACCACACCCTTCTGCCCTGATACTTCTCCTTTGGTGCCAGCTGATTATTAACTGAAACCATGAGCCCCCAAAAAACCAAAGTCATTTCTCCTTTAAGTTGGGCATGTCAGGTATTTTGTCTCAGCCAAGGAAATCTGACTAATAGACTAGGTTTACCCTACAATAGTCCAAATATTATCTTATTTTGAAAATGCATTTTAGAACCACCTCTTTTCTGAAGAACTTCTTTATAATTCTATCCAGACATGAACTCTTCCTTCGTTGCTCTGTTAGCCTTTTAATCTGTACTTCTTGTAAAGTAGTCCTCATATTTTTACCGTCAATTTTATATTTGTATATATTGCTCATTTAATTTAAAATACCTCAAGGATAGGCAAGTCCTTATTTGTCCTTGCTTCTTTCCTGCACCTTCTACAAGACAGGAATTTACACAAAGCAGAAGCTCAGAATGTGTTTTCTGGAGTTGAAATGGCTGTAGACTTCTTAGCTTGACTAGGTAGTGGGACTTCTCAACAAGTTTAGAACTAGAATTTCTGTGATACAAAATATCGATGCAGTGGGAATAAAGAGATTTGGCCATGGCCGTGGTATTGTATTATCTGGAATAAAATTGGATTGTGGGCACAGAGCAAGACAACATAATCAGTTACATTTTTCTTCTTAATTATATTTTATGAAATTCTCATTATCACTGTCATTCACTCAGTGTTGTGTATCCCTCATTGCATTATGTGCTGTTGCATAGATTATCTCACTAGTCACCTCAGAAACCTGGGGGTAGGGTTGTTATTCTGACTTTACAGATGAAGGTAATAAGTTTAAGCAACGTGTTCTGAATCACGTGCTTAGTCTAGAGGCAGAACTGGGACTTGAGCCCTAATAAAATCGAGCTACAGTGGTTAAGGCTACATATTACGGGATAGACCTCTGTCTTGGCGCTACAATTAATTACTAAAAAGAACACAAGTCAGTGAAATCCCTTTCAGTGACATATTTAGCTTGTTATAGAAATTCACTGAAACAGGCAAATCTCATAACATACAGAGCCTCAGTTTTTAAAAAATGTGAATGGAAATATGCTGCTCATTAAATATCAGTGAATGTAAAGTGCCACTTATTATAAGATATAACAGCATGTATATATGTATATAGAACATCACAATACCTGGTATTGACTGTAAGAAGCACTCTGATTTTACAGATGTTAAATTTTATTTTTAAAAAGTCTTCTTGAGTTTGATAAAATATATCCTAAGTTTTATTGTGAGAATTTTGCGATTATATAAAGCATTTGACCCAGAACCTGGCACAAAGAAAGTGCTAGGTTATTAAATATATAACTATAGACTCTTAATGATGCACAGCACATAATCCAAAAAAACCCCTGTGTAGCTAATGATGGAGTGACAAGGAATTTATTGAAATAAAATATGTAATACTAAACTAGAAGAAAGGTTGCGGAAAACACTTAAGGGATGCTGGCACAGAGTGTATTGTGTGAGTCTTAGTCCTGGTTGGAAGAGCCCTGAAGAAGGCTGTCTTCTCCTCTGGTTGTAAGCACATGCCTTCCCCTAGGTCAGAAGCTGCCAAGATCTGAGCTATATTTGGAGAGAGTGCTTTCACACCTTTCCTCCCTGAGTGATATGCTAAAGAGGGAACCGCAGAGTCTTGCTGTGAGATCATCAGTGGGAATCGGAACTGGAGGGAGTTAATACAATGTGAACCATGCAGACTGGAATAGAAAATGCAATTGACCTGCTGGAATTTGTCAAAAGACAACCAGGAGATCAAAAGGAACAGAATCTGCAGGTTCTCTGCTTTTGCTTTAATGCCATTTTAATGATTTAACCAAAGAAGTAAGTATCTCACTTGAATGGCTGCATTATTAGCTTTAAAATAGTTGAATCTTTCATGGTTTTCTTGAAGTTATGCATGTGAAAAGGAATGCCATGTGTCATGCAGATCAGGTTTCCTTCTCACAGAGTCAAGACGCAGGAGTGTTGTCAGCAGGCAATGTCACAGACCTCATGACCACATGCGTGTATAAGCATTGTCACTTGAGCACCATTAGGTACAAAAGGAAAGGAAGCTGTCCTTGTTAGGAATTTGTCTAGGGTTTGGCGTTGTGCTACCTTGTCACATCATTACCTAGATAGACTACAGGTGTGAGTGGTTAGAGCCGGTCTGGACCCAGGCTGTCCAGCCTCAAATTCCAGCTCTGTTCCGTAATAGCTTCCTGGCCTGGCACAAGTCGCCCTGCTTTAGTTTCCTTGTATACAAAACACTAATAATAAGGATAATAGTATCTATTTCATGGGGATCTCATGAGAAACAAATGGGTTAATATACTGAAACATATATATCTATCTCAAGGGCTATACAGCAAAGTAATATGTGGTTTTGGGATTCATACATCTTTGAATCTGAGACATTTTTCTCTATAATTGGGTTTCTCTATAATTGGGTTTCTACATGGTAGCTAATATTTAATGTCACAGTGCTGTACAGATCACATTAAGTTGACATTACCTTTGACTTCTAAGTACAGTAGAGTATAACAGGAAATATGTATTTTGTTGTATTTATATTTATCCTCAGTTTGGGCACTGGCCTCATAATCTATTAGCCTTTGATGTATTTCAGGTAAACTGTGAGAGATGACACTCTGGGACTATGCTGAATGTAGCAGTCTATTTGGCATAGTGATTTTCTACATCTGATTTCATTTGCTGCTAATAACAGCACCTTGTAAATTGAAAAGATAACTCTTATCTCGCTGCACAGATGAAGAAATCAAAGGTCACAGAGTGACTCTTAGCTCTGTTAAGTTGGCAAGGGGTCACATTCCTTTTCTCTCTTCCTTCAGAAGTGTCCTTCACTATGCATACCTATTTCATGGCTGAGCACCTGCTATGTCCCTAGCTATATAAAGAAAGCAAGATACCACGTTTTTCCTAAAGGAGGTTGTTCCTCCGACAGGGAAGAGAGATTAGCTGAAAAGAATGGGATAGCCCATATGTGATGTTCTTAGAGTGAATAAGGCACTCCTAGAACACCCAGAAATAATGAAACAACCTAGAGATTTAAAGGAGGCTTGATAGAATGGTGACATCTTGAAGTAAGCAGCGCCATGAGAGGAGTAGAAGGTGGAAACACTTTATTCAGAGGAAACTGTTGAAGAAAGGCAAGTGGCCTAGAGCAACAAGTTGATGGGTTGTGTGGTGAGGTGAGAATGAAATATAGGTTGAGTTAGGAAGGGTGCTGAGGTGTTTGTCTTTTTCCTCTGAGTGACAGAAAAGTAGTACAGGCTTTTAAGCAAACACTGGCAGAGTTCTGTTTAGGAGAACAGCCATGTCAGGTGTACTGGAGGTGGGCATCGGGGGCCCTGGCTTTAGGAGATACTCATTAGAAGGCTGATGGCAATAATCTAGAGAGCTCAGAGATAATCTCTAGAACCGGTATTGGAAGATGAAAATGAACTGGAAAATAACTGACATTTTTGGAAGGGTGGATGTAGGATGAAGACATACATTGTGAATTGTGTCTAGATGTCCCCCAAAGCTTCATATGGTCATAGGTTGCACTTTTCAGAGGTGGCTGGATCTAGAGGGTTAGGTTGCTGGATCAAGGGGATGTGATTACTAAATCAGTTCATTGATTGGTTTGGCATAGTTATGGCTAGGATTAAGGGTGCGAGTGCTATGCCCACCCTAGGGCACGCAGCCTGCATAAAATATGTGGGAAAGAAAGAGGGCGAGTATGCTCTTGCCTGCCGGTTTGCCATGGACTGTTTCTCCTCTGCGAATTTTGGGTGTCAGGTATTTTGTCTCAACAATGAGAAAAGTAACTAAGACAACCTAATATTAAGAAATAAAGATATTTGAAAGGATGGTGTAGATTCGGCATTGGGCCTTTTGAATTTGTGACTGCTAGGATTACACACACGTGTGTTGCCATCATTGACATAATCCTGATGGTTCAAACTGTGAGGATGATGGGACTAATCTGGGAGGCACAAGCTGGGGAAAGAGATCAGGGGAAGGGAAAAGCATTTTGAGATTGGTAAGAGAAGTGGACATTCTAATTGGAGAAAAACGAAAATGATGGAAACCAAAGAATGAGAGAATTTCAAGAAAATGCTATATTACAATGCCTGATGTCGCCTACTGTCTTAGTCACTTGTCCTGAGGACGTAATACCAGACACCCACACCATGAAGGAGGAGAGATTTATTTTGGCGCACAACTTCAGATATTTCAGTCCATGGTTGACAGGATCAAATGTAGAAACAGCTTGGTGGAAAGGTCTCACATGAAGGAGAACTGCTTGTGTAAAGGTGGCCAGAAAGCAGATAGAGAAAGCGGGAGCTGGGGAGGGAGATAAACCCTTCTAGGTCACATCCCTAGTGACCTACTTCTAACCAGGCTGCACTTCCTAACAATAAGTCAGCTATAGAGACCTCGTATCCAGTCACATTCCAAAAAGCCCACTCTGAATACACGAGATTTGGTATGACATTCCAGATCTAATCTAAACCATGACACTGGTTTTTCCCCTGCCCCCCAAAGACTCGACCATAGCTTTATGGAAAATGCATTTAGTCCATCTCTAAGAGTCACCAAGTTTTTAGCAGTTCCAGCATTACTGAGAGTTCAAGTTCAAGGTCTCCTCTGAGACTTGAGACGAACTCTTAACTGTGAGCCCCGTCAAGTAAGAAAGTTAAACACTGCTGCCATTCAGTGGCACAGGGTAAACATTCCAGTTCCAAAAAGCAGTAAGAGGATGATCGAAAGCAATCAAACCAAAGCAAGACTGCAACCCAGCAGGGCAAGCTACATCTGCAATTCCACATCCAGCACCTGAAGCAGGTTGTGAATGAGATGTGAACTCCAAATGGATTGAGCATCCCTGCCTTGAGGCACTGCCAGTTGCAGCCCTCCTGGCCTCTCTCTTGGGGTAGCTGTTGCTCACCTGCCTACCTCTTTCCCCCACCAGACTCTTCTTACCTTGGAGCTCCCCAGCTATGGCCTGGATCTTCTAAAAACTCAAAGACAAAATAGCTAAGGGAGCAAGAAGCTGAAGCTATTTGATTTGGCATGGCATGAAGCATAGTCAGGGTCAGTTCATATCGTGGTCCACGTCTGTAGTCCCAGCACTCTGAGAGACTAAGGCGGGAGGATGACAAGTTCAAGGTTAACCTGGGCAACTTAGTGAGACCCTGTCTCAAGTAAATATGTGCTGGGAATGTAGCTCAGTGCAGAGTCCAGATAGGGTCAGCCCCCAGTTGCACACACACACACACACACACGCACGCATGCACGTACATGCACACCACTTAACACACTGGTATATTCTGAGAGGTACATCGTTAGGTCATAGGTGACTGGGTGATTTCATCACTGGGTGAACCTCATTGAACTTGCTTATATACAGCTAGGGTGTATGATGTCGCTCATTGCCCCTTGGCTATAACCCTTTATAGCACGTTACGTTCAGAATACTGTAGGTAGCTGCGGAACAGCGGCATTTATTTGTCTGCCTAAACATAATCTAAACATAGAAAATGTGCAGTAAACATGTATGGAAGATGAAAACACCTGCACGGTGCATTTACCGTGGATGGAGCTTGCAGTAGCTCTGCGTAGAGAGTGTAAGGAGTGAGTGTGGAGGCCCAGGACACAGCCACACGCTTCGGTAAACTTTATAAACACCATACACTTAGGCAACACTCCCTTAGTAAAAATTAACTTTCTGTCTTCAATGATAAGTGAACCTTAGCTTATTGTATTTTTTTTTTTTACTTTGTACACTGCAATTCTTTACACTTTGTGACCCTTCTGTGATAAACTAAGCTTAAAATTTAAGCACATTATACAACTATAGAAAAATATTTTTCCTGCATCCTTATTAAGTTTTTCTATCTAATTTTCTTAACATCTTTAAGGTTTTGTTAGAAACTAAACCACAGACACACACGCCAGCCTAGGCCTCCTCAGGGACAGGCTCATCAGTACTGCTGTCCTCAGCCTCCACATCTTGTCCCATTGGAAGGTCTTGAGGGGCAGTGACATGCACAGTGCTGTCACCTCCTGGGACAACAAGGTCTTCTTCAGGAGTCCTTGTCAAGTACTTGCCTAAGGCTGCTTTATGGGTAGCTTTTAAAATTATGTAAGTGGAAGTGAATATACTCTAAAATACTGATTATAAGTATGAATATATTAAACAGATTAATAACAATCCGTTATTATCCGCTATGGTGTGCATAACTATCTGTTCCGTGCCTTTATACAACTAGCAGTGCAGTGGGTCTGTTGCCCTCATCCCCCCCAATGTGAGGAAGGCATTGAATCTGCAGCTTATCACATCACTAGGCAGTAGGAACTCCTTTTAAATCTCCGCTATAATCTTAGGAGGCCTCTGTCATATATGTGGTCACTTACTGCTGGAAGCACTGTTCTGGTGAGTCACTGACAGGATCAGATAACAGCAGAGTTTCCATCAAGTTATACTGCCTCTTGATTTGGAAGTTTTCCGTTGCTTTTTCTAAGGGCAAATAATATGAGCCAGGCAGACTAATTTGCAGAAACCTTTGGTGCACAAAGCCACCCATCGCCGGAGGCCTATTCCTGCTTGTCTACAAGGTGTAAAATTGATGCTATCATTTCTAATTCTGAGAATGAATGCTCTAGAAAGAGTTTTATGAGTTGTTGGTTGTATGGAATATATAGACTTCAGAAGACTGTGAATTTAACTTGAACTTTTAAACAATAGACATACAGGGTTGAGATTATAAAAAGGAGGCAAAAAGGGTTGGGAATTTACCTCAGTGGTTCTGTGGCTTGATCCCTGGTACAAAAAAAAAAAAAAAAAAAAAAAAAAAAAAAAAAAAAAAAAAAAAAAAGAAAAAAAGAAAAAGAAGAAAAAAAATGAGGCGAAGCATAGTCATTATAGTAATAGTTGGATGCTACATCAGATTATTGCTGATTCCTATGTAGATATCTGTACTGTTTACTTTTCCACATTTCTGGGACAAAACACCTGACATACGCAGCTTAAAAGGAGAGAGGTTTATTTTGGCTCACAATTTCAAAGGCAGGGTGGCGCCAGCACAGAAACCCAGAGATAGGAAGGAGCAAAGCTCCTCAAGTCATGGAGCCAGGAAGCAGAGAGAAAAGGGAGGAGCTGGGGATAAGAAAGAGCACGGGTTTCCAGCTCACATATGCCTGGGACCCACCTCCAACTGGACCCTGCCTCCTAATGCCGCAGTTAGCTGTGAACGCCTCATGGATTAATCCAGTGATGAATGGAACACTTCTACGATCCAATCTCCTTCCAAAAGGCCCACCTCTGAACACATGAGACTTTCAGTGAACATTTTAGATCTAGACCATACAGATATCCTTCGCAGATGTACAAAATACGTGAACTGGTGCTTCAGAGTCTTCATTTGTTGAGTGATCATCATTGTTAATGCCATTGTAAATATTGGCCTGTCCATTAAACTTATTTTCTCGGCTAAGGAAGGATGGCCAGTGATTTGGTCTCCTCTTAGGACTGCAACCACTTTGTATTTGGAACAGCGAAGGGAGTCGTCAGTTATTGATGTTATCCAGGATATCATTTGTTGAAGACTTGGGGTGGATAGCAGGGTTTTGCACAACTTTCAGTGAAGCATTCCTAACGTACAAACATATCTAAAAGTGATATCTGGTCATTGAAACCTTGCAATCTTTGAATTAACTTTCTTCTTACCTAAAGAATTCAAGCATCTCATAGCTTTTCTGCTGCTGAGTGCTGCTTAGCTCTGACTGCCATTAGCGTTGTTGGACAGAATTCAGAATAGAAAAAAGAAACAGGTTTCTATGCTCACAATTCTGCTGAGCCGTGGTGTAAACATCCGAGAAGATGACTCTGTGGTTATTCTTAATGCCCATGTAATACAGATGAGCAGAAACCTTCTTGGACCTCTGACCCACACTGCAGACCTCTCCAATCCCTTCTTTGCATTCTGAGCAGCCACTGCCAAACATTCTCCACTGGGGTTGGGAGTGAGCCAATTAGGTGATACGCACAGACCACGAAGATGTGACCTGTATTCCTTCCCCCTGGGTCCCAAACCTGGTCACCCCTTCCTTGCTTTAACAACCCCAGATGAGAATACACCACCTCCATTAAGTACTTTCCTGTTGCACTGTGACCTTGTTAAATTAATATGGGTTGACTCAAAATTGAAGTAAAATTATAACTGCTTCTCCCCCTGCAGGCTTGCTGCCTTTTCCTTTCATACAAAATTTAATGGGTGTTCCTAGACCTTTGCGTTTTGAATTTTGTGTAAATGAAAGAAACCCGGGACCTAAAGGAACAGAATTTGACAGCTCAAACTGCACCCTGGTGCTTCTGAGCTGCCCTACAAACCGATCAATTCAATTACATTTCCACCCATCTCATTAACCTTTTAAAGTAGTAGTTTTTCTAACCCATAGCTAGAGAAATAGATTTAGTGAGTTATATAACACTTTTAAAAAATGAAGTAGTCTTAGATGATAATATCACAGTGATGCATGGTGGCGTTTTCTCCATTCCATAAAGATGCCTACAGGGACCAGCTGTATAAAAGCATACAACTTCCCATGCCACCCAGCAGGTAGGAAGAAGGCTGGTACCTGCCGCCGTCAGATGTTTACTAATAGAAGCTATTTTTAACTTTTATGTATCACTTATTTGTTATTTCTGTTTTTAGCTTGTAGTTGCTATCCTGCAAAAGAAAGACTTATTGGTTAAAGAGGAAGGTTTTAAAACTGGGGTGCCCAGGCTTTTCTGACCCAAACCTTTCCCCTCAATTGTGCAAACCAAGACTTTTATAGTTTTTATTAGAGGCAAAAGGCTGTGAATTCACAGAGGGCTCCAGCAGTTTTCTCTCCTGTATATCCTAGCAGATGGGACACTTTCTGGAGCATTGTGAGGATACTGATCAGGCTTGCACAATAAAAAAAAGAAAAACAAAAACCAAACAAACAAAAAACAAGCTGTACTTTCATCTCCAAAGCATTGGGGACAGTGAGATGGAGGCTACCAGAATCGGTGTCTTTGTTTTTAATGTGTCTGAGAAACGGAAGTTAATGAGTGTGTGATAACCTGGGGACAAGAAGGAAAAGCTTGTGGCACCTGTGCCCACTGGGCCTGTGTAAGTGATGCCTAGTGCAGAGCTGCGGTAGTCACACTGGGGCCACAGTCCAATGAGCCACGGTTGTTTTTCTTTTTACTTTTATTCATTCACTAAGCAACGGCTTGGTAAACCCTGTGTGGTTTATTCTATGGTGTGACTTAAAATCCTGAGCATTGCTGTGTCAACTCGGAAGTTAAAAGGCCCTGCCTTGTGCATTGTCAGCAAGCCTATAAGCCTCCAGGTTCTCCTGTCATGGCACACACTGTGCTCATGTCCAGCAGAGCCACGGAAGCAGGGTCACCTGTGGAATGGTGATTTTGCAGCTGCAAGATGAATGTGGCATTATCTGCTGCTCTTTTAATGTGGGGACAGCAAGCCTACAGCTGCTCCCAGCATTTTCAGGAAAGGAGGGAAGTAGCTCACTGGTTGTGTCCTTGTGCTAAAAGGCTGAAATATTAATGGGTTTTAAGAAAGAATGGGATTAGATCAGGGAACAGTTATGTAATATATGGATTATTCTTTTTCTCCTTTATGCATAACATGCCACATCTTTTGTCACTCTGATTTTTTAGAAGGAGGAACTAAGCAGTGAAATTCTAGTCAATGTTTTTTTTTTCTTCTTGAAAACAGCATTGGTGTAGTGTAGTAAATAAATAATTTGAAGAGAAGACTCAAATGTGGTTTTATTTATGCACCTCTTGTGAATTTCCTTGAAAGCTGATCATAAATATATATATTTCCTAGTGTGCATCTTTTGAAGTGTCCTCAGCAAACGAATTCCAGCTTAGGTTTTTCTGAGGCTGAGTAAATGTCAAAAAGGGAAAAGGCACAAGAAAATTAGGCTCCTGTACCGACTCTGCATTAAATCTGACCAGTCTACAAAATGAAGTCCTGAACATTCCTGATGCCATTATTTACTTAGGAGTAGGTGTGTAATATTGTTTGATCTGAAGTATTTGGCTTTATTTTCATTTTGGATGAGACAGAAGATGATTACTCTTTTCCATTACTGAAAGGGTTTGAGAATCCATTCCAGAGTTGCATCTCCAAGTGACCGATAAAGACCTCTCGCCTTGTTCTTCCAAGAAGGAATTACATATTTAATTTTCTTGCCCTGGAAATTACTGCTTTTCTTAAAAATTTTTTTAAAAGAACACAAAGATGTTGATAGATAAATAAAGATTAGAATATATTTAGCACACTGTAGAGTTTCATGACCAGCATTTGGTGAAAGAAGAGCAATTCAGATACCAGATATCTCCAGTCCCTTGCAGTCTAGTTTATGATTGATTTTCATCTTTATTCTGTGTCCAATAAAAATTCAAAGTATTCTCTTAAGAGTTTTTTTTTTCCAAGATTTCAGAGGCAGTTCCATACCCAGAA
This sequence comes from Fukomys damarensis, assembly GCF_012274545.1. NCBI lineage: Eukaryota > Metazoa > Chordata > Mammalia > Rodentia > Bathyergidae > Fukomys > Fukomys damarensis. The sequence continues at coordinate 68,256,180 of NW_022900950.1, read as the reverse complement.
ACAAAGGCCTTGCTAACGAACACACAAGTAGGCACGGACACACACACACACACACACACACACACACACACACAGAGTGACAATTGTACTTGAGTGTACAACACTTGTTGAAGACTTGAGGGTCACCTCACATAGTGTGAGTGACACGTTATTGTTCTCCAAAGCTGTGTTTAACCTTGGGTGATGCGGTGGCTTGTACTATTCTTTTTCATCATATCATCTCACACCCTGGCGCCTCCGGTCCGTGTTTCCACCTGCTCCCATGAAACAGCCAATTGCCTCCAAAGTTAGACTGGTTCCTCCCATCCCTTCCACTGGCTTGGGTGATTTTGCACCGTGTCTCAGGAGCCCCGTGTCCTTCATTGTTGGGGGAAGACACACAGTTGTAGTGAAGCTTCCTTGGTGGCTGAGCTGAAATCTGACCACTACTAACCAGTTTCTCTTGGTCCTTCTCCCACCCAGAACCTTACGTTTACATTAGCTTCTTTGCTCCCAAATCTACACTTGCCTCCCGCTCATTGCATAGAACTCTGATCTCTTCACTGAGGTTTGGGAATCAGCAGAGAGCAGTGGAAGCAGTGGGTATCCACTCTGTGAGTTCTCTCCTCTCCTGCCCCACTTAATGGCATTTCTTTCACTCTGAGTACTCCCAGCGCCAGCTCTTTGGAAAGTAGTGTTTTTCTTTACCCTTTAAAGCCAGCAATAATATGAAGCATAAACATCATGCAGAGTCCTATTAATATTACAAATAATAAACCTTAGGATTAATTTTCAGTAAAACTGTATTAGAGGTACAGAAATAATGAGGTAGGGACAGGGAAAAGAATCCCTGAACAGCCACATTTCCGAAAAAAAAACTGCCACTAGGCTCAGGTAATTATAGAATAGATCTTCGAAGTAGCTGAAAGAGCTCCATGGTTGTGACCATTAAAAACAACTGGAAAAATAATTAAATGTGCTTTTAGGACCATTCAGTGTTGGCTGAGGTGAGCAGGTCAAAAGTCCAATAAAATTTTTGATGTTTCTAACCTTGACTTTCAAGTCAGCTTGGTCCTGTGCAATGTGGAAGGAAGGAACAAATCAAACTCTCTGCAAATATGAGAGAGACAGCATAGCAAAATGTTTAAGGACAGTAGCTTTGTAGAAAGGCTCACTTAAATTTTATATTACTGTTTTTATTACCAGGGCAGAAAGTAAGGGAACTGAAACTAAGTAATGGACTCTAGAACCAGAATGTGGGTGATCGAAAACAACTTAGAGACTATGTGTGCTTACTGCTTCCAGAAAGGAAACTAAAACTCAGAAAAGTAAAATTATTTCTTCAAAGTCACATGTCTAGTTAGTGACAGAGCCAAGGTTAGGACTTGAGACTCTTGGTTCCTAGTACATGGCAGTGCCCGCTATGCCAGTGATTGCTCTGCATACTTTGGGCCACACTAGTGCTCACATTGTCCTCAGGGTGTGTGACTGATGTGCCTGGCACTTGGAGGCTTGAGCACAGAGAAGAGCGTAGGTGCACGTGCACGGCTGATGAGAATTGTTGCTCACAATACAGGCTCGTGCTGCCTCTGCTGGACTTGCGACTACCTTTAACCCAGCAGCCTGTGAGGGAACCCAAATGAATGCAGGTCTCAGCAGGACATAGAGCTTCATCGTATGGGGGAAATATGGTCAAAGACAGGAAATTGGCTGCAGCTTTCTAGTGTCTTTGAATATATGCTGATGCTAATCGGTATTATTTCTAGCTGTGAAATGTTTATATGTATGTGATTTTTTTTTTCTCCATTGGAGGGATTTTTCATGAAGCAAGGAGGCATCTGAAGAGATTGGTAAAATGTAAGCAAATCTAGAGTTGGCTGGCAGGAACAAATCTGGAATTTGCTGGCAGCTTTTGCTAGTTGAATTTGTCTCTAAATTACCAAGAAAAAAGCAATAATAAAGTTAAAATGATAAACTGAGAAAAATATTTGCATGGCATGTCTCAAAGATTTAGTATTTTAGCTTATGAAGAACTGCCACAAAAATCAAGAAATGACAAATATCTCAATAGAAAAGCTATGACAGATATCTCAATGAAGAAATATAAAAGCAGGCAGCTTGCAGAAAGGATTGTAAATGGTCCCCCAAAAAGAACAGAAACCCTATCCTCATTATTAATCAAAGTTGTATAAATTAGAGTACTATAGAAGGTAAGGACAAAAATATGGTGACTATTTAAATTTTTAAAAATTCATTATAGTAAAAGACACATTGCAATAAATACCCCTCAAAATACTCTCCTGTTCTTCAAACACAATGAGACCATAATTCTTGCCACTTTATGAAGCAGTTCTGGAAGTTCTCTTCGGTAAGAATCTTTGGTTAATGGTTTCCATGGCTGCCTTGATATCCTGAATCTATTCAAAGCATCTGCCCCTCATGGTCATTTTGACTCTAGGGAGGAGCCAGAAGTTACGCAGTTGCCAGATCCAGTGAATACATGGATGAGGACGCACCTTAATGTTTTCAAAGCCTGCCTCTCCAATGGATGGCATTCAGCAGTAACATTCACCACATTCTTGGTCATAACTTATAAAGTCACTCACAAAAGAGGACTTTCCAGAACTGTTTCAGAAAGTGGCAAGAACACTGGAATAACTGCTCAAAACAAGGGGGAATAGCTTGAGGGGGATTCATGGTAATGTGTCCTGCTATAAATTTTTTAATGTAAATATTCATTGTATATTTTGATCACATCTTGTGTCATTTGTATAAAATGGGCAAAAACTAAGACCAAAAGCATAATACCTAGTAGTGGATAGATGTAGAGACCTTGGATTGTCTTTCCTGAAATCTAAATTGCCATTAATTTTAATGCCTCTCTTAAGCATTTTGTTGTTTTGAAACAAATGCCCAAGAAAAACAAGTGAAGGTGAAAAGATTTGTTTGGGTCCAAGGTCTCAGTGGTCTCAACCCATTGTCACTTGGCTTCGCTGCTTCTGCCTATGGTGAGGCAGACCACCATAGTGGGGAGCAGGGCAGAGGAAAGCTGCTTACATCAGTGTGGACAGGAAGCGGAGAAAGCCTTGCTGGTGCACTTCCTTTTTCTCCACTTTTGTTCCATCTGAGCCCCCATTCTAGTGGATGGTGCAGCCCACATTGGGGATGGTTCTCCCCATTGGTGTGCTGTCCCATATGGCAGTGGCCCTTGGAACACTCCCACAAACACCCCGAGAAATGTGCCTCAGTAATTTCCTAGGTGTTTCTCAGTCCAGTCAGGTTGACAAGATTAACCATCACAAGGCCTGTGGTTATTTAATGTGTTATTTTATTGCGCACATTTTATTATATAGTTGTAAGCTCTTCTTTATCCTTATTTGAATATAGACTTTAACAATTGAGTGCTCCTGAACACACATGTGGAACAAATCTAAGAAAAATAAATTGCTTAAACTGGCATTTTCTAAAACATTTTCACAGAATCTTGCCTTTATCAACCACTGTTCAATGTAGGCATCAGTTTCCATGGTCTCGCACTGAAGTCACCATGTGTTCCCTGAGAGGTTTAAGTATTCAGCATTGAGAGCTCTGCTTAGGTCCCTGAGCTTTTTTTTTTTCCAAGCGACAGACACCCATTCCTTGAGATTCAGTGCTGACATTTTCTTGATTTTTAAAGAAGGTGTCACAGTCACAGTCAGCAGCTACAATCCCTTCTGGAGATGGTTGTTAAGTGGATTTCTGGCTGGAATACTGGAGGATGTCACAAACGGTGACAATGCTGCCACAACTGCCACCGGGCTGTGATGATAGAATGCTGTAAATTATAAGGAGAAATTTGACTTCAGACATGTTAACATGCAAAAATAATGAATCGGTGCACTGTGGGATTTGCCTTTGTAGAAACAAACGTCACTGCTCTCTTCTTCATGTCTGACAGCAGGCAACCTAAAAGTCCTTTCTCATGTGTACAGTTTTGGTCTACAAAATAAATTCTGGAGATTTACCCTAATATAGATATTGTGAATGACAATTTTATGAAGATATTTGTGGCCTCACCAGTAAAAATTTTAACATTAACATAACCCGGAAGTATTAATATAACCCGGAAGTGTATGCAGACGGAAAGCTGATAGGCCATTCTTTTAGCCTGCAGCCATTGTGTCAAGACTTGGTTATCCCCCTCTGCTCCAGAATGGGGTGAACTTCAGGGAGAACTGTATGCCTGGGCATACAAAGATGGCATTGTAAGAGTGAAAAGCAAATTATACAACAACATGTGTAGACATTCCTGGTACTTTTTTGTTTATGTTTTGGGTATTTTATGTTGTATTTATAGTTCAGATAAAAACTGGGTTTTTTTTATTTCTTTTTTTGGGGGGGTGGGGGGAAACCAGAGATCGAAATCGGGTCCTTGTGCTTGCAAGGCAGGCGGCAGAACCACTGAGCTAAATCCCCAGCCCCAAAAACTGTTTTCATTGTGTTCAAGTCAGCAGTAGAAAGGCTTTCAGGCTCATTGCTGTCACATTCAGGGCAGACTCTCACAGGTTATTCATGGTCTGTTATGCTGAATTAAAGGGTAGATTAAAGAGCACCCAGAAACACCGAGGTCATGTGGAATAGTTTGCAAAATAGAATGTTAAATGTTTATTTGTTTAACAGTCTTTGAGAGCCTAATATATCTAGAACACTGGTAGATGGTGTAAACATTCACTGTCCTTAAAAACAGTAAGGAAGATGCCTAAACAAAATAGTATAGCAGTTCTGAGGTGGCATTTGGGTTAGAGCAACACTCTAAGTGTTGAGAAGGCTGTTGGACTGTATGAAAGGTAAGAAATCCACTTATATGCTTTTTAATTCAATTTTCAAAAATGAATTTCTTATATGTAGAACATACATATGTACCCAGATCTAAAAGGTGCTTCTGGATGATCAAACCCAATAAAGAAATTAAGCACTAATGAAGCTCATTAGCCCCCTCCTGGCCACTTCTAGTCACTAATTCTCCCAGAATAATCACTGTCCCTACTTAATACTCCACAGATCAGATTTGTCTTTGAACTTTATATAGACAATCATACAGAATGTACTCTTTTGTGTCTGGCATTTTTATGTATTCAATATTGTGTTTTAAGTTTCATCCACATGATGGATGTAGTTCCAAGCTACACTTTGACATAGATTTAACCTTCTAAAGGGCATAAAAGAATATCATTCATACTTGTAATCTCAGTACCCCAGGTTGGTTCAGCACTGACATAAATAGAAGTTTGCAAAATGCATGGATGGAATGCTGAAAGAAATTTATTTTCTAAACTTCAAAGCAAGCAGCTACACGCACCAAAATGTTATCTCTCCCTGGGGTGTTTCGGGCACAGAACTAGGCTCTGGCAATACTGAGATACACCCAAGAAGTTCCCTTGTTTGATGGAACTCACATTCTATTTGCAGAGAAATAAGAGTCTCGCGCAACTGAGATCTGTGGAGTATGGCCTGTTTCGGCTTTCATATTTCAGCTGCTATCTCTGATACAGCCACATGAAGAGTCTAATTGGACCATCATTTCCCTGTTGCTGAGGACTTGGCTATATTTAAATGAAACCCAGGGCTGGGGATTTAGCTCAGCGGTTCGGTGGCCTGCCTTGCAAGCGCATGGACCCGAGTTCAATCCCCGGTAAAAAAAAAAAAAAAGAAACCCAGATTTTTTTAGACTTGGAAAAACCATCAGAGAGTACTGAGTCCCACATAAAGATCTTCTTGCTCTGGTTATTGGTCATTGTTATCAAACAAACGAATTTTGAAGTCATTTAGGGGTAGAAGAAATATAACACTCATGATTCTTGAAGTTTCTTGGAATTTCAGCCAAATATTCTGAGTACTTTCTCCAGTTAACTGATCAGAATTTTGAGGGCCCTTGTCTTTGTAATGGAATATACAATCTTATAAATCGCTCTGTTAACTCATCCAGAATAAAAGTAAAAGAAGCATTATTTGATCACAGTGAACTTAAATGCCATCTTTTGTAAAGTGATTAAATATAGTAAAAAAGACTTTATAGTATCAGTAACGACTATATGTTTATTTTAATTTGCCACATGACTTGTGGCAGCTTGCAATGTACAATCTCATCCTTTGGAGGTGTTTTAACATGTAGTAAAAAAAAGGTCTTTAAACAGTGGGCATAATTCATTGTTTTGGAAGCTAAACATTATCTTTTGTGTTCTAAACAAATACAAATGAATATGAATGCACATTTCTGCTTGTGTTACCGAAGCAAACTAAACAGAAAGAGATGATTTAATAGGAAGTCAATGTGGATGAGGATATAGCTCAGTTAGGCACAGCACTTGCCTAGCATTTATGTGGCTGTGGATTTGATCCCCAGCACCAAACGGGGTAAAAATCCCAAGTCGTACACCTGGCCTTTGTTCCTGTCCTCCCCCTGCTCCCATCAGAGGTTAGGGTGTTCACTGTTACATGTGTATCTTCACAGAGCTATTACTTAATTGTAGAATATGTCATGTCTGCATAAGTACACAAAACATGTATATTAATGAATAACGATAAATAGGTACAAATAAAAAAATTCCAACCTCAGAGTAAACAGATTATTAAAGATACCACTTGTTAGGAGCCCGGGTACCTTTCTATTCTTGTAGCCTTCTCCTAAGGGCAGCTATTACTGACAAGGATTTAAATCATTCCCTTACTCTCATGTCATAATCCTTACATGTGCAACCCTAAAGGAAAGAAATGCATACCCATGCATGCATTTTAAAAATTTTACTTGCTTTGTACACTATATAAAATGTGTATACTTACCATCTCTAAACTTGACATACAAGTTTTACTAACTAAACAGATTAATTTGATATAGGTGGAATCACTTTGTATCTGATGTCCCTCAACATCGTGTCTTTATGATTTAATCATTTTCAAGAATATGAGATATTCTCTTATATGAATATCCCATAATTTATGTATCTATCTAATCAGTTATTTTTTTGTTGGTGTATATTGTTTGTTTCTGTTGTCTTTTCATTTTTGTTTTGCTTTTCTTTTCTTTTTTTTTTTTGGTATGGGGGATTGAACTCAGGATCTTGCACTTGCCAGACAGGCAGCAGGAGCACTGAACTAAATCCCCAGCCCTTTTGCTTTTCTTTTGAATTGAGGCTTTTGTGTCTGGTGGAGAAGTGGGCTTTGGGCTCTTCTGGGAGCAGCAGCACGTCACTTCCTCTTTACAGAATTCTTCCATCTCTTCTGCTTTGCCCGGGTCCATCTGGATGCCTCTGTCCAGGCTGGTGGGAAAGAGCTTACTGATGAGTGGGTGTGCCTCAGGGTTCTTAGGGTCCCCAGGTATTCCAGACTGAAATGTCAGCCTCTGTTTGACCTCCAACAATTTTGTAAAATGGTAGGTGAGATGTTCTTATCACCTCCTGTGATGGCTACCCCTCTCCACGTGAGCTGGTGAAAATGTCCCATATCTCCTTCGAGGGTCCTGGCCCGCCTTGGAATTCATTCTCATTGGTTAGCCTGTGTCCTCAGCCTTCAGTTATCTCATTGGGTCAAGAGTATTTTGTAGTTTTTCATTGTTATGTAGGAGTTTCATTCTTTCCAGCTTTCTAAATCACTGGCAAAGAGAAGCCCCAATTTCTAGTGTCTTGGTCTAATATGCATATTATTACCTGAATTAGATACGTTTCATTAAAACAGATAATGTTCATTTGGATTGTCATATATATTTAATAAAGACCGACTCACTATTTTTGTACCTCACATTGTTTGGGGATGTGATTCTGCATCTTTTAAAAGTTTCTTTACTTTTGAAGTTTCTTTACGAATGGTCTGTGGGCTGATGTTGTTATTGAAATGTCTTTGCCCGTCTAGGACAGGAATGGATAATCCAATCCTTTTTCTGTTTATTTGTGTGCACTGTGTATGCCCACACTCTTCTGAAAAAGAAAACAGTTGTGTGGCCCTTTAAAAACACAATGTGAGGGCCAGGGATTTAGCTCAATGGCATCACAGGTCCTGAATTCCATCCCCACTACCAAAAAACAAAACAAAATACCGCAGTGTGGTGTCCTGAAGAGGAGGGGAATTGGGCATCAGAGGCTGCAGAAGGCCATGAGTTGCCACCGACTCACTTCAGACCCTCAGAGTCTGATGTTTTGCTCTGTAGAATGAAAACAGAATGTCTTGCCTTGTGATGTGGGAAAAATAGTGAGATCCTCTCTCTCTCTGAATGTTGTCAAAAATACTCCATAAATGTATATTTTTAAAATAAAAGGTGCTGAGGGCTTTAAATAAAAAGTGATAAATGCAGATTTCCTTATGATAATGCATTTCTTCCTCTTTTGCTTGATTCCAACAATAGAAAACATGCTCCCACTAGCTGTGGGTTAAGTCAGTAAAATGAATTGTAATTTCGTACACCTACTGAGATTGTGGTCAGATATGTTGACATTGGACGCTATGCTTTTGGGTGTGTTTGTCACAGTCAGAAGAATCCATGTTGGTGGCGCATTTTTGGCATCCGAGTTATTCTTGCAGTTCCTGTGTGTGTTGGCGGCTTGTTCCTGATAAGTCAGTGGGTCTGTCCCGCAGGGCATCTCAGAAATGGACAGTTCTTCCCTCTCTGCCATGTTATTGAAGTCAGGCGGCTGGAAGGGAACCCAGGGCACCCTATTTGTCTAATTCCTACTTCCGTAGTTGGCCACCGTCGTGTGAACCTACTTACCTGCCCTGGTGACTGTCAAATTTAGGTTTGACTTTCTCTAGTGAAGAGGAAACTGAAATACTGTCTTAGGAAATAGAAGAGTCTCTTTAACTGTGAAATTGTTTCTTTTACTGAATCAGGTATCTCCCTTTAACTTTGACCCATTGTTTTTTTTTGTTGTTATTGTCCTGGGGGGCTTGCCCCAGGACCTCATCAACTGGTCAGGTTGCCGTTTTGTCAGGTCATTAAGTATCTGAAGACAAATGTCACATTGTGTCGCTTGATCTTTTTTAATCTGAGGAAAAACTCAAGTCCTTCCGTTCTTTACAAAACTCATTTTCTTGTTTTAGTCTCTTGTTGTTTAGCCTAGAATGAGTACCACAGGTGCTTAGCTTGTTAGGTACACTTGTTCTTTCAATGTCTAGTCAGTCCCAGTGTGGTCTTATGTTTGCCCCTCACTTTACAGAAGAGAAAACTGAACCTTGCAGAGACTACCTGTTGTAGTCAGCAGTATTGGATGAGGGAATACATTAAATACCGGGACACATAACTTACAAGATTATTTTATGATAATTATCCACAGAGTCAAATGCAAAGGACTGCAAGAGATTAACCTCACATTGAAAGCCCAAAACATTCAATTGAGGGCCTGGATCCCAGCAGTTTCCCACACAAGTCCAGCTAAAGGCTGAGTCCAAGGCAATGTCCTCCTCGAGTCCAGCCAGTGTCCTAGAGCCCACGGCAATGTCTCATGTTGGTCCGTATTGAGGAGCTGCACCCGGAAGGCCCACAGGCCAGGGGTGGAAGCCAGAAAATCTATGCTGGTGAGATGAAGGATTTGTGCCACCAAACTGAGGGATCCACACTGGAGCCAGGAAGCGATGCTCACTGTAAAGATTAGAGCTTCCCTGATGAAAGCAGCAGCCATTCCCGGTGACAGCAAGGTCCCGAGCTCCTCCGACAAGAGAGCAGCCTAGTTTGCACCAGGAAAACCATCCACAGCAGGCTTCTCCTAGAAAAATCAACGGGCCAAAATCTTTCCCTCCTCTTCTCTTTTTATGGTGACTGGTAACAATCTTCAGTCCATGCCCAGATCACGCTGATTCAGTTCATCAGGGGGTTACAAGCTGACTACTGCACTAAGGAAACCTTTCAAGGCCTCATTACTAGTAAGAAGTGGAATTGGTCTTCCTGGCTCCAAACCAGACCTAGTAGATTTACTGGTGCTAGTTTTTCTCCCCCTACATTTCCGAAGGCCTCCAGCAACCACTCCAGGGGTCACCTCCATGAAGACCAGTCTTCCCGGAGGTTTGCACAGCAAGAGAAATCATCTGCATATCTACAGCACCTTCCTAGGTGCCAACCTCTGCTTTTTCTCTCTTCTATCTCAGAATTATAGCATGTATCGTCAGAAGAGCTTCTCCCCCACTAGGGAAATTGTTCATCCAGCTTGGAAGGTGAAAGCCATGCTTCCAGACATGTAGTTGTGTTTAACTGGTGACCAGTGCAGAGTCTACTAAAGAGTTTATATTCATATTCGCTCCCCGATCCCTTTCTCTGCCCTACTCCACCTTCTTCCCTGTCCCTTCCTCTGCTTCTCTCTGTGTAATGTGAGTGTGTGTGTGTGTGTGTGTGTGTGTGTGTAAAAGAAAAGCAAAGTGTTTCTGCACCTTATATTTCTGAGGTGATATTTTCAGCAATTCTCGATTGCTTCAGAGCTGCCAGAATTCACAGGGAACCAACATAAATCAGCAATGATAAAAAACGTCATTGAATTTCCCATTTAATTCCTTTCCTTTATTTTACCTTTTAAAATGCAGCTCCTGCCGAGCAAATTTCTCATAAGATTGTATCAGTAATTATAAGACAAGAAAGAACATTAGTTTAAACTGTCAGGCTGACATTCTAACATTAACTACACAAACCGGTTCAGATGTTTTCAGACCCCTGCGCTGGCTCTCACCCTCTCTAAATGCTGATCGTGCTGATAAACTGGTGGTTTCATCTTTTCTTCCCCTTTCCTCCTGTGGAGTGAGAAGAAATCAGGGGGCTGGATTCCTCCTGAGTTTCAGGGTACCGTGTATGTGCGAGTGGGGTAGGGAATGGGAACAGCTTCTGGCCAAGGAATGCCTACTATGTGGTGGTAGGCCCTTGATGGGCACTAGGGAAGATGTGGATCCTGTAGTGTACTGAAAAGTACTTCTTGCCACCCCAATTTGTATGTGAGTGAATGGAATGTGGAGGATTCAAGTCATAGGTCCACAGTTACCCAGCTGCTAAGTGGCAATGCTGAAATGCAGACCTGACACGGCAGATGTGGGAGTCACTCATACCTCTCTCCGGGGGGCAGGCGTGTGTCCCCAGGCGCAGACATCCTTACCCACCACTGCTGGTACTTGCTAGAGGAAATCTCAGCTGCCAGCTCTGGAGAAACCAGAATCTTTTCTGCAATTATCTAATTTTTTTCTGTTGATGACATAGATCTGTGAAACACTGGTCATAAAAGACAACACTGCCACCATTACAGGCATGTTCTTCCAGCCTACTTCTAAATTAGGAACTTTTTCTCTATGAAGTATCACTAATTTTAATAGAAATAGTACTGATCCTTGTTGAAATTAAGAGGTGTAAGGCAGAAAAATAGTACAATGTGTATGGTTTTAAAAATAAATTTAAAGCTTGGCTTTAAAAAAACAGCGGGACTATAAAACATTATGGATTAACTACCACACACAAACAGTATTTCAAAGCAGGTGTAATTCATAGTGTGGAAAGTTAAAAGACACCGGAGAAGTTGTAGGAGCTGGAAAGACAAGACAAAGACTGAGTTAACTTTGTAAAATAGGCATCGGAGTGGTGATAGAGGGAGTGGATAAACAGGGAGAAAGAAGACCTTTGAGAAAAACATGTGCCCATGCAGAGAAGAGAGAGATAAAGTAAAGGAAAGGTGTTCTGAAATGCAGACTTCCTAGCCACACTCTGTTCAGCGGGGCTGTGGTCTTGGCATTTTTGTAAAAAAAAAAAAAAAAAAGAGAGAGATAAATAGTGCTAGTTTATTTCTGCACACCAGGATAGACAGCAAAATTCCAGTTCTGGCCAGCTGGCAGAAACATACCTTTTCAATACCTGAAGGGTTTATTCTGTATTTTAGTGCAACATTAAACATGATGTACTGACATTAAATAAGAGACAAAGAATACAGTCCTCATTTAGCAATTGATTAAGTATATTTTCATGCTAAAATAGTAAGATTATTTTTGTATATTTCATCTATAGTAGTAATTAAATTAATATCAGTATACCCTATGTTTTTGGTGTGGAAACAGCCCTATGAACTGAAAAAAGCTAGCATTAAAATATGCCAATAATAAAATAAAAATGAAAGCAATCAGGACAAAAAATCAGACATTATTACTAACAAGAACAGTCCACTGAGAAAGTCCTGCGATCATGGATTATAAAACTTAAGAGATTTTAAATAAGGAAGGAGAATCTTGTGGACTCAGTAGGAGGAAACCTTTAGAAATCTGCTAATAATAGATGTTGGCACTTCAAGCAACATAAATTATCTGAAGGGCCTGGACAGTTGAGGGCCATAGTGATCAAGCATCTGTTAAGGGAGAGCATGTTGTGGACGAAGGGGTGAGGTAGGTTTCCTTCTGAGTCTCCTCTCTTGGTTGTAAAGGGCTCCTTCCTTCCGGTGTCCTCGCTTAGTGGAGGACTGGGTGAGGCTGCGTGTACCTTTCCTCCTCCTAAAAAGGGTTCCCATTCCGTCTGATTAGAGCCCTGTGCTTAGACCACACTTCCTTTTATCACCTCCTCACAGGGCCTCCTTTGCCCCCGCTGTAGACTGGGACTTAGGACTTCCTGAGTCAGCTTGTTAGGGGCACAGCTTAGTTCATCAGGAGGAAGTCAGAAGGAGAGGGATGAAGGGCGGGGCAGAGGAAGGTTGCGCGATGAAGGAGGGTGACACAGAGCAGAAGGCTGTGGCTGGAGACGGCAGTGGGAAAGGGGGTGCTGTTTGGTGATGGCCAAGAATTACTGAAGGAAGAAGACGTTGGTGAAAGAAAAGGTGTATATTTGAAGTAGGTTTTTCTTTGATGCCATGTTTTTTATTAATATTTTATTTTTACTAGTACGTGTTTTCGGCCCACAATAATTGCATTTATCACGGGGAGTTGGTACATGTGGATAACATCTCTTCATTCTTTTTGTTCCATCTTTTCTCTCTTCTTCCCTCCCTTCCTCCTTGGTCCCCCTTCCATTTACAAAGCATCTTTCTCCCTCTTTCCTATTATCTGTCTTTTTTTAAAAATTTAATTTATTTATTTTTTGGTACCCGGGGATCGAACTCGGGTCCTTCTGCTTGTGAGGCAGGTGGCAGAATCACTGAGCTAAATCCCCAGCCCTCCTATTATCTGTCTTTTATTTCGCTCTTTAATTTATTGATAGTTTTGGTTTTGTGTAAGAGAAACCTTGCTTCTGTATTGCATTTATTTCAGTTAACATTATTGTCTCAGGCCACATTCATTTTCCTACAGAAGACTCAGATTTATCCTTCTTTATATCAGAGTAGTGGTAACCCATTGTGTCCAAATGCTGTTTCCTTTCTCCATTCATTTGTTAATGGACATTTTGCTTCCAAGATTCAACTGTTTTGAGTCATGTTGCTACAAAGACAGGTATGCATGTTTCATTGTAAAATACCGTATTTTCTGCCTCAGGGCTATAGATGCCCTGTAAAGCTGGAGTGGTTGCTATCTTGGTTCCCTTTTCTCTTTCTTTTCATGAAGCACTTTTGTTTTACTCTTTTAACTATCCCTTTGGTACCCATGTTGTAGAGAACTTTTCACCTGCATTCCAGTTCTTTATTGCATGTGTGTGTGTGTGTGTGTGTGTGTGTGTGTGTGTGAGAGAGAGAGAGAGAGAGAGAGAGATGGACTAACCCCTCTTCCCATTCCTGTGTTTCAAGTCCCACTAGCATCACCCCTTCTAGTTAAATATACTTTCTCTACTTTACTGTCACCTTCTGCCCCTACAACTTTGTCAAAATTTTTTAATTTTTTCTTTTTACTGATTTATCACATCTACTGCCTTCAACTCTCATCACAAAATTCCTTTCCTTGAGACCCAAGCATGACCTCTTAGTCTGGTCACAGCAGCTGTAATGCCTGGCTCACAATGGGTGTCGATTCCAGTCACTTTCGCTGCACAACCAGCTGTCCAGAATTTAAGTGATATAAAACAGCCATTAGTTTGTACAGAGATTCTGGACAGAGCGTCTGTGTGAGCCACTTGCCCTTTGGTCTGCAATATCCTGGCTCTCAGAGACAACTGTTGTGCTGCTGGCTGGGACATCCTGGCCCGCATGTTTGGCCCTTGGTGCTGACACCCAATGGACACCTGATCTGGAGCGTGGACCACAGCACGTCCCCATGGCCTCTAGTATAGTTGACCCACTAGGGAAGAACTGGGATTCTTCATAGCATGGGGGCCAAGCCTCAAGAGAGGGTACCTTGAGAAAGCAAGACATGTTTAGGATCGAGCATCGGGGATTACAGAGTGTCCTTTCTACCATACTCTGGTAGCAATGGAAGTCACAAAGCTCTGCCCAGCCAGGGTCAGGAAGGGAGGCTGTAGACCCTGCCTCTTCATGAGAGAAATGCCCAGGTCACATTGTAAGGACATGTGGTGCGGAAGATGCTGGTGACCTATTTGTGAAGTACATTCTACCGTGTGTCTCACCCACATTCTGCCAAAGTTGACCTTGATTTCAACCAGTATTTCACCTCTCTCTGTCCTGAACCTACACTGGGTGCATGCTACCTCACTCGAGCATTGTCTGAGGCTGTTCTCTGCTAATCAGAAACCTAGGAATCTTCCCAACCATCTTACTGCACAGGCTACTTACTAAGAACAGACTTGGTGGAAAAAGCAGAACTGTTTCTCTGTTAATTTTAAGGTCTTCTTTGTTTCCAGAGTTGGCACAGTTGAAGAGATTGTAAGAGTTAAAAGTACGTACTGACATTATTTTCAAAATGTTACATCCCTGGTATTCAGCTTTGTGTGAAATTAATCTGTTTGCTCTATAATTTCTTCTTTTAAAGGGTAAAAGTCTTTAATTTCATCTCCTATTGAAAAGTTGTATCCTAGATATTCTTTGTCTCTTATAATATATAATTTAAACAGATATTTCAGAAACATAATATGGGTATAAACTCAGCTGAATGATAATAATCTATTATTTAGGAGAAAATGATAGTGCTGCAGGCCATGAAACCAGTTATCTGCTAAGCTGCAATTGTCATTAAAACAGTGAACATTCGGGAGTAATGACCCGCCATTTGTTTGTCACTTTATTTATGATCCATGCCTAGGAAATGAAATGAATGTATTGCATTTAGATATGCATTTTACTTAAATTTCAATATAATGCTTCCAAATCAGGGGCTGTCTTATCTGAACCACATTAAACTACTTGAGAAACAGAAATTAGGTACAGCATGTATGTGCAGAGGCTGGGGTATGGGGGCATAAACTGCATCTACAGAGGCATAATTTTAATCTCTGCTCTGTCTTCATTTATTCACATTTTAGAAAAGATTTATTCATTTGCCTTCATAGCTTTCGTGGATGCCCAGAAAGCATCTGAGTCATCTGAGGGATTTGTGTAGAGATGTGTGCATGCATGCAGCTGTGTGCATGGATTGTGAATTTTGTTACTCTGGCAGAAAGGACTGCACAGCAACCCTGTGCTCGTTCCCAGGGTCTTTATGTCTTTGCACAAAGAAGGACCAGCAGTCCTAGAACATGTTGGCTGCTCCTCTTACATAGGTTTTCTGCTGGGCAGGGTTCTCCCTTTGCCCTTCAGACCCTCACATGTCTTATTGTGATGCTGGGTCTCGGTTTGCTTTCGCATCTCTTGTGACTCAGTTTTCTAAGTTCCAGACAAGGTACAGCCAGGATTCCTCTTTCAAACCAACCCCTCCAGTGTGTAAATTAGACCTATTTATAGTTTTGAGCTAGAGGAAGAGGAAGAAGAGTGGAACCAGTGAAAAAGCAGAATTTAACTTAAGATCAACATTGTGGTGTTGAACCCAGAGAACTTTCAGTAGGAGTCATTTCATTCTTTTAAAAAAGAAATAGCACTATGGATTAAAACCAGCAGTGCTCTACCACTAAGTTCTGTCCCAGTCCCTTTTTATTTTGAGACAGTTTCACTAAGTTGACCAGGAGGGGACTTAAACCTGGAATCCTTATGCCTCAGCCTCCAAAATAGATGGAAATTCAGGCATTCTTCCCTGGGCCAGGGTTCTGTTTCTGGATTATGGTTATTGATTTTCCCACTCATGCAAAAATAGTTATTATCTAAGGATCTCATTACCTACATAGACACACTCAAAATAATTGACTATTTCTGTGTGTGTGTGTGTGTGTGTGTGTGTGTGTGTGTTTGAAACATCGCCCTATGGTTTGGTGGGACTATTATGGTTTATGTGGTACTATTATTTGAGTCACCATCCTGTATGAACCATTTGGATAGTTCACTAGGAATATGCCTTTTATTGCAGAGTGACTTAGAAGTCAGTCCTAAAAGGTTTGGAAGCATGAACAAAGTGTTATATTACATTTTTTCTATTGTACCCATTGCTTTAAATGTAGACTTAATTGAAGATTTAAGCAAACCATACTGGGTATAATATTTGTGAATGTATTAACATACTACCTGAGTTTATTTTTCTTGACTTTCCAAGCATCTTGCTGGATTAGGCTACATTGTCTTCTTTCTGCACTGAGGTAGACACAGGAACGAGGTGAAAAGTCAGGAATGTGCACACACTGGGTGCTCACCAAATCACTCATCTCAGAAAATGAAGACCAGCATGATCATAAAACACTCAGAAAGCCAGAAACAGTGCACATGGCTATTGGACAGGAACTGAAGCAAATCCCTCAATTGCTTATGCGTTGGTTTCAAATCCATGGTTGTTGTTGTTTCCAGGAAACATGGCCTGTGATATACACAGCCATGATGCAGGAATGACTATTTAATACTTCATTTGTTCCGTACCTTCTCTCTAGGCTGCTTTTCTAGACCATCAGAGGCTTTGGTCAATAATATGTACAGGCACATTGGATTATTTTAGTCAGTTTTCTCTGAAGAGTTCAGAATAGTGAGCAACTTAGAGCTCAAATTATCACGCCCTGGGGTGCCTGTAGCCTCTGTGTTGTGACTAAGAATGAACTCAGATGACAAAACTGAGCATGTTGACAGGAAGCGCACTGAATTTTCTTTCTTTGGTACAAACACATAATTGTAGCTTGGAAGTGAAAGAGCGTTGAATGCAGAGTGACCATCAAGTTCTGAGAACCACAGGGTACAAAGGGAACAGGTTATGGTTTTGAACATTAAACAGAGTTCTCCATAGGGAGTAGAAGTCTAAAAGAAAACTAAAAGCTTTTCTGCCCAACTAATATTGAATGGTGGTGTGTTGTATGCAGACACTATTGAAAGAATCAGTTTAATGAAATCAGTTTAATGAAAATTGCCTATCTTTAAAGGAATAATTGGTTTTTTTAAATCTGTCAGTGTGTTCACTCTATAGATCGATAGATTCACATACACATTAAAAATAGTTCAATTATTATTATTCTTTTCTAAAAGATCTTGGGATGAAGGTGTAATTCAGTGGTACAGTGTGTTCCTCACATGTTTAAGGCCCTGGGTTCAATCCCCAGCACCAAGTAAAGTAAAATAAAAATAAAAATCCAGTACCCCACATACCTCTGTTGTGTCTTTGCCTACATTTTAACATTTTAGGTAGTATTCAGGGCTTGATTTTTAAAACAGATTTTGGAATATAAAAATGTCACTCTCAAGACTGAAGTTTCATGAATCTGAAGCTGACAAACGTGAAATACATGGGCTGTCCCATTCTACAGTTTGGTTCATGGCGCTGTTTCTTGTCTCTCCATCTACTCAAAGCAGTGGGCCTTAGGAGCAACCACTCTGGACAGAGTGGATCTCATTCAGCCTCATTTCCTTCCTGCTTTCTGTTTCTGGGCAGAAGCAGCCCTGCCCTATGCCCTTGGCCTGGAATGAGCTGCTGGGCAGATGAAGTTAAGATGGGACTCTGAGAAGATATGGGCAAAACGGTAGAGAATGTGGCCTCGCTTAACGTAACAGCTCAAGGAACAGCTAACGGCCATTTCTTCCATGACCGATAGGGCTGTGTATAAAGTACGATTACCGAAATACTGGCATGTCCTCACCCCTTGCCTCTTCTCAAATATGAGCATTAAAGAGGACCCAGCATTAGTGGCTGCTTGTCCCACGTGTGCTGGTGTTTAGGTCTTTTCCTTGGGAGACTGCCAGCATGGGTGGCTCAAGACAGACCGTTGAACGAACCCATGGGTAAAGGAGTCTTGTGACTCATGGCTCATCACTTTATCCAAGGGTCACAGCTGAGAAATCACCTGCTTGCTTCTCAGCAGTGAGGGCTGCATTCCGGATTGTGGTCCAGCAAGATAGAGCCCAATTCAGATCCTTTGGGCATCAGACTTTCCACCTTTGGCTCTGACGGTGCCTCCTGTGGGAAGGGAGGCCCCTCCCTCCCACCCAAGGGTGCACTTCTGACTTTCCTAACATCTCTCCCCCCTTGCTTCAGTATGGCTCTCCCTCCAGGGTACACACAGCTCTGATATTTAACACCTCCACTGACTGTCAACTCAGCTCGTCTGGAGGACAGACTAAAGCCTCCACAGAGCAAAGCCCAGACTGTAACTGCTGACACAATTTCCCTGGCCTTCTCTCGCGCAAGTCTAATTAATATCCTCAGAGGGTCGTTTAGAGACAGAGAAAGGAAAAAAGAAAGATGAAATTTCAGCCAAGCAGTTGGTATTTCTCAGCCTACAACTTGTCCTAGGAGACACTCTTCAAAAAGGACGTATCTTTGATGGCAAGAGACAGGAAGTGAAACTGATTAAGAAATTGAAAGGCGTGCTCTGGATAGTCACTGGGCTGCATTTCCACAAGGAAGAGGACGATTTAAATTGACTGTAGGGGCTGGAACTGGGTTGGGTGAGGGAAAAAAATGCCCAGAATCCAGATAGGCAGTTTCAGATTTGATGTCTTTTGTGGCAAAAACAAAACAAAACTGGACTTGGAGAGAAGAGAAGATAGGAGTCCAGCGATGATGTGAGAGATCATGGAGGGGTTTAATTTGCATCTGCAGGTAAATCCTCCTGTCACTGTTGACTGATCTAGCTTCCTTGAAAAGAGATCCCCCTCCGAGTACTTGGCAACTATTTGTTTAAAATTAGGACTTTTTTCTTAAAGTTTCCATTGTAGTGTAACTGACACTGAGAACAGTGTCTTACGATTTTTAATCAGTGCCTGTGGTGTCCTGAAGTGGCCTTTCTGTGCCTTTCTCTCATATAATCATACATCAGGCTATGCATCCTTATTTTATCGCCACTTACATTAGAACTGAGGCTCAGAGAGGTTAGTGGTTTGTCCAGCATCTCACAGGCCTTCTGTTCCAAGACCTAGAGCTAAATGACTACCAGGGTCAGGGGCTAGCTAAACGCCAGGCAGGAAATCTGTGTCTAACAAAGGTGCTATTCGCCCCATTTTATAAACGGAGGAGACAGGCCTGGCAAGACTGTGCAGCCAGTAATTGGTAGCATTTATAGTGGGTCTGTCTGCCCCCTCCACCCCCATCATTCCCGTCACCCTCTTTCCATTGCTGACTGATGTTGCCCTAGTAGCGGCAGAAGCAATGGATACTCACTCTCCCTCTCGCAGTGCAGCGCTTAACTAAGTGCAAGGCATCGTTCTTGGCATGCCTCCTTTTCTTTTGTGAGGGCGCCATTTTGTAAGTACCTTTGTCCTTCATGTCCAGATTTGTCAGTCCGTGGATCCCATCAACCATGGATCGAAGATAAAAATTGCATCTGTATGGAACATGTACACATTATTTTCTGGTCATCATTCTCTAAACAGTAGTTTGACTACTATTTATAAGGTACATTTCTGCTATTCTACGTACTTAAAGTAATCTAGAGATGATTTAAAATTCATGGAGCTGTCAGTAGCTTATATACGAATACTGACCTGGTTTATACAAGGGACTTGAGCCTCTGGATGTTGGTTCCTTTGTGGGTCTAAAAAATCCCTGGGGAATGCCACGGGATGACTGTAAGCTTATCATTCCATGCTTTTCAAATGAGGAAGTTGGAGCTCAGAGGGACCAGATAATTCACCCAAGGTCACATGACTATTAAGTAATGGAGCCAGCATTTGGGCCAGGGTGTGTTAGTCTCTCAGGTGATCACTATCTGTTCTGCTCATAGAATGAAAGTGAAAAAGGAAACAACTCAAAGCTCCCTAGGGCTTTTCTTGGGACATATTTGGCTAATATTGTTCAGAATAAAACAGTACTAATTTGATCATTAAAAATCTGATGGGATGGTTTGCCGAATAGAAGTAGCTGGAGCAGGAGAGAGCAGACAGCCGACATTCTTAGTCAAAGGGGTTGAATTCTGTTGGAGCAGTCTCCACACCAAGAGTGCAACACAGCAGACAGCTGAAGACCCCTCATCACTCCTGACAGTGAATCGGGCATCGGTATTAAAGCTGTCTCCATTAGAGCCGGGCAGAACTGATCTCCATGATGAAACAAAAGAGCTCTTCGTTAGATAATGTGATCTCACCCAGTGCATCCATGTGAGCTTTGCAGAGGTATACGTATGTTGTGCTTTTAAAATGGAGCAAGTATCCTTATGAACCTGTCATTAATCTTAATTATCTTTCTGTAAACTGACAAAACCCTCCTCTGATTCTGCAAGTAAGCTCTGTAGATGAATGTGGGACACAGTGAACTCTTGTTGCCCTGGAAAGGCAGAGAAGTGTACGTAACACAGGCCCGCCTATCTCCAATCACACCTTTATAAAATGCCGCTAAGTCTCCCGAGGTTTTAACAGATGAGAGAAAGAGGACTCCAATGGCTTGTATTTGTTGAACTCCCTGTTTTCTAGGGCAACCCTGCTCTATCGACCAGGAAATGGTCAGGGACAGGTTTTTTTTTTTTTTCCTCATTGAGTTTATTAGTACTTTTTAGGTAAACAGTACAGTTACATTTACATTCATCACTGGCATCTTGTACCTTTACGTGACAGGTCTTGGTTCTCATTTTTTCTCCTTACCCCATACTCGTTTTTTCCCTTCACCCCTCCTCCCTTTCCTATTTACAAAAACTTTTTTTTCCATTTTTTGTTTTCTCGTATTTTTCTCTTGTCCCTTATTTCCTTTCCCCTACCCTTCCCTCTTCCCCTACACCTTTAGCCAGGGAAAGGTATCTTAAAGGTGCACTGGATCCCACTTTGGAAAAGGATAAATCCCAGAGAATCCATGTGTGCCATGGGTATGGTCTCCCCAGTTTCAGAGAATGATGAAATTTTATTTGAAGAACATCAGAGCATGCTGCTGTATTTCCCTTGGGACTCTGAGCTTTCAAGAAAAACAAAATTTTTTTTTTTTTTTTTTTTCATGATCAAGATCTTAGAGATTGATGTGGGCAACAGCTGCTGAGGTTTTGTTAGTTTTGTTTTAAGGCTGCTGCAAGAATACATCAAAGGCTCCATAATGTGGATTAGAGAAATAGCTTAACCTCCATGGACAGAGAAGTGGGACAAAGCCTGAAGCAAGGCCACCCTGCCACAGATCCCCAGGGCCTCAGGAGTGGACTGACAGTCTACTTTAGCATGGCTTGGGCCAGCGAAAGTGAGATTCTGCTATCACAGAATCCTGGTGCGTGGTCCGAATGAAGTCCCGGCTGGTCTTGGCTGGGGAGAGGAAACAAGGGAAAGAAGCTTGCAATTGTCCTCCAGTTATAAACTGAAGAATGGAAGAATTTGGTTTTCTTGGATTCTGTTTTGTTTGTTTGTTTGTTGTTGTTGTTGTTTGTACCAGGAATTGAATGCAGGGCCTCAGGCTTGCTAGGCAGGCACTGTACCGCTGAGATACAGCCCAGCCTTCTTGCTTCCACAACCAGGAGGAGTTCCCTTCAGCTCTTCTGTTTTTAGATTTGCAAAAAGAACTATTTAGTACTTAGCTTTAAATTCATGGAACAGTCGCATTCACTTATTTGTATCAGTCTATGAGTTTGGGCAAGTCATGTGTCAGACCGGCTCCAGCAGCCTCACATTCTCTTATGCCACCCCTGTGGAGTCTCAGGGGCCCTCCTCCCACCTCCCCGACTCGATGCCATCGCAGATCTGCTCCCTCTCCCCACTTGACTTCCCTGGGATGTCTTGGAGGAGGGTCACGGCGCAGGTAGCCCCTCGGATCTGGCTTCTATTGACAGAAGACATTGGAGGGCTCTGCCATGTGATTGTGTGCGGCCGCCAGCAGTTCCCTCCGACGGCAGTGTTCCTCTGTGTGTGTCACAGTTTTTCTGCTCGCTCACTCAGGATATTTGGGTCCATTCCAATTTGGGGCGATTAGAAATAAAGCTGTTGTAGTCATTCTTGATAGGGCTTATGGCGGACATGCATTTTCATTTCTTTTAGGTCCCCTCTCAGTTTGAATGGACAAAACTCCTTGATTTCCTTCCCTTGATTTTCTTTTTTACCTCTCTCCCAGTATAATCAAAAGGAAGTGAAGGGAGGATAGCTAAGGTCCACATCCCGGCCAGATGCCTCTTTCATGGCCTGGTCCAGCTGCATCCCAAACTAAAGCTCTCAGGTTTACATTTTGGGGCTTGGGAGGCAGGCACAATAATGCTGTCGGTATGAGAGGCCTACAGCAGTGATACCATCACAAGATTCAGTCTCACCTGGGAAACTTTGTGAAATCCTGCCTCAAAATACAACTTTAAAAAGGGCTGAGGATGTAGCTCAGCAAAGACCCTGGGTTCAGTTCCCAGTGTCAACCAATCAGTCAACCAATCAAATGACTTCGTATTCCCTGTATGACTTTTGTGTGTGTGTCAATAATACTGTGTTTTATGGGCAGGGAGTTTCTCTTTCGCTTCCGTGACTGTCAGTCAGTAAGATCCCCAGAGGCCAGCCGTGCCACTCTGATAGAAGCTTTAGAACTGATGGCGTAAGAAAGGTTGGAAATGGAGAATCCATCCACAGGAAGCCACTGAAATTGAACAGACAAGCATGTGCCAAAGAGAGAATAGATTAGGAGTAAAATTCCAGCTCAAAGCCCTGACAGATAAACCCATACTGAGAAGGTGGGAGGGCCAGGCCCTGACATCAAATCAGATTTGCATGCCTTTCAGAATCTTCAGCCTAATCTTATTTTCTAGGTCAAGGAAGAGATAATAGGCAACAGTTTCAAGAGAGAATGAAAAGGGAAACTGACTATGACTGATCTAGCTGCTTGCTGGGTTTTTTTTCCCCCCAAAAGCAATTTTCATGTGAAAATAAGAAGTAAGCTGGGTGGTAGAGAGAAGTGTGTTTGAAGTAAACGAGAAATAAGAAAGGGCATTAGAGCAAAGCTTGCCCTGGAAAGCCCTTTGGAAGGTGCTGGAAGTGATTTTTCTTGGTCATGTCAGGTTTTCTGTTAGAAAATATTCTTAGGCAGTTTTAGAAAACTTTCCCCAAAATCTTCTAAAGGGTAGTTCCTATTTGTGGTGGAATGAAGGTTAAGTAATCTTTTAGTAAATAATCTTCATATATTTATCTTATTTTTAATTGATACATTTATGAGGAATAGTCTGGTTTTTAGTATGTGGGTACGATGTACCATGATCAAATCAGGGTGATTAATGTATCAGTCACTTTAAATACTCATCATTTCTTTGTTTAGGGACAAAGTCCTCTCTTCTAGCTATTTTTAAATGTGCAATAAATTATTATTAACTGCATTATAGAACATTAGAATTTATTCCTTCTGTCCAACTGTGATTTTGTTCCCATCCTTTCCCCATCCATCCACTTCTCGGTTTCCTTTTTCTTTCGTGAGTTACTTGAAAGTGAACTTTTCTTAGTTGGCTGATTCTGGACTAGACCAGGAGTTTGCAAAGCAGGGCCTAAGAGCTGACTCTGGCTCGCTGCTTTCTGTATGCGTGAATAAAGTTTTATTGGAATGCAGCAACGCCTATTGTCTGCAGCTATTTTTGCATCATAGGTAGCGCATAATGGGAGAGTTGTGGCAAATTCTATGATGCCTAACATTCCTACCATGTGACTCTTAAGACAGTGCTCTGAAGGTAGGGCTTCCCTTAGGTGAGTTATTGTTTTTTTCTACAGTCATGTCCTTGACGTCATTAAAGAAGGTTTGAATCACACTAAGAAAACTCCTAGGACACTTAATTAAGACAAAGGAGCTCTGGGCCAGGGATTTAGCTCAGTGGTTCCGCCACCTGCCTCACAAGCGCAAGGTCCTGAGTTCGATCCTCATTAACAACAAAAAAAAAGACAAAAGAGCTCCACTTTATTATTTCACAGCCAGAAATTTAGCTGTCAAGGGAGACAGTGAGTAATAACACTAGTTAGTGATTTCTATTCAGTAAGTAAATGGTATTTAGGAGGCTGTTTGGAGTACCTATGGTCAAGGTAGGGGTTCACGGTTAACTCTGTGGGCTAATATTGGTCTCTCTCATTTGCCAGTTTTCTCTTAGATCTGTTCCTTTCCTTCCCTTGTAAGGAGTATTTCAGGCTTTCTTGCCAGCTGGTTTCTGGGAATGTTTGGCAGTGGGAGGCAGCGATGGAACACTGAGGATGATAGAATCACATACTTTTATTCTGCTTTAGGTGGCATCTCTGTGGAAAGATACACCCCTTTTTATCTAGATCTCAAAGGTGTCATTTGCAGGCTTCTGTACCAGTCCTGTGGTAGGGAGGACTTCCTAATGGAGCATGTTTCTGGCTTGTCTCTACCTCTTCTGTTTGGCTTTTCAGCTTTTCCTGTGAACCAACTCCCTTTGTTTGAAAGAGTGATTTTTATTTTCTGACATTGATGTGGGCATCAAACTCTGTCAAGAATAACCCTGGAGTCACTTTTTCACCTTCTTGCTGTCAAAATTCCTCTTTATTCCACTCTTATTAACAATCCACAGTATCACCACGCAGCCAACTAGGCCAGGCTTGAGTGCCAGTCACCGTGACCGTAATTTCCATGGTGCCAAAATGCAGACCTCTACTCTCAGGATACTGCTTAATGTCAGCCAGCCTGTGGAAAGTGTATTTAATTCGTTACATATTACTTTTTAAAGAGCTAATTCTCCATGTTCAAGATTAGCAATTACCTTAAACTCTGGCATGGCCCATATATAGTTAGCCGTACCTTCCTCCACTACATTCAAATTACCAGGCTCTTCTGCTTATCCCAGAAATCCAGGAAGGGAGAGTCTCAGAGAAAATCCTGTATTTTGCAGATGTTCTCTGTACCTGCCTCATCCCCACCCCAGGACTGCAACCCCCAAAGCTGGAGTGCTCTCCAGCCTCTCCACGGCCTCTCCACACATCCATCCATTTCCCAGAGTGCTTTGCCTGCCCTCCCTCAGCCTGAAGAACCTTGTCCATCCCTCGCATCTTAGCTGGGACTTTAATCTCTGTCGTCCCTGTTCTTCCTTAGCTTGGACTGTAGAGATGGCTCCCCAGCCTGGCTGGTCAGACCCCCAGACAAGAATCATGTGGAATTTAAATTTTTTTAAAACTTTACTGTTTTGCTGTTTTCCCCATTTCTTTCACCGAACATAGTTTTTTCAGTTGTCTTCTGAGATCAGTGCAAGAATCCACGTGACGGATTTGAACAGTAGTATTGTAATAATAATGCGTAACAGTGTCCTTTCTCGTTCCAGAGTCCCTTCCGCCCACATTACTTTACTTTCATCCTTTTATAAAAGTTAAGAAATTGAAGCACAGGAATCCCGATGGCAGATAAGGGTTGGTCTCCTGACATTTTGCCCCGGGATGAGGCCTGCCTGTAGACCTTTGTTTCCGGTTGGATGCAGTTTGAAAAGAATGCAAATACCTCCGCAGGTGTTGCGCTTGTCCCCTCGTGTTCTCTGGAAATGCCATTGCTGCTTTCACTGGCCCTGCTCAGGAAGCCAAGGAAGACCCTTGGGAGCCCCGGAAGGGTCTTCCCCCTCTACCCAAGACTTTGCCATTGCTTTCAGTTCCTCCCCTTTCCTCCTGTCTGTCCTGGATTCCAGGTCCCTAGCTCTTCTGCTGGCACTGGGACTGACAGGATGGGCAGCGGGCAGCACTGCCTGACCAGCATGATGCCCTGATCCCACTTCTTTGGGACCGCAGACAATGGAACCAGTGGTGATGGTTTACCTGTCAGGTAAGGTAGGTAACAGTGCCAAACCATAGCTGACCAGTATAACACCTAAGGGAGAAACGTCCAGTGTTGAAGATGGCAGCAATTCAGAAGGATATAAAATAATTGCTTTTTTTGGGGGGTGCCAGAGATCCAACTTAGGACTTTGTAATTGCCAAGCAGGTGCTTGCTTTTAAGTATGAAAGCCCTCTTTGCTTTGAGGTTTTGATTCAGCTAATGCAGGACGTAGCAGGCTGTTGTTCATTTTATAGATGATAGTAGTACCATGTAAACATGAGACAGAGAATGGAAAAAAATTTGAACAGGGAGAGGAAATTCAGTGGACACTTTTCAACAGAAACTATTTTAAATGGAATTATGTCCGTGACTGCCTTGATGGTGTGAGGATGTTTGTACAGTCACATCATTAATAGTATGCAGTTAGCATGTTCCAAAAAGGCAGATTAGCAAAGATGAGATACATTTTAAATTCTTGTGTCAGTCTTCCTTTCCTTTTTGTCTCCCTGAAAACACCCATGCCCAAACCACGAAACACTGCAGAAATGGGCCCTGGGACCGTCATCATTCTGTATTCAGTCTGTGTCTCCTGTCTTGTAGGCACCCTGTCATAACTCTCCAGACTTTGAGCCACAGTCGAAGTTTGTGCAACGCAGTTTCTGTGTTTCCGAAGTGATCAGCAGGCAGCAGAAAATTTCATCCTTTCTTTTTTTTTTTTTTGTTTTTATTGAGTTTGTTGGTGCATTCTAGGTAGACGGTACAGTCACATTCATTACTGGGATCTTGTACCTTTACATGACAGGTCTTGGTTCTCATTTTTTCCCCTTGTCCCTGCCCTCCCTTCACCCCCTCCTCCCCCTGCCATTTTACAAACACTTTAATTCCGTTTTTTCATTTTCTCACATTTTTTTTCTTTTCCCTTATTCCCCTTCCCCTACCCTTCCCACTTTCCCTACACCTTTAGGTTTTCATCCTTTCATAGTGCACAGCACATGCCCTGTCCCTGCCACGTCAGTCAAACTCCTCAGCAGTTCCTGTGAGACGGTTACAGGGTTGGAGGTAGATGCTAAGCCCCGGATCCTCAGGCTTCATATTTTCACACAGGCAGTAGCATTCCTGTCTACCAGGGCCTTGTTCACAATGTAGAGTCTGCTTTTAAACAAAACCCCTGGGCACTTCACATATACAACTATACAACGCGTGAATGGCACGGCCCTAGACATTGATTGATATTACAGCATAATCTCTCATTGGTGTTCGACTCCCCATCCTCTCTCCTCTCCACCTGAATAAAAAAAATAAGTGTGACCAGCACTCAACAGTGGCAGCCTTGAAACTGTAGCTTTCTGTTTTGGGAACTGTAAGTGGCATTTACTCTGGAAAAATGGAATAAGAGCTCCCACTGTGATCCCTCTTGATTCAAATGTCTACATTTCCTGAAAGTGTGTAGGTGGTACTTTCCCACAAAATGATCCAAGTGCCTCTTAATGTGTCCTTTCAAGAGCCACAGGATGTTAAATTTTTATAGGAGAATGGTATTGCACTCAGAAACCACATATTTAGATCTGCACCATATTTTAAATTAATTAAACCCTAGGCCAAAATGTTTCATGCTTTTTTCCAAAAATACATTCCCTCACTCCTTTCCTGTCCGCTTCCTTTAATTTTCCTCTTTCCTGTTTCTTCTTCCTTTTCTTTTGTGGGTTATGATAAATATTTGAAGTCTTTGGCTTTTAGGAATTAAACTGGGAATTACTTGGAATCCCCATCATTATATGCTTATGTGGTATACACTACACAATATATAATGCACACAATATATAGTAAATAAATAATATATAATATAATATATAACATATGTTTCTGTTTATCAGTTACAAATTTTAAAGACTAAAGCCTTCAAACAGCGTTAAAAAAATAAAACTTGGAACACTGCCTAATTTTCTTGTTCCGTTTTTTAAAAGACACCACAAAATTCATCCGCAGGAACTGGAGAAATTTGTTCTTTTTATTGTGTGTTCAGTCTCATTGCCCAGACTCACTGTAGAATTGGAGTGACAGAAGCCAATTTAGTGACTATCCCAATGGGAGAAAATAATTGTATATGTTTTTCATATATTTAATATATATTTCATATATTTAATTTTTTTACCTGTATCCTTAGATGATTGCAAGACTGTATCATTTGGCTTCTTTTCTGGGCTTTTTGAGTCACTGCCCATCTTCTCATGGAAAGCCTTTATAAGAAATTATCTTCTTTGAACTTAAAAATGGAAATCAAAGCAGAAAGCTCTAAGACCACTTTTTAGTAGTTTATACTCAAATCCGTTAGCAAATACCCAGTTATATGGTGGGATGGAATGACCAAAAAAAAAAAAAAATCCTGGATCGTTAAGACCAATGCATTTTTTTTTCTTCAACAGTGGGATATTATATACTCTCAGTTAATCAAAGCACACCATCTCATTGTGATCGTGACAAGACAAGCATTACATGTTTCATTTAGAACTTTCTGATACTCGTGTATCAGTCTGATTTGCATTGGAAGCATACCCATCCTCAGACCTGGGTTTCATGAATCCAAGAAACACCCTGGTCACTCATTGTAAGAACTACAGTGAAGCTAATCTGCTTGGATTCCACTACCCAGTGTTGGTGCTACTTCTGCTCCAACTGACCTGCAGTTTCTGTTTTCTCAGAAGAAGATTTTGAATTAGAATGTTACCAGCTGAAAGATGACTTCGAATTTTTATTGAAGAATATTTTTAGACAACAATTAGTCTGGGTACAGTATGTTGTTTTACATAGAATAGGCAGCTGAAATTCAAACAACAGATTTCTCTATTATTAAAGCAAGTCCATATAAATGTATAGCCTGGATGTATTTGAAGTAATTAATCTCAATCTATTGTAAAAGGATATGTGCTATATTGTGGTCAATCAAATATGTTGCATTATGTTTTGTTTTTTGTTTTGTACTAGGATCAAACTCGGATCCTCATGCTTGTGAGGCAAGCAGCAGCACCACTGAGCTAACTCTCCAGGCTTTATGATTGGTGGTTTAATCTGTAGTGTTTGGGGGACAAATCTCTTTTGAAAAACATCTGTGAAAAAATTGGACAGAATTGATATTCCAAAAATCTTTTAGTTTTAGAAGTTGTCATAGCAACATAACTGGTTAGGTGGTATGACTCTCGCTTAGAAAATTTTAGAAGTGATTTAAAATTTTAATATGAACTTTTGATACAGATAACTGGTTTAGTCTATAGACATACTTGAATTTGTGTTTAAAAGATTTTAGAAGTGTAAAGTAACTGAAAAATTAAATGAAGGTAGAATTGATCTCCTTTTGTTCATTTGTTCACAGTGCAGTGGTCTCTTTTGATACCATCTCTGTAGAAATGAAACGCTGCTAGCACTGCAAAAAAGAAACTGGCCTTACAGGCAGTGGAGATCTACACTTCTGAAGGTTAAAGTATAATGGTAGAGTGTTGAAATTACTGAGGAAAGGGTTAAATTATTTACACACATCCTGAACAAATGATAGTTTTCAGCAGTTGCATTCTGCTCCACTGTTCTGGTATCCACAGGCAAAAGGTCATAAAGAGAAAGAACTTAACAGCAGGAGGAAGAAACACACGCTGATTCTTCCCTCTCCAAATTGAACACCCTTGGATGAGATGAATCAAATCCCATGGAGGGAGAAGGGTTAGAAGGCATTCAGAATGAAAGGTGTGAAACCATCCATGCAGAGAGAATGCACGCAATATGCCATCCCTTTTCTGAGGCTTTGTTGTAAAGATCTAAGATTCCGGTCTGTTTCAGCATCAGAATAGAGAGGGGTATGCTAATTCCATGTCAACTCTATTGGAGGAATCATGAAAACTGTATGATTTTGTGTGTTCAGAGGGGGTCCTGCAAGTTGAAGGAGTTGGCATTTGATGGACCAACAGAGGTCAATATTAATATCATAACCTTGAGGCTTTGAGGACATCAAGGTTCCTTTATACACTGTTTGACCTCATGTGTGGAGATAATATTAAACTGATGCAGGCGATATATCTTGAGTGAATTTTAATGAATTTCTTAGCTCATATACATCCCACCTTACTTTTAAAAATTTGCCTTTCATTAAGAGCCTTCTCTTCAGTGTGTTATGTAAGCAGTTAATTGCTAGTACAGAAAACTTGCATTGTATCACAAACAACAAAGCTTTTCCCCTATCCTTAGTTATGGAAACTATTTCTGTTGTCAGTAGCTTCAAATCATAGTTTTTTCCCCTTTTGAGCAAGGTCAGAAACATTCAGAGAGCAGTACTCAGGAAAAGCCTTCGTGTTGCTTATTTTCCTCCCTGTCCGCTGACCTTCCCTGCCTCTGTGACCACGCCTTAAATAGCAGCTTCCTGGATGAAAGGTTCATTCACGGCTGATGCCAGAGAATCAAGGTGCTGGACACATTAAGCCTTCTGATGCAGTGCAGTTTACGTAACCATTGTCAAGCCACTAAATTTGTAGTTTATAAAGCTATGTTGCAGTAGCAGACCATCTTCTTGGCTTTAACTCAACAAACAATGCTTGGGGGACATACCGGTCACTTACTTGGTAATTGCTCCCCGCTCACTTTCGCCCATTGCCGCTGGTACCATTTTGTTTTTGTTTTTATTCTTTTCTCTCATTTTGTGTTGCTGTTTTTTGAATATGAGTATAATGTAATTCCAATTCCTGTGCTTCTTTTTAATGGCAAAAAGACATGCCATGTACAAAGAATTCTAGTCACATTCCTTGGCTAGGGATGCCTGTATTCACAAGCTGTAGGCTAAATTCGAAGTGTACGAAGCCAATCCTGGTTAAGATTGTGATAGTGCCTACTTTATGCCACAGTAGAGTCCACTTTCTTACCTAGTTCATAACGTTTTGAATCCCCACTCTTGCTATAAAAGGAGAAAATTAATAGCATTTATTGTATAGCATTTTGTAAGCATTAAATAATATGTATATGGATAGATAGATGCAAAGTACTTAGAATAGTGACTAATGTACAGCAAATGTTCAATATGCATTTCACGGTTCTTAAATAGGACTTCAAAAATAGAGCAGAAGAATAAATATCAAAAAAAAAAAAGAAAGAAAAAGAAATGCTGAACTTGTCTTGTTTAAATGGAGGTCTGTTTTTTAACTTTAATTGAATCTGTTTATGGGGCCACTAGTCAATTGCCAAGGACTTTTTGTCATTGATTCCTTGTGAAGTGGTTCTTTTAGCTCAATGAGCAGAAGATAAGGCAAATTTTTCTAAATAAAGAGTATGACTCCTACTTAAGTTTTGTATTTATAAAACCCCTGCCGTCATAAATGCAGACATATCCTTGAACACGTACATACATATATCTGCTTCCTCATGTGAAACTATGAGGGTCTATAATGTCCTGCAAAGGATTTTTGTATCCCTATAGTCCAGCATGAGATCTTCTATGTACATGTCTGAAAAAAATCAGTTGGCTTACTATACTGTTAATACCAATTTTTCAGGTTCTTCTTGAAGAGCTAAATGAAAATAATATCCATCCCAATTAGCACTTTCCCATGTGGCTGGTAGGCATAAAGGATGGCACACACTTTCAGAAAAGCACTTTATTTTTACCAAGAACCTTCAAGAGGGTTTAAATAAATTGTTCTACAAATTGAGCTTTTGAGACCCTAGCATTAGAAAATAATAGCACACAAAGATATTTATGTCTCTTTATTTATTAGAATGTAAACTTTCACAATCCTGAAAAGCTTTAAGGATAAAGGAAAGATAACTAAGACTTAGGAGCTTCAGAATTTGAAGTACATATCCTTTGGGGAAGTAGTTCCTTCAATTGTGACATCCGTTTTTCTTATACCAATGACAGTAGATAGCATCTGTTAATTCAGGTCTTTTTTTGTAAGTGAAATGTGCTATAAAGAATTAAATTAAAATGACTCATTTAGTAGTGTATAATGTATATAAAAGCTAGTGAATACGGTTTTTGACTCATTAAGATTATTTAATATTTTTAAATAAGTAGGAAGAAGAGGACTAAAGGAGCAGGGGAAGTGAGAAAGGTAGGGGAAAGGAAAGAAGGGAAAAGAAAAAATATGAGAAAAGGAAAAAATGGAAACAAAGTCTTTTTTAACAGGGAAGGGTGGAGGGGGTGAAGGGAGGGCAGGGATATGGGGAAAAAATAAGAACTAAGATATGTCATATAAAGGTACAAGATCCCAATGAGGAATGTAACTGTACTATATACCTAAAAAGTACCAATAAACATAATGAAAAAAATATTTTTAAATATAATGCTGTCTCCAAAAACTGAATACAGAATTACCTGCAAAATAGAATCCCAATTATCTAAAGAAAGCATAGGAAGATCAGCTGGTATATGCCATGCTATTCCAAGGTAGTAACGCTAAGGGTTAATATTACAAATGAGGCTTCCCTCTGGGTGCTGTATACGCATGAATTCCTTCCAGATTTGCCATCATGCAGATACACAGATACATCTTTTATAATGGAGAAGATTAAACAGTAATTTCATACAAAAACTTCAAAACACATCTTCTATTAAAGAATAAGTTTTGAATATAGTTTTTCTTACTTTCATATCATATATTATCTTGGGCAAAACAGATATCACTTTGTTTTTATTTTTAATATGCTTGCTTTTTGGCTGTAGTACATAAAAGTCTTCAGTTCTTTGAAACTTAAAAAATCAAAAGCCTTATCAGCTACTGGTTGTTTGGGGAAAGTAGTGTGATTTCAACAATTCTGCTTTAAATTCTGTCTCTCATAATATTCTCAGATTTATTCCCTTTCCTTCAATACTAAGATAGATTTCAAACGCTGTGTAGTTGTGGGAGAAAATTCCTTTATTTTGAAACTTGATTTATTTATATCCATGGAGGTAGAACCTCTTTATCTCAGACTTTTCTGTGAGTAGGTAGAATATACTATAATTAAATTTGCTAGTGGATCATTTAAGGTATGATAAGAGTATTTAAGTGTTTTATTTTAATAAGTATATGATTTCTTAAATATTTTCATTTATGTCTACCACTGTGATCTCTAGGTAGAATGAGCCTGAATTTGCTGGGCTTCCTTTGGAGCAGTTGTAAGAATGTGTTGATATTTTCCTTTGATGTGTTGTAACAGTGGTCCCTTAGACAACTCAGGATTCTTTTATAGTAACTTCTTCAGAGTTTTCACACTTGTGTGTATTGTATTCATTTCTGCCATCTTTCAGAGGAGCAGTATTGCATTTTGTTTGTTGTGGGCCAGAGTGGACTTAAATAGTGCACATTGCTAGTCTGATTATTTTCAAGACTTTTTTTCTGTTGCTGTCATATAAGTAGATTTTCAGGAAAGATAAGTCAGCTCTATCTTATAACTGATGCTGAATTTCTGACCAGAATTCTTAATGAACAATAGAAAAATTTTTAATGTTTTTAAAAGTTACTGCAACAAAAGAAAAGAAAAGAAAAGAAAACACAACCAGGATGAATTTTAAAGAGAAATGTAGGAAAATTGGGCCCTGGGATAAAACCATCAAACTTCTAATGAAAGTACTACTAATATACATTCTTAAATATTATAGATGTCGTGGAAATGGTGCAAAACCTAAATATTGAAATGTGAATATGTGAAGGTCGAAAGAATTAAAGGCAGGAGGACTAAGGACTAAGTACTCGAGGACATGTACAGTGCAGTAGTTGTGTCATTGGTGACCAACGCAATCCCCTTGAGAAAGGGACTACAAGGAGGGAGTGGGGATGGCAGGAAAGACTTTGGAGCAGACCTTTGGAGACAGATGATGGGCATAGGTGAAGGTAGAAAAACGA
The DNA here is from genome assembly GCF_012274545.1 of Fukomys damarensis. NCBI lineage: Eukaryota > Metazoa > Chordata > Mammalia > Rodentia > Bathyergidae > Fukomys > Fukomys damarensis. The sequence goes on along the minus strand of NW_022900950.1, from coordinate 68,222,329 downwards.
ACCACAGGAGACAGGGTAGAGAAAAGTGTTATTTCCTGCTGCTCCCAAAACTTTGTGAGGAAGCTTAAGGTGAGATTACTGTCCTTCAAATGTTGAACAGTGTTCTTCCGCTATCTAAAACCTATCAGTTAAACAGTCATCCATCCATGTGTTGATTCTGCGATGAGGACACTGGGAGCTCAAAGCCCATAAGAATGCAGGAGGTGCCTTCAAGACACTTGTAGTCTAGCAGTGTAGGGATCAGGGAGCAACTAGGGCAAATGGGAAAACTCAAGTGGGTAACATTTATTTATAAGTCCATCACTGTCCATCAGGCAAAAGATTTAATCTGTGGCACCTTTTTTATTCCTCTCAATCATCTGATGAGGTAGGTACTGATGTTTCTACACTTTTAAGATCAGGAAATCAAGGCAGAGGACAGTTAATAATTCACAAAAATTGACGTTGCTAATAATTGAGGCTGGATCAAGACAGGAAACTGTGTGTGTAGAGCAATGCCCCTCCACTGTCCATTTGCTGAGGGCAGGCCTTATCTAGAGCTTGTAAACTTTATACCACTAAAAGAATCAGAGCTACAAGTTTAGAAAGGGAAACAATCACTTCCTTGGAAAGGAGAGAGAAATAAGGCACACAATAACTGTATTGAGAAAAGCAGACAAATAAGGAGATAGATAGCCACCTTGTGGGAGTAAGCCTGGAGCCAGCACCCCAGGGTCTTTGTTCTTAGCCTCTTTTATTACATGGCAAGGAAGGAGACTTTGCCTCATGAGAGTTGTTATAACTCTGGCTGTTCTGGGCTCTGAGACCCCTCACTTGGCCATGGTCCCTTCTTTTGCCAACCTGTACATCCTTGAATAAGTACTTTTTTGGTCCTTCTGTCCTTTCCCAGTACTCATTTTGTGAGATTTCCAGCAGAGCCTCGCATGCAAGGCCAAGTTAGCAAAAAGAGATACATGTACATTTTAGCGTATTAATATGGTGAGAGAAATTGTGTATATATTTATAGTGTATATCAATATATCTATATCTCTCTCTGTCCTTCCTCCTCATCTTCTCCCTCCTTCTCATGTTTTCTCCTCTTTTTTTCCCCATCCACCCTGTTTCCTTCTTTCTTTGGGTATTTTCTGAATATTTGCAGTGCACGTGTGAAAAATATTACAATGAGACACATGTTTAGTATATGTGCTGCTGAAGCGAGCACATTGTAAGACACATGTTATTAAAGGTTTCCTTTAAGAACATTTCTCCTGTATGTTGGAAAATAAAATTGAAATTCACTCATCAGAACAGGAGCATATCCATTTAGTACATCAGGATCAGAACACAAATTGTGCAGAAGCATTTTATAATATGTATTTTTAAATTTTGTGTTTCAGATGTGTTTTGTCAGGTAGCTCATGCTGTCACAACCATTGTGGCTTCCTACTGTTGGATTAAAAATGAATTACTATTTCACATTATCTATTACACATTTTGATCCTTATTTACACTTTCGTCTCACACCAGAGAAACTATTCGGTAACTACACCTACATGTCCTATTGTTTCACTCAAAAGTATGGCCTCAATGTGCACCATTTAGCTATAATCATCTCTAGCTTCCCATTCTTGATGGCTGAGTAGTACTCCATTTTATTAAAAAGAACAACACCAACAACACATTTTCTTTTTCCAGTCTCCGTTTGATATGCAATTGGGCTGTTTCCAGGTTTTAGTTATTAGAAACTGTGCTGCTGGATGTCAGCATATTGTATACCTAAAATGTATCAATAAAATTAATGAGTCACTGTATTCCAGTTTCAGTAAGGGATAGTGGTGTTGCGCTTCATTGGGAGAAAGTTGCGTTGAGATGCTGTCTCCTAAATGGTGCTGCTTCATCTTTCCACCTAGCACTTTGTGAGCAGAGCAGCGTGGGCACAGCACAGGGTTTGGCTCTTGTAGGTGGGACAGGGTGTCAGGAACTGATGGTTTCTTGCACAGATTTGCTGTGATAAAGCAGAAGAAGGCATCAGATACAGGGGCGCAGCGCAGGAGCTACCATGCGAGTGAAAGAGACAAGGGTTGCCAGGTGGCCAAGGAACACCTGGGGAGCGGGTGGACCAGGTCAGCAGGAAAGGGTCCTTCTGCAAGGCTGGGGACCGCAGGGCCTGTGGACTCTTGCTATGTTTTAAAGGCACCAACAGAAATGTTAATCAAGCAGACTGTTTTTCTGCATTCTTTAATATTAAAACTCCCCAAAGAACGCAAATGATCCTGTTTTTAATCACTGTAATGAGAATTATTTGCTTCATGGATTTGCCAGAAACAAATTGAACACTGAATGACTTCCCTTCATTTCTCAGCATGCTATTGGACTACTTATGGTGACATTAAGTGCGAAAAACGAACCACAACTGTGTTGGACAACTAAATAGAATGAATTTTCAGTGATTCCCCCCTTTAGCATCTGTCCCATTGTTACCCTCAATGGGTGACTATAATCAGTCATTTCTGCCACAGAAGTTTTGTCTGAGTGACTAAACACCCAAGTGGGAATCTAAATGCTTGAGATTACCAATGCTGCATCATTTGAAACTAAATACAGTGGACCCTTGAGTAGCGACCAGCCTGACATACGTACAACTTGGGTTACGACTGAAATTTTAGTTTTAAGCCTTGAGTTACAACCTCAGTGCTGGCCACTTGTGATTCCAGGTGGTCTCATACAGATTTAACCCTTACAGAGTTCTGGAAGGAACATGACAACATCCTTCCTGTATGGGATTCACTGAGACATCCTGGGCCAGTGTCTCTCTAAGGACACAGAGTTCTGCGTGTGTACAGGAGAAAGACTTGGAAGGCTGTGTACAGGAACCAGAGCCTTAAATGGACCAACCTGAGTTATAACCAGCCCTTGGGAATGAACTGAGTTCATAAGTCAAGGGTCCACTGTAGCCCAGTTTGAATCTCAGAGCATCTGACTGGACAAAGTCTTCCCTTCTTTCCTCCCTCTTAATCTTGGCAGCAGCGTTTCTGATCCTGATGTTATCAGCTTCTCACAGATAACAGTGAACTACAACTTCACAGTGGAAAACTACCTCCTTTTTGGTTGTTGATGTTCTGACAACACAGATAGTGGCTAAACCATCAGTTATATTTGAACTTTAAAAAATACAGTTCAAAGATCTATGTGTTACAGACGCCCTACCTTTTCTGCAGAACCAATAAGAATGTTGGAATATTTTTGGTTAATATGAGCAAATACATATTGGCCAAAGCAATGGTTCTACTTTTTATGAGTCATTTTTTAGAAAAAATATTTCAGACAGCTAATCATGTTTATAAAAATCTAGTAGCTTAGTAACATAAGGAGATGTAATATTTTTCAACATCTTTATATTTGGGGAAGCCAAACTAAAGTGATAGTTGCTCTAATTATTTATGGCTTGAAAGGAGTTTTCTAAGTATGTTGGCAATATGTACGAATTGCAGACAAAGTCAGTTTAAGTGAGTTTAGAAAAATAATTTGCACAAAGCACACTGCTGGTATTTGGATATTCTAGAATTGCCTCAACCCTTCACTTTTAAGCAATTATAGTTTGATGAATCAGTTGTGATTTAAACAAAAAACAACACAGCAACAAAAAACCCAGGCGTACTTGTTGTATAGCCCAATTTGCTTCTTGTTTTAAACCTACAGCCCGTCTACTGTAATAGTCAAAGGGCAAGAACATGTAAGGAGAAGTGAGGTGCAGAGGCCTTAATAGCCAGGATTGTCCAACCTCATCTGGAGCACTAGGATGCTGATAGGAAAAGGGTTTTTCTTGTTTTCCCTCCATATCTTCTGCTGCCAAGGAAGAAATTGAGGATTAGATGTAGGGCAGAAAAGCAGTACAAAGAGTGTCTGCTCCTTCTTTTATGACATGTTTCAAAAATGTGTTATAGATCGCTTTGTGGCCCTTTGGCTAAGATCAAGTGCAAAAATGTGTTACAGTGGCTGCAGTCAGGGGAGAGAGGAAAGGAACAAACTAAGACTCTTCAAAGTGCAAAGAGACCTCAGTGATCCAGCAAAAACTGTATATGCCAAATAGTCCACACTCCTGCCCCTACATCCCTCTTTTTTTTTGGTACTGGGGATCGAACTCTGGTCCTTGAGCTTATGAGGCAGGTGGTGGAACCACTGAGCTCAATCCCTGGCCCATCCCTCTGTTTTAAGGGGCCATGGAGGGCTAGGGATTGAGCTCAGTGGTTCCACCGCCTGCTTTACAAGCCCAAGGACACAAGTTCAACCCCTGGTACCAAATAAATAAATAAAACGAAGGGCCCTGGGCAGTCTGTAGGTATTTTGAAATTTATGTTAACAATAAACTTTTTTTTCACTTTTTTTTTTTTTTTTTTTTTTTTTTTTTTTTTTTTTTTTTTTTTTTTTTTTGGTACCAGGGATCGAACTCGGGTCCTTGCGCTTGCGAAGCAGGCTACCGAACCACTGAGCTAAATCCCTGGCCCTAAATAGCTACTTTTGAAAGTGCATGTTTACATCTTTTTAGAAAAATGTAACATTAAAAATTACATTTCTACATATTTGCTTTCCAGGAAGCTTTCCCTTTTTACCGAGGGCTATGTCATAGGGTATTTAAAAATAGAAGTAGAATACATTGCCTTTAGCTTATGATTCAATAAAATGATTGATGCAAAATTGGTGATCAGCAGATAATCACCTCATGTAGAGAAGGGAGCACCTGTTTTACAAACTGCTCTGGCCTGTTAGTGCCTACCCAGTTCCTGGCACGTGGGCATTTAGAAAATGCTCATGTAAGATGAATCTTAGCAACATGCACATCTGTGCATGTGGCCCATGGGCCACATATTTTCTGAAATGGAAATTCCTGAGTTATTTACAAAATAAATGTGTTTCCTGTATATGTGAATTTTTAAAAATCACTTGGGGAGAATCTTCAAATATACCTTCAAATGTGGCCTCTCCTCCTAGTTTCCTTCCTTTGAGACTTTCGGTAGTTACTACACATTGGTTATCCTGCGTGTGTCTTAGCCTATCTTTATATTTTCTATTTTCAGTTTTCTGTGCCACCTTCTGGGTGGTTCCTTCAGTCCGTTTACTAGTTCTGTCTGAAACTGTGCTCAAGTGGTTGCTTGTTCCTTTGTGTTCGTTATACTCAATATTAGCATTTGAGATTCTTCTATGAGCAGTTCAAACTGTTTTTAAGAATTGATTGTGACTTTTATGATTTCCTAGGGTTCCTCCAAAAACAAAGCAAAATTTACTTATTTCTCAATAGAATAAGGTTCATTCTCTTAGAACTATCATGTAGTTGCAGAGAATCCTTTTATCTCTTACTCTTCTCGGATTATTTATAAAATATACTTTAAGATATAATCCATAAAAGGGTCAATTGGATCCAATGAGTGTTTTTCTTGGTTTACTTTGGATTAAATTGTCAAGAGAGTATTTTTTTATTTCAATAGCTATAATTTTTCAAAACATTGTATTTTTCAATCTTGTTTTTTAAAAATATCTCCCATTGCTTGCTTATTTCTGTGGGGTTTTTAAAATTTTTAAGCATTCTGTAGCTATTGTTTGTTTCAATTTGTACAGTCCTAGTGGTCTCACACTGTTGTTTATTTCTGGCAGCTCTCCCTCAGGATGGAATTCAGATTTACTTAGTGTTAAGCTGTGCAAAGTGGAAAGCTCTAAGTTGAGGACACTTGTCTGTTTGTTAGTGGGGCTTGCTAATTTAGGTCCACTTTAGTCTGTGTGTAACAGCTCAGGGTTTCTGTGGGTTCAGGGTTTCAGCAATCTGGCTGGGCAGCCAATGTGGTACAACATCCTGTCCCAGGTTCCCATGGTAGCTTTGATAAGAGCATTTGCTCTCAGGCAAACACCGCTTTTTCAGGCTCCCAAGGTGTGCTTTGTTTTTCTCATCTGAAATTTTTCATATCTTGTGAGTTCAGCAATGCGATAAAATTCTTCAATGCTAGCTTTATGTTTGAGCAGACCCTTTAGGACATCTAAACCATAACTCTATAGGAAGTAGAACAATATGTTATTATCTTACCTTTGACAGCTTCCCTTGGAAGTACTTTGAGATGAAACCTTAAGAAACCAGTGTCCTGAACTATATAGCTAATTGTGTTATGTCATGAGACCACAGACAGAGCTAACTTGCTATTATGCCTACAAGCAGACAAACATTCTAATAATTAAACTGGACGTTTCTTGGGGATGGCTGCATATCTAAAGTGACAACCTTCCAACTGGGAGTGGATGGCCAAAGGAAACAGGGCTGGTGTTGCTCTTATTCTGGGACTTCTCATTTCCATTATAGAATGGGAGCTCTGTGAGCCTCAGTACCATGGGCTGTGGGCATTGGACAGAAAATGGTGATATTTTCTTGTTCAGATGGTCAGACAAAACTATGAAGCTCCCCAAATTGATTATCTTATTCTACTGGAATTAACCAAAACATTCTAGCCAGTGTTCATTTTACATCACCTAGAAGAAGCTAGACTGCACAATTATTCCCAGGGTGTTCCATCCTTAACAAAACACACTGTTAATTTCTTCCAAAGTAGATTTTATTGCTGGACTAAAAACTATAGCTAGTGTTGCCTCAGCTTAATTATGTTCTTCAGTGATAACAGCATTGACATTTCTTTTGGGGTGTCTTTTTTTAAAGTGATGTTATTTTACAAAGTAAGTGATGCAGATTTTCAAAAACCTGTTTTATTTCCCATTATCACATTTGCTTTAGCAGGTATCTGGTGCTCTGTGTGATTTATAGTTTCAATTTGATATGTGCACTGCCTTCCCCATTTTATTCTATTATTGCCTAATACAGTTCAGGGCTATGCCTTGCTCACATTTCTCAGTATTGGATAATTCCTGTTTATTAGATTTACAGGCCGGCAGATTCTCTCCTGAGAAATTTATCCGAAGAGAGTGTTGCTACTTCTGTATTTGCCATCAACACATGAACTTCGCAGAAGGAAGTAATGGGGAAAAAGATACGTATTGACACTCAGTTTTACTCTATTAAAAAGCCAACTTCTAGTGTGTCCAGTCGGTCTGAGGTCTTGGAGTATTTTTAAAAGTGAAGTGTGACTGGGCATCAGCCACACTCGAGGCTGCGTGTCTTTGGTTACGTGTCAGCGGTCCCCCCAGTTCCCTTGTAATCGTGTTATAATGAGGTCATGCTCATCTTAATGCATGCAGATAAAAGGGAAATAACAATGTCCATACATTTCAAGCCAGTCTTCTTGCTCTGCTGAATTTACTCCGAGAAAGTAGTCCAACATTTAAAATAAAAATCTGGGGCAAGCTGAGCCACATGGTAGCACATTCTTGGGGCAGAAAAACGTAGATATTACTAAGGTGGTCTTTTACTAAATGATCAGTTGTGAACTTCACCAGTTTTATGCAGATATTTAAGTCATAATGATGACTGGAGCAACCTCAGAAATATTGTTACGTGATAAGTGAGCAAAATAGGTAATGGAATTGAATGTACACAGTGATTATAATGATTTATCTATAGCTGTATACACAGACTAGACGGGAAAAAAATATAGAAGTGATAGGTGTTCACTTTGGGAATTAAAGGTGATTTATTTGTTTTAAATATTTCCCTGAAATGTCAGTATGTGGTTTTTTACAGCAAAGGTGCAGTCTTGAAAAGGAGTGAGGAAGAAAGGTGTGGGTAAACAGAGGACATCTTAGTTGTCTCACAGGCAGAGTTTTCCTACTCCCCGATGACAGAAGGTTTTCAGTGTGGTTTTAAAGGCACCACATTTGAAACATGCTTTGTGGTGGTGGTGGGGGGTGCACCGGAGGGCATTTTGAAGGGAAAGCTGTAGCAGAAAAAATGAAAGTGGATCCTTTCTCTTGCTTTCTTTTTCACTGTTCTCACTGTGCCCAAGCTTCATTTCTTCTCATGACCAGCCTCTCATAGCCCGGTTCACCTTGCCTCAAGGTCATGCTGAAGGTTTGGTCCCCAGTACAACTGTTCCACTAACTCTGATGACTCAATATTATCTTTATCTTTCTAATCAATCTTCCTTTCCATTATAGACACCAATTTAGATTAAAGTAGTCTTCCTTTGCACCCTGTCTCTCACATGTCCTCCTGAGGATGTTACTCCGTGCTGTCTCTCCTGCCCCACCTTATAATCCACCAGCTCACATCATGCCCTTGCCTTGGGGATTTCAATTTTACTTTGGATTTTGCTTATATCCATTTAAATATGTTTGAAGTTTGCTGCATGTCCTTGTGTTGGTTTAATGCACATTTATACCGATTCTTTGCCCTCATTTTATCAATAAGGGCAGCAAACCAGTTTAGGTGCCAGATGTCACCCATAGGTCTGTGTGTGAAAGGTTTGGTTCCTAGGGTGGCACTGTTGGGAGTGGGGCATTAGGGGAGGTCTTTAGGTAATTGGGGGCTATGTCCTCAAAGGGACTGTGGGACCCTATCCCTTCTCTTTCCCCTGGCTTTCTGGGCATGAGGTAAGCAGTTTGCTGTGTGACACATTCCCCAGTATTGCCATTTGACAGCCCCACTGGAACTTCAAAGCAATGGGCCCATCTGATCTTAGACTGGAACTTCTGGAACTATGAACCAAAATAAACCTATTCTCTTTACATTAATTATCACAGGTATTTATCTATAGCAATGCAAAGATATGTAGTACAAGATAGTATGTTGCTTCTTTGTCCTCATCTTGTTTTATAGCCCTCAGAATAATGGTCTGCCCTGATTGTCTTCCAGGAAATAACGTCAGTTTATTGACTCAGAGAGTTTGATAGTTCAAATGGGCAAATGCCAGTGGCTTATTTTCAGTAGAAACCTCATCATGAAAATAGGACCTTTTTTGGAGCAGTTCTGTGGGATAAGCCATAAGTTAAATCATTTTGATTTATTCTTTAGTCATAACCACAGCTTTACTGCACTGGTATGGTTATTATCATCCCATCTTTACAGTTAAGAAAAAAGAAAAGATGTTATAAGTGAGGGAAAGGAATGTCTGAAAGGGTGCCCTAGTTTTTAAAACAAGCCATGAGATGCCAAAAATGAACACAGCTGGAGTGGATGGGATAGTGGAGAGATTTTATTTTAATATTTCATTGCTTGAGTGATTTCATATAAGCATCTGGGTTTTTATTTTTCTTGAAAAGTAAAGAAGCCTGGCTTATAGTATGTAAGAGCTGAGCAGAATCTGTCCTTGTAGAAGGGAAGTGAACTCCTTCCTGGCGTGTCACGTAACTGGCTCATGTCACTTACAATTTTTAGAGTACTTAGTATTTAAAGGTTTTCCTTTTGATGTGAAATCTTGTTTATCTGTGGAGGTTCAATGGAAAAAACTTTTGATATTGAGCATTATGGAGAAAAGTGAGTATGAAATTCCCAAGTGGTTCAAGGATTTGAAGTTAATTGGTTTCCATGAAAAGGATTTGTTTAACATAAACACTCAAGTTTAAGGTTGCAGAGACACAAAAATGGAGCAATTCGAAAAGGGATCATTTCCAGTTTGTTTAAAATATTCCAAGACAACTCAGTAGGAGAGATACTTTTTTTTTTGGAGATACTTTCTTCTTCGTGTGATTGAAACACCAGTCTCTCGCACTCACTTGCAGTTCTGATGCATCCCAGCGCCCAAGTGCCAGCCTGGCTGTCCTCCCTGGCTTCCCGCTGCTGCATGACATTATATGTGTATCATTCCTCCGGATCAGACACCTTGCACTTCTCTGTCCCTACACCAGCTTCATTTAGCTTTGTGCGTAGCCCTTGTGGTGAATCATCCTGCCCTTTGATTGGCTCATATTCTCAGCCAAGAGACAGGAAGAACACGCAATATTCCATTTGAAACTTTGTTATCTGTGCAGTATAAAATGTGGCTTGATACAACATGGATGAAGGTGCCCAAAAAAGTGTAGCACACCTAGACTTCTGCACTTTGGACCTGTTCCTGATCCTCTCCAGGATTCTGTGCTGGCACACTCACAGATGTGTTTTTCAAGCAACATACTTTCATCTTCTTCTTTGCTTTTCTTTGGGTAAATTGCCTTCTCACTGATAGGATGCTGCCTGGGCAATTCTTCATCACAACGACAGCTTGGGCCATCTTTGAGTGGCAACAGAGAAAAAAAGCTATATTGTGTAGAAATATATAATACATTAAATTTATTGATGAAAAGTAATATACAATTTTAAAGGAAGGAGAGCCAGAAAGAGAACACCTCTATCAACCCAATATTGAGAAGGCTTTTTGGGGGGTCAGCATGGAGATGCCTTTGGTTGTGATCCCTGAAAAATTTTGTGCATATGACTCAAGAACATTGTGAGTTCTGTGAAGAAGCTACTGGAGTCCATTTACCCCAATTTAATTGGATTTTTGTGTTTTTGCATTGGGGGCATATAAAAACACTTTTATTCTGTTTTATTTTTTTCAAGGTAAAATGATTTATAATCAGTATTCTCTGATGTACTCCTTGAATTTATTTATTTTTCATGAGAAGTTTATCCTGTGACTCACCATCTGCGTGTGCGTCTGTCTTTGATCAGTTCTGGGAATGTGTGCACTTATACAAGACCAGATTTCTCCCCAGGACAGGCCTGCGCCTCTCTCTGCTATAGATGGAAATCCCACTGACAGTAGCGAGCTCTGGGAGTTCAGGAGAGGAACAGGATTCCTGCCGTGGAACATGGTGAAGGAATTGACACATCATTGCAAAATGCTGTCACAACATTCTAACGTATGTGGGAATTAGCATTTAAAGCCCATCTTTCACACATGTTTTTCTTTTTTCAGACGTAGGAAAGCTGTGAAATGCTAAAGCAGAGAAACACACATACATATACACAGACTTACTCCCCTGAGCCCAGGAAGATCTAGACTGGACTTCAAAATTGAGTTTAAAAACTGGTATTTTTGTTTTGTTTTGTTGGTGGGTAGGGCAAAAAGTTCTTTTTTTTTTTTTTTAAATTGGTGTCTAGGGCAAATGTTATACTTTAAAAGACAAAATGACGTGACCTAATAATATACCACAAACAAAATGAAAAACGCGATGTCTCCTTGTGTCCTAATATCTATTTCTGAGGAATGACAAACACCTGCTCTTATTGAGATAATCACGAAGCCACATGCAGTGCTAGATGCCGGTAATTCCCTAACCATTAGAATGAATGTTCAGAAAGCTGAGCCTGATGAATTGCCTTTTGATTTGAATTACTCTTCATCTGGCAACAAAATAAAATAAATGGTCATGGGAGCGGAGTAGCACAGATGTTCAGAAGCTGAGGAAGCAGTCAGCAGTTGGAGAATTGTTCATGTACCATGCTTCCAAAGACGTGGAAGTAGTGACTCATAAATGTGAACTTCAATTTTGGCCCTGGTGGGTGTCAGTAAATAACAGTTGTATGAAAGCAAAGTCTACTCTGCAGCTCCTTCCAGACTTGTGGTTCTGTATTTCCTAGAATGCTCCAACAACAAGTTTACATAACTGTAAAGCTTGGCAACTGCAGAGTATCCTCCAGTCCAGTCATGGATGTGACTAACAGGAAATAATGCATTCTATTTAAAGATGAGTGTTAGTGTCTATTGAGATATGAGACAGAAAATATGAGCCTTTTGTAGAAATGAAGCTCTCCAAGATCCCACTGAAGTTATAGAAAAGAAAGATAAAACTGTCAGTCAAAACTTGTAATTGACAGGTTTTTAAAATCTCTTATGCTGAATGTCATTTCAGAATCACAATTTCAATAATTTCATAAATATACAGTTTTCTAATTTTTATTCATTTCCTATATTTCCCCTTTATAGAGAGACCTTTTTCTAAGTCTAACTTACATGTACAGACCTTGACCAAGCAGTGCATCAGGTCTGAATTTTGATTTCCTGTAGACTATATTATAAATATGTTTGTATTTATATTTAAAGAAAAAAATCCTTTATTGAGATTGTTTATGAAAAGGTGATTAGGTCACTGATTAAAATTAGCGAATAAAACTGTGTAGATTACTGTATCAGCATAATTGCTTGAAATCAGGGGCCTCTTACAAATGTTTAGATCCCAGGATCCAGAGCAAAGAGCTCTGAATAGAGTAGGAAACTGTGAGTGTTCATGGAGTTCATTTCGGGCTTTGTTGTGTTCATTAAAAATGGTTTTGGCAGTGTTCATCACACTTGTCTGAGGCACACTTGTATGCTTTGAAAGAGCTTTGTGGTCCCTCATTTACCACGAGGTTTCTGTGAAGTCACAGAAAATTTATAAAATTGTGGCATTCAGTCCAGTCTACCAAGAAAGTTCAAGATAGTGTAATGATTCCGAATATAGCTTTGTAATCCCAGAACCAAGACTTTTTAGCTAAACAACTCTGCACATGTTTCTTAACCTCATGAGAGTACCATTTTCTTACCTACGGATGGGAACACCATTGGGATGTACCTCACAGTGTCACAATGAGAACAAAAGAGATAATGTGTTTAACTCTTATGTCCAAAACAAAAGAAATAATGGAGGTCAGCTGCTGCTCCAGGAAGGTACCCCATGTTTTCCACAGTTTTAAAATCCACACTCACCTAGACCTACACTAGCACTGTGTGTGTCCCCCTTTTCTAAAATTTCAGAATTTGCTTTAACATGAAAAATAATCCCCAAAATCTGTGACGAACTGACTTGAAATGCAAGTTTTTAGATACATTTGTACTAGTTGAGGGAGTACCTGGCTTCTTAGCTGAGTCTTAATGGCTTCAATTTTCTTTGCTTGCCCACACTGGATGACAAAAGGGTGTTTTCTAGTCCAAGACAATTTTTTTATTGTTTCCTTTTTCAACTGTCAAATAATCATGTTACATAAATATTTAACATAGATTAAAAGGCAGCTCACTGCCTATAGAAATTTTAAGTATTTCTCATCTATTGACAATTATGTTACAAGAAATTGGTAATTTCTTCTCTATACTGGGATTTGGATGTAGATTCGGAGTTCCTTTACAAAGACCGCCATTTTGAGCTTTTGAATATGGCTCATCTGTAAAATTTGCTGCCCAGAAAATGACACTAAACTCACTACTGAAGTGTGAAGATGGTGATAATACATGCTTGAAAGATATGATGAATAGGACATTCTGCTAACATTATATGTGTGTGTGTGTGTGTGTGTGTGTGTGTGCATTCCTTCAGAAAGGCATCCTGCCTAATGTGTTTGATATGCCATATTCACTATGCACATTTCCTTTAAAAATACCTACAGCTGCTTTGTGTGTGTATCTAATTTACATAAAGAAGAGAAGAACATCTTGATACCAATAGAAAACCTTCCCTTCACACCTGCTACACACCCTGTGAGGATGTTGCTGTTATTTCAATGAGTGCTCTAAAGTTTATGTGTCAAAAAACTTCATCCTAACTGCCCAAGTTTTAAGAGGTGGGACCTTTAAGAGGCATTCAGTTATGGAGGAACATTAATCACAAATTGGATGATGATATTATTGCTGGAGAGGCATCCTTAATAGGATGAGTTCAGCAACTTCCCTGTTTCATGGGCTTGCTCTTGTCTTTCCACCTTTTCCCATGAAATAACACAAGATAGGCTCTTACCGGAAGTCGCCCCTTGACCTTGGAGTTCTCAGCTTCCAGAAACTTAAAACCTAGACATCTATTCTTTATCAATTACCTAGTCTCAGGTACTTTGTTATTGCTGCATAGAGTGGACATACACAGGGCTTGGCAAGGCTAATCTACAGGGATTCTGGGATCCTGCCATGCCCCACTCCCTTCCCAGCCAGTCTAAGCCACACCTATCTCCTCTTTCACAGCCACTAACCATCCCTTCCAACTGGCTTACCTTCACTTTTCATCCATACTCACAGCAAGTCTGAATAACAGTACACGAGAATAGAAATCTAAAACTGGACTCAAATGCCAAGAACATGTAACATTCCAGAAGAAAACATTCATATATTTTTGTCTCCCTACATAGAACTTCTCTGGAAAATAACTGAAAACTCCTACATCATGTGAATTTGACAGGGTATGCCAAGATTTAGGCATTCTCTAATACTGTATTTCTGAACTTTTTGAAACAAATGTTTTTGCTCAGTTTGAAGAAATAAATACTTTATGAATTCTTAAACGTTGACACATTGCCATATTAGTAGATAAACTCTTAAACTCTTTCCGAAGCCCATCTTTTCCATCATCTCTGCCTAGACTGGCATCTTACCTTTATCAGAACGATAGCAGAGGTTGTCTCTGTGTGGCCCACTCCCACCTTCACAAACATACCATCTATGTCTTAAAATCTGCACTCTTCTCTTTACTAATGACCTACCTGTCTCTTGGGAAGATTTCCAGTTGTCCTTCCCACAAGGATCTTAATTATTTGTAAGCTCATTGTCCACAAATAAAGTATATTTTGATTTTTTCCTACGTACCAGTACTCAGATTACATTTTCCAATGAAAATATGTCAGAGAATTCTCCACAAATGACTTGATCACTCTACAATTTTGCATTTGCAAAACAGTTAACATGTGGCCCTACCAAAATTTCCCTGAAATATTTAAGCTTTTGATTTACTTAGAAAATTACAAGGTGTGATTGAGCAATACAATGAATATTTAAATTCTTTAAATATTCACTACAATAAAAGACACAGTGCTGCTAACCCTCTTCAGAATATTTCCCCTCACGCCAAATAAACTTACTTATCACTCTTGACATTTTTCTAAAGTAGTTCTAGAAGTTCTCCTATGTGAGTGTCTTCAGTTGCGCTGTCCTGGCTGCCTCAACGTCCTGTGCCAAGTCAAAACACTGACCTTTCATGGTCATTTTGACTTTGAGGAAGAGCCAAAAGTTGCACTGTGCCATATCGAGGGAACAAGGTGTATGAGGACACACTGTAATGTTTTTATTTTCTAGAAATCACTGGAGCTATTTTGAATCGACTGAGAATGTTAAGGTAACCACAAAAAGACATTCAAGAAAGAAGACTTCCAGAACTGCTTCAGAAATGGGGAAGGACAGTGGGATAAGTGTGTTCAAATTGAGGGGGATATTTTGAGGGACATTAACAGTAATGTGTCTTTTCCTCTACTAAACTTCTTTTTTATTTTTAATTTAAACATTCATTGTATTTATGGATCTCACTGCATGTGCTGAAAACAAAGTTTAAGGACGTCAGAAACTGCCTTGAGGGTAATTTGTATGTATGTATTTGATGTGGATATAAGGGGAAAGATTGTCACCAACCCCAGGACACACAAATAGAAAGTGAGAAATGAGAATGAATATATGAATATCAGGAATTGAAGTAGATCTATATGAGAGATACTGATTTTTTTAGTGTTCAAATATTTGTTTTCTATCTGGTATTGTTAGCAGTTGCTAGGTAATACCTTGTTTTCCAATCACTTTTAAGATTTTTTTCTTTTTTAAGAGTAGGAAAAATTTATTGAGGGAAAGCAAGCTTCTGTCTAAGAGAGACAGAAGGGGGACTGGAAAGTGTTTTTTGCCCACTCACCCCACTTCTCCAGGATGTTTTATATAGCAAAGCCGTGTGGTGAGGCACATACAAAGTGGTACTAAAATCTATGACCCAATGGAACATTACAAGGTGGGCATGAGGTAGGGCAAAACCATGACCAACCAATAAGATTACAAGTACAGTCACATGGGTAATATTGATTAAATGGGGGTCCAATGGGGGAAGCAAGCCTACAAGGATTTTCAGTAAGGATTGCAGGTCAGAGATATTTCCTGAAAAGTCTGGATTAAGACCTTGGCCCCCCCATGATTGATAACTATTTAGAATATCAATTACCACTATTTATCCCTAGGGGAAACGCAAGAGTATAATAGTTTCTCTCCTTTAGCAATTCTGGCCACAGTGAATGTGTCTTTATTGTCCTCCATGTTGTCTCCTTGCTGTGTTGACTCCTTCCTGTGTTGGCTCCTTGAGGGAGGCCCCGTCTAACTACCTACAAGATATCTAATTAACTTACCTATCTGCAGTATCTGCAATATTCCCCCCTCTGAAGAAGTACCCCTAACTGCTGTGAGGGGGCAAAGGGCAAAGATAGCTCTGGCTACTTCCAGCTGAAGAGGGTCATAGTTGTGATCAGCAGGTGGAGTTACTGTACAGAGGGTCTATCTAAAGGCCTTTGGTAGGTGCCTGGCATTGTCATCTTGGTAGATGCATAGCTTTTAAATCTGGAGGGGGACAAGACAAAGAAACAATTAAGAATGAATGGGCTAGATTATAAGGTCTGCAGGATTGCTATGAATATAGCCCACAAAGAGGATAAGGAGACGGTCCAGGGGACTTCAGAATCCAACATAGAAGTAGTATAATTTAGCAGTAATGAGCTCTTTACAAGGTCAATCTGGTGTATCCTAGTAAAAGAAGTTCAGCACATTTGTCATGGGTTCCATATGTATGACAACTTGGAGTTTGGCAACCTCTAGGCAAGAATAAACAAAACTTTTAAGAAATTAGACTGTGCATAATCTAAGCATGAGCACACTAGAATAAAAGGGCAAGTTGGGGAGAAAGTCACACTTAGAAATTGAAATAGTGATTGAACCTGCTGGACTTAGATTCTTTCATTGATAGAGATTATCTATAAGTCTGATACTTTGTCATAAATCTCTCTAGTTTTAACGAAAATAAGAGAGAATTTGAAGAACAAATTTTGCTAAGAAGTATAAAACTCTAGCTGAGCTATTATAGATTTTACTATAGTTTTTTCCTAATGGTCCATAACCATGGTCAGCTACTGGTAGAGCTAGAAACTGACAAGAAGGGGTCAGTGACTGGAGCCCCTTTTTATATCTAGCTTTATTACTATGGCATTATTTTATACCACTTTGGGTTATTCTTTTCTGCTGGTTGTTTAAGACCAAGTTAAAGTAGAAACTGTGTCAATCAACATGAACCTCTTGCTATCTATCAAGGTCAGTTAAGTTTCTTCAAGCATTACTTTGGATCCATGTATAGAACCTCTCGTTTCCTCAGTCAGTGTCAGCTATTAGGATGGTCACAGCCTTGCTTGACCATGTTGCTTTCATAAAAGCATGGGAGACTTTTCCCTCATTGTGACCCTCCTTTGGCACATGGTGTATTTGTCCTCTGGGATCCAGCAATCTCCCTGGAGGTTGAGTGACTTACCAAAGATTTAGGATCCTGTAGGAAAGGTTCCTTTGTGTCCAGGATCTTGGAGACCTTGAGGGGCTAAGGCCAAAATATTGGCTGTCCTCATAGCCCAAGTTACCTTTCTAGTTTTGATCTCCAAACTTTAGTTGTTGAACACCCAGAAGAGATCAGTGGCAGTAGTAGTGTAGTAAGAGCAGTGAGCTTAATTATTATAATTCTGTCTGGACATTAAGCATTTTAAGTTTAAAGCACAATTAGAGGAGTTGTTATTTCTTATTAACCATGGTTGTTCTAGTAGGTGAATCCCTGTAGAATGTTAACAGACAGCAGTTATATATTATAGAGAAACTTAAGATCAATAGCCACACATAGTATTTTATCATGACAATCATTATAACATTTTCTTTGTAACACTTATGGGTTCATCTAGTATAGAACAGTCTTTTAGTCAAACACCTCCATCTGATCACAAGACATTAAATGACATAGAGAAAACTCTTATTTGTTATCCTTTAGTAGGATGCCATCTAAAGAGAACATACATATTGGCCTATAAATGTACCTTAGGAGTTCATAATGTCCAACCTCTAATTTTAGTGTGTGACATTGTTTTGGCTGTTTGGTGACTACATTACATAAATGTTTAAGAAAACTACTACTTGACTGGTTATCTCATGCTGGCTTGACATATATCTCTTATCACAAGTAGCTGGAGTGCAAAAGAAAGGCAGATACCTGAGTCAAAAAGATCATTACCATAAATATCTTAGAGGACTTGTACACCCAGAAGGCATGAATATATACACATGAAATAATGAGTATCAGTTACATGAAACCCTTTGTCCTTTAATTTTGTTTTGTACCAAGAGCATTTTAAATAAAATCTTACTGTTTTCCTACAGAAAACTCAAGCCTTTTGACCATGACCAATGTATACATATCACAGTAATGTTTTGCAATGTATTTTCTGCAAGGGTATGGAAATTATCGGTGTCCCCTTTGTGAACAAAGGCTGAGATAAAGTTTTCCAGGAAGCTGCTCCTTCATTTACTAAGGAGAGTCCTGTCCAGTAGTTTTCCTAAGCCCAAGAGTCTCTTTTTGTTTCTTTTTAATTGAGTTTATTAGTAGATTTTAGGGATACAGTACAGTTACATTCATTGTTAGGATCTTGTACCTCTACATGACAGGTCTTGGTTCTCATTTTTTCCACTTGCCAGGAGTCTCTTTTATCTTAACAAATTTGTAATGATCTATGAAAGCCAGATCATAATGATTAACGCATTATTTTTGACCAATGAAAGATTCCTGAGTTATTATATATAGACAATGACATGTACTGCATTTGTGACACCAGTTAACATTATTGGGATCATCTGGCAACCTGGAAGAAGCATATTTTTCTATAAGGCGATTTGAGTTACAGGCAAACATCTTAAAAAATCCAAAATGCCAAAAGGAAAAAAAAACTCAAAAGAGCTGTACATGTTGTAACAAATTTAACAGACAGATACACACATAAGGTAACTTGTTTATAAACCAGAGTACACTCAGATGTATTTGGCCAAGTTGAATTGTAATGATTTTATTATAATTTTTAGGCTTATAATTATAAAAAACTAGTCAGAACTTTGTAGATCAATTAATAGAGATCTCTTATAATAAGAATCAAAAAGATTAAAAATCTTCTACACCTGTGAAAGCAAAAACAGTTTTAAGGTGGGCGCTAAGCTAATAGTTGTTCTGACTGGACTACCCAGCTACACAGGTTTCTCATGGTTGCTGACAGCCACATATGACTTTTCTCTCTAAAGGAACAGACTGTTACAAGTAATTTTAACTATCTCCAGTGGGGGTCCTCTCAGGCCAGGTTTGTATGTAGAAGAGACTAGGTAACCCTCTTTGGAGCTAAGTATGAATTCCATGCAGTGAGGGAAGAAGGCCTGGCTCCAACCTGCTGTGCTGCAAAAAAAAATATGACTATTTTTTCTCCCATTTTGAAAAGAAACAAAGGGAAAGAAGACATCTCCATCTTTCCCTCTTGTTCTGTGCCCAGTCTAAGGTGTCTCTTATGCTTTATCTCATCCAGTGCCAGTGGTGGCAGACTAAAAGTACAAGGAAGTGGCCAGAGCTGGGTTAGCTGTTCTTTTCATACTCTAATTTCTCCTTAGGGCTGAAAGACAGATAAATCTGGACTAAAACTTAATGTTTAGTCTTCAAGAGTTTCTGGATTCAGCCCAGGCCAGTTTTCTATATGGCCCAGAAATAAGTGAAGGTCAGCTTTACTCTGGAAGGGCTCTAGGAAAGGGAAACTCACCATTCTGGAAGCTTTATCTTGAAATCCAGCAGGCGCAGAGGAGGGAAGTGCCTTGAACCAAACACTATTGAGAACTGCATTATTTCTCAGGAGCAGGGAAGTGGAGAAGGGACAGAAGAGTGCCTTTAAGTATGGCACAGCAACTAAATCTTAACCATCTCAAGTATAGAAGGACAGTTAAGATCAGGAGTTTTTCCAGAATGGATCTGCAATCCTTAGCAAAACATATCTCTAGAGACAAAGGCTATGACTGACTCCAATTGCACTGTAAGTAGAGAATTAATAATAATCAATAATCAAAGAACCTGAATGGCTGCTTTTTTGCCTTTTGAAAGAGAATGAAAGTGTTTTAACTATATTGCTTAGGTTTTTCTTTCTAAATAAATTATTTTGAATCTGCAGTATCTAATTTATGACTCAAATACCCTACAGGCGATTAAGCAGCTCCCTGATCTTGTAGAAACATTCCCAAAGCCATGTCTTACCTTTTGTTAACATACAAACTGAAACAGTGTCCTGTAGGAAGACAATTAGAAGTGCTTGTTTGAGCTTCTGGAATGTAGTCTGTAAATAAGGTTCCCAGGTTGAAATATGGCTGTCTTTTGGATTTGTCTGTAAGCTGATAGAGGTGTCATGGAATCTCACTATATCCTGCTATCTAAAGGTGACAAAAGCCCATAATTTCTAGAAATCTCCTTAGTGATTTTAGGGTCTTGGGCTGTAGAGAGTAAAGAATTGGTTTAATTCTTTCTTCCCCCAGTCTTTGGGTTCCCTTAGATATAATAAGGCCCAAGTGTTTTACCTCGAAACTACAAAGTTGTGCCTTAGACCTAGAAACATTATAACCTCTGTCTGTTAGAAAATTCAGCAGAGCACAGGTGGTGTCTTGGCTAGAAAGCTCCTCTGAGGAGACGCATAACACTATACCATCTACATATTGCAAGACTGATCGGAAAAACTGTAGTATTTCCTTTGATCAAATCAGGATCTAGGGATGTCCTCACCTCTTTCTGATAAATAGTTGATAATTTAAAATAACTGAAAGGCTTAGTTATCATGTTTCTTAGATCTTTAAGAATACATGCCTGAAAATGTCTTCTATTTTAATTTCCTATCTGATTGGCAGGCCAGTAGGAGTCTTGTATAGAAACTGATTGTGTTCCAGTAGAAACCAGTTATTCCGGCTGGCTGCCTGTATTTTGAGCTTCCAAAATTAAGATGATATTTTTCTCTAAATGTAATATTACTTGTCTCTCATTAAAAATCAATATTTGATTTAAGAGCAACATTACATCTTTCCTATCTAGTCCATAGGTAGGAGTAAGTTCTCTAAAGACCTCAATGTACATATCAGGGTCATCCAAAAACTTCATTAGGTCTTATTTAATTTGTCTTAGATCACTGAGAAAAAGATCTATGAACACAGATTGTCCCATATTTGTCATTTACTTCCTGCAAGGGATATTGTCTTTGAGGGACCTCAACAACTTAGCCAAGGATGGAAATAGCCTCATAGAGGTTAATTATGGCTGGCCTAGATACTCCATCCTCAGTGCCTGGTGGTCAAGGTTTAAAGCTGTCTTGGAAACTTTGTTCTCAGGTTCCACAGGATGAGGAGGAGCCTCAGGCTTGGAGGTACTGAATATCTTAAGGGTGAAGTGTCTGTCATTACATCTAGCAAACATATAAGCAAAGCAAGCAAATAAGCAAGAATTACTTCTTAATGTAAGGAAAATCTCAACATAAGATGATTTTGACCATTTTCTCTATTTTACAGTATAATTCTAGTTGTGAGATAGCATCATAGTATTTACCTGTTTGTACTTGGCTTTAGGAGGTAGGCACACCACTCGCGGGTGTAGAGAAATGCTAAATTGCTCCTTAATGCACTCGAAAGGAGTGAGAGGTTCACATATGGAGTTCCTAATCCAAAACAAGAGAAATAAATAAGGCATCCTGTAAGTCTCTGCTTGATTCCTGTGTCCCCCAAGGTTTATTCCACTCCAAGGAAGGTAGCTACCATCTGGAGAGAGACCCAGAAAATAAAACCAGACTGGACTGTCTACCCTTTACCAGCACACAGTCTTATCTTCCTCAGGTAACACATATTCTTACTCCAGTAAGTTCTCTCAAAGCACAAGTTACAATTGACTTCAGCTATAACAATCACATTTTAGAGAAGGAAGTATTACCAGCAAAGCAAGAGATTCAAACCAGTGTTTTCTAGTTCTTTGAAAGAGAAAGGAAAATAGGGTGCTCTTCCTGCAAAAGAGATCACCTCCAGAGATGCTAAGTTAGAGACTGCCCTGGGCCCTAGGATAGAGAGAGCTCTGAGAAATTTCTGTTGTCCATCCAGTCTTTTAGGCAACTTTTATTAGCAGCAAGACAAGCCTTCTCCTTTAAGGTCCATTTTAAATTCACTAAGTATTGAAACTCATAGATCTTCCTAGCAGCCACATTCTGCATAGTAAAGGTACCTTTATTAACTTTTCAGTGCACATGTAAAGTAAGAGAAAGGCTGAACAAAAGCATCCCACATTCTAGTTAGCATGTAAAAACAAACACAAGTTACTGATTGCTATTTTCCCTAGTGTAAGACAAAACAGTTGTTGGGAGTTGTCTTAGTCTGACTTTCTGGAAGGAGCAGCCTGACCACAAGAGATTCTCAAATGAACTCCCAACAAGTTGGAGAAAAGTTTAAGGGGAGTTTTTAACTCACTAGCAGAGAAAAAGTCCAAACAAAGTTCAAGCTGGTTAAACATCCAAAAAAAAAAAAAAATCACCATATAGCATTTTATAAGACCACAGTCAATGTTCCAAAGTCCATAACCTATCAGAAAAGGCATTCTTCTCCCCTACACATAAATGATAAAGACCATACCTAGGAGAAGGAGAGAAGGTTCAGGCAGTTTTTAATCCGTGAAAGATTTTTTTTTTATTTTTATTTTTTATGTTTGTCTAGAGTCTGTAGTAGAGGAAGCAGTCCAAACCTGTAGCTCAACTTTTTTGTTTGTTTTTTTGTTTTTTTGAGACAGTGTCTCACTATGTGGTTGAGACTGACCTGGAACTCACTATGTAGCCCAGGCTGGTCTCGAACTCACAGCGATCCTCCTGCCTCAGCCTCCTGAGTGCTGGGATTACAGGTGTGCACCACCATGCCCGGCTATAGCTCAACTCTTAATGGAGGCTAAAGAAAGGGCTCTGATGGCATCATTTCAGATCACTCTGACACAGAGGATACCTGATGATCACTGAGAGTTCTCCTTTTACTTCACAGAGGAGTGCAGATAGAACAAGATGTGGAGATTTTCTGCTGATTACCCAGATGGGCTGTCCGGAGCTAGTTTCTTCTGAGGGATCTTTGGGTACCCGCCAGAGAGTAGCCCTGGTTATGACCCCTCAGTTGTCACCTCGTTTCCACTAGTTCCATGCAATCAGAGATCTGTCTCTGAAAGGAACCCAACTGCTTATCTGGTCAACATTCCATCCACCATTGGCATCACTGGGAGTGGGGATTCACCAGAGGGCAACTGGAGAAACCTGTCCTCTGCTTTGAGAGTGGCAGCGGCCCTAAAGGCAGTTACTAGCTGGCAGAGTAACCACCTTTTACTGATTCTGTAAGGGGTGGATAAAAGCCTGAACTGTCTTTATCTGAGGCAATTTCTTTTTTCTTTTTTTTTTTTTTTTGATGGATAGCTTTTACTTTTTCTTTTTATTGAGGTTATTGGTACAATCTAGGTATACAATACAATTACATTCATCATTGGGATACTGTACCTTTACATAATAGGTCTTGATTCTCATTTTTCCCCTTGTCCCTGCCCTCCCTTCACCCCCTCCTCCCCTCCCCATTTACAAACACTTTATTTCCATTTTTTCAGTTTCTCATATTTTTTCCTCTCCCTTATTACCTTTCCCCCACCCTTCCCACTTTGCTTACACCTTTAGCCCTTTACTTCCTATTTCACATTATTAATTGTCTCATTAGGATCCTGTGTACTATTATAGTTTTTCACACCAAAGAAACTGTTCGGTATTTCAGTTAAAGAAATCTCTGTATGAACATTAAAAATAGGGAATCCTAAAATAAAACTAAAAAGGAAAGTAAAAGAGAAAAGGCAATGATGTAACATCAAAATAATCCTTAATTCTGGAGATGAAAATGGTCCCTGAACATATTTAAATTGCTTCTCGCTCTTATAGTCTTATCTTATTTTTTTCATTATTTAGAGAATACTTTATTAGTTTCTGTAAACAAACCCACATAGATATGACCTTACATATTTAGTACGATGTGTTACTACCCCTGTACACATGGAAAAAAATAAAAATAAAAATAAATTAACATTTCTAGACCAATATGGTTGTCCATTTCTGTACAATGCCAAGTCAACACAGTAAATTGGGATGACTTTTTCCAAAGTTGGCAGGACTGTTAAAGTTTCCCAAAATTCAATTTATATATGTGTGTGTGTGTGTGTGTGTGTGTGTGTGTGTGTGTGTGTGTATATATATGACTAATAAAGTATGTTATGCATCGATAGCAGCAACAGCTTTTCCAGGTTCTGCAGTCATCTGAACAAAATTATAGACATTCAGCACATTCTATTAAAAAGAAAAATAAAACAAAGAAAAGAATAATATCCAAACAACAGCCAAGTTCTGTTGCTATTGTGGTACCTGGCACCATTTTTTCTATTAGCCCCGTAATCATCATCTGGAAAGAGAACATTCTAGAGTAATATCATTAAATGTAGCTCTTATAAAGCATGGTCCCTACTATATATCATAAAGCAGGTACTAAATATTTTACATTCATTGAGGTATGATACAGTACTGTCCTACATCAATAGTACTAGATTCAGTTTTGGTTTGAAATTCACTTTGTCTGCAAATAAGATTGCTACCCCTGTTTTTTTCTAGGCTCCTGTCACATGGAGAATTGTTTTCTATCTTTTCACTTTCAGTCTATGGGCTTCTTTTTGCCCTATGTGTGTTTCTTGTATACAACATATTATTGGATTTTGCTTCTTATTCCATTTTGCCAGTCTGTTTCTCTTGATTGGTGAGTTGAGGCCATTGACATTGCTGGTTATAACTGATATGTACTGACTTATTATTGACATGTTATTGGCCTTTTGTTGACTCTTTTTACTTTTTCACCTTCTCCTTTTAATTTCTTGCCTTGCCTATTTGATTTGCTCTGTTGGGCCTCATGGTGTTGTTGCCTTCATTGTCTTTTTCTAGGATCTTGTTTAGAATTGCTTGTAGTGCTGGTTTGGTATTCATGTAGTTTCTCAGGTGTTCTTTGTCGTGGAAGTGTCTTATTTCCCCCTCCATTTTGAAAGAGAGTTTTGCTGGATACATCAGTCTAGGTTGGAGGTTGTTCTCTTTTAGTACTTGAAATATCTCATTCCAGGCTCTCCTTGCCCCAAGGGTTTGTGTTGAAAAGTCTGCTGTGATTCTGATGGGCTTTTCTTTGTATGTGATTTGTTTCTTTTCTCTTACCGCTTGTAGTATTTTGTTCTTCTGTTGGATTTCTGGGATCTTTATTATATGTCTAGGTGTAGATTTTTTTTTATTGTAGCTAGTTGGGGTCCTATATGATCTGAGGCAATTTCTTAAGAGACACATTTTACAGCATTTTGAAGCTACTATGTACAAATGCAACACATACAAAACAAGAATAAAATGTAATTTTAACAAAATGCATAAGAAAAATCTGCAAACATTTAAAACACACATCTTAAAATTAAGACACTTTTAAAACAAAAGCTGAAACAAAGGCCACAATTTATGAAACAAAAACCAGAATCTGTGAAACAAATGAGAGCCTATGATGCAAGTTATAATCTATGAAGCAAAAAGACCCAAGTTAGAACCTATGAAAGAAAACTCTTACCTCCTACTAGTAATCTCGGTGGAAGATCTCCCAAAATGATACAGGGGGAAGAGATGTAACTTCCAAACCTGCTGGATATCTAGAATGCAAGTTCATGTTCTCTAAGATCGAAGAATGAACTCTAGGAACAATGAAGGTTAAGAGTAGGAAAGATTTATTGAAGGAAAGAAAGCTTCTAAGACAGAAGGGAGACTGGAAAGTGGGTTGCCCCAAGATTTAATTTCTTTAGAAGATATTTTTAAATTATGGGTTACACTAATGAAGCCTAATTGCATTTTGGGGATTGATCTCATCTTGCATAGAAAAAGCCTCAAGGGAAAAAACTTACTGGAATTAAACTTGTTGAAATGTCAGAATGGAACCAGTTTTTGAGATAACTACAAAAATTGTTTGTTTCTTCATAATTAGGTCTAAGGAGTTTGATGGCACCATAGAGAAATGCAGAGGTGTGGAGGTGGCCCTTCAGATTTTTGAAATTAAATTTTTATTTGTCTGTAACAACTTCATTCTTTGGACAAAAATACCTGACATTTTATGCAAGACTTAAACTCTTCAAATGCAAAATGTTTCCTTCTGCACACTATTAAGTATATCAGATCCACTTTACTATGGATTTTATCAATGTTTTTCTCACTTTATTGTATGCAGGCGAATTGATGATGTCATCTGCCAGAAAATGACCACAAGATACATGTTTAATTTTTACAGAGGATTGCATGTGCTGGAATCATTAACTTTTCATTGAGAAAAGTGCTGGCTTTTAAATTTTAGCTCCACTGGTACCTGAAAACACATAATTTTTAGTAATCAAGATGTAACTTGAAGCATTCTCCAAAAAGAAGTTAGATCTTGTATTTTCTCCAGGTGCTGTGTCTTAGTTACTTTCTTTGTTGTTGCGACAAAATACCTGACACCAAAAGTCAAAGGAGGAAAGGTTTATTTGACTCACAGTCTATAGAGGTTTAAGTCTATAGCCAACTGGCTCCAAAGCAGGGTGGCACACAGAAGAGGGACATCACAAAGGAGAAACAGTCCACAGCAGGCAGGCAGGCAAGAGCACTAGAGCCCTCTTTCTGTCTCTTACATTTTATGCAGGATAACCACCCTAGGAAGGGCATAGCACTCACACTCTTTTTTTTTCCTTTTTATTGAGTTTATTGGTACAATCTAGGTATACAATACAGTTACATTCATCATTGGGATTCTGTACCTTTACATAATAGGTCTTGATTCTCATTTTTCCCCTTGTCCCTGCCCTCCCTTCACTCCTCCTCCCATCCCCATTTACAAACACTTTATTTCCATTTTTTCAGTTTCTCATATTTTTTTCCTCTCCCTTATTACCTTTCCCCCACCCTTCCCACTTTCCCTACACCTTTAGCCCTTTACTTCCTATTTCACATTATTAATTGTCTCATTAGGAAACTATTCGGTATTTCAGTTAAAGAAATCTCTGTATGAACATTAAAAATAGGGAATCCTAAAATAAAGCTAAAAAGGAAAGTAAAAGAGAAAAGGCAGTGATGTAACATTAAAATAATCCTTAATTCTGGAGATGAAAATGATCCCTGAACATATTTAAATTGCTTCTTGCTCTTACAGTCTTATTTTTTTCATTATTTAGAGAATACTTTATTAGTTTCTGTAATCAAACCCACGTAGATATGACCTTACATATTTAGTACAATATGTTACCCCTGTACACATGGAAAAAAAATAAAAAATAAAAATAAAATTAAAAAATTAACATTTCTAGACCAATATGGCTGTCCATTTCTGTACAATGCCAACTCAACACAGTAAATTGGGATGACTTTTTCCAAAGTTGGCAGCACCGTTAAAGTTTCCCAAAATTCAATTTATGTATATATGTATATATATTTATATTTATATAAAAAGACTAATAATAGCAGTATGTTATGCATTGATAGCAGCAACAGCTTTCCAGATTCTGCAGTCGTCTGAACAAAGTTATAGATATTCAGCACATTCCATTAAACAAAACAAAACAAAAAACAAAGAAAATAATATCCAGAAAACAGCAAAGTTCTGTTGCTGTTGTGGTACCTGGCACCATTTTTTTATATTTATATAAAAAGACTAATAATAGCAGTATGTTATGCATTGATAGCAGCAACAGCTTTCCAGATTCTGCAGTCGTCTGAACAAAGTTATAGATATTCAGCACATTCCATTAAACAAAACAAAACAAAAAACAAAGAAAATAATATCCAGAAAACAGCAAAGTTCTGTTGCTGTTGTGGTACCTGGCACCATTTTTTTATTAGTATCTTAATCATCAGCTGGAAAGAGAACATTCTAGAGTAATATCATTAAATACAGCTCTAATAAAGCACAGTCCCTACTGTGTCATAACGCAGTTACAAGATATTTTACATTCACAGAGGTATGATACAGTTCCATCCTACATCAATAATACTAGAATCAGTTTTGGTTTGAAATTTACTTTGTCTGCAAATTAATTCTAGCCAGAACTATGCCAAGCCAATCAGTTGGCTGATAACCCATGCCAAATGAACAGGAGACAGCAGAACAGCAAGTAGCAGCAGAAGCAGCCTGCCCTTATGTTCCATCCAGACTACCTGCCCTTTGGGCAGTGCCACCCACACCCAGGGTGGTTTACTCTTTTTTTCTTTTTTTTTGGTACCGGGGATTGAACTTGGGTCTTTGCGCTTGCAAGGCAGGCCACCAAACCGCTGAGCTAAATCCCTGGCCCGGTTTACTCTTAATCTCAGCATCACACACTTAATATCCCAGCATCTCTGAAAAGCCCCACTATGAGTGCACAAGACTTTGGGGGGCCATCTAGAACCAAGCCATGACAGTTGTTCATTTCCTAAAAGCTAAGATGTACTCACTCAATAATTGGTTCCCTGGATATAGCTCATTGTGGCTCTGCAGTTTATTTGGGGCTTGGTCTCATGTGTATATTACTTATGCCATTCATTTATATAGCATAGGAATATGCTTGAGAAACACTGTTAAGTTGTAGTGTGTTTTCTCATACTTGATTCAGAGGAAATATTGTCCTAGCCACAAAAGTAACAGTGTACTTTCCATCCATTCTTCCTAGTGGCAAGAAAAAGTAATCTGTGGAGCTTCTTTGTAAATTCTAGCAGCCCATAGAAGGAAAATAATGTGTCTTATAAGATTTTCACATTGTATTTTATAGTCTCAGAGCTGGCCTGATGCACCTGTGTAATTGCATGGAAAGTAAATTTTTTAATAATTTAAATTTAAGTATAGATATTATTTCTGGGCAGTTTGTGCTGCTCCTGGGTCTTCTTTCATTGTACGATACACTTGTATTTTCCTCCATCGTGATGTGATCATTTCATCTTCTTCCTGCCTTTGCCTGTTGCTCTTGGTTTGGTGGTTCCGTCCTCTGTCATGTCAGAGTGAGGCATTGGTATTTCCTTGACACCTGTGCTGTAGTGTGATTTATCTGTTCAAGTAAGACATTCACAGATATGCTCAGATTCATAGGATTGCACTTAATATGGTAGGTTGTAATTATTTGATTGAATATTTCTTTCCCTGCCCATGCTTCTAGTTGCTCAAGGTTAGCATCCATACTTAGATGCTTGGCTATAAAATTAATAGGAAGGGTACTGCTTAATTAATGATTGTGTGGGTATTTAAAAAAATTAATATTTACAATAATAGCCAACATTTACTAGACAGATTAGTAAATGCTTCAGACAACATTGATTAATAAAACTGCTAATACTTTTAAAACTTTAAAGTCTTTTCAGCTAGGCAACTGACAGTGACGGTACTCTTAGAAGCCACTGACTAAGGAAGAACATAGTGATCTAAATCTACTATGAACATTGGAATATTGAGTGCATTTGAATTCTGTACAACATAGTAATACTGTCCACGGACATTTGTATATTGACACTATGTATATAAATGTGTATTTTATGTTTCCATCTGTTGATTGTCATTGGCGTTCTGCTTCCTGTACTCTTGCTTCCTGTATCTCACAGGTTCCTGTTTGTAGATCAGAAGCCACCAGTGTCAATATTATTTAACACCTACATGTTGGACTCCTCAGTTTTCCCAAGACCAGCCTAGTTTTTGCTTTTTACTTTATATGATTATTAATAGCATTCCTTTTTGCTATCAGAATTGCCGTGATTTGAACAATAACTTTATGCTTGCTCTATTTATAGGTAGGTGTTTGCATTACATTTGTTTTATCTTGACCCACATAAATACATACAAAATGTTAGAATCATATTATTATTTCCATCTTGAGGGGCCTCGTCCTTGGTAATATTGTTTGAATTTTATTTCAGTTCTGTTCTTTGTTATGGACAGTACTACACAGTTTGCTTTCTCATTTCTAGCCATTAAAACATCAGTGCATGATCAAATGTGTGTGTGCAGGTGTGTAAGTGTGTAGTCCATAATCACAGTAAGTTAGAAAATACTTATCTTGGAGCCACGCTGACTGGAGTATCTAATCTCACGTCTATTACTGCATCCCATTGTCTCCAAGGTTGTGTTCTCTATTTTGATTTCCCCTGCTTTCCATTACAGAGATTTGAGATTCTTGTGCCTTCATTGAAATTCCTATTGTTAACCACAGGCAGAAGTGTAGCAACTTTTCCCTGCGAACTCTGCCTTATTTTCTGGACACAGCACTTCCACAATCTGTTCCCTGCCCACCACGCGGACATGACTTGGCTTTTGCATTCTTTCCAAGGTAGTCAGTTGTCTTGGGAATGTCTGGCTGCTGACTGCAGAGCGCCTTAGTCTTCTGAACCCTGAATTATATCACCACAAGTAGACCTGGCCTCCAGCTGGGGCTTCCTACTCCTCTCTGAGGGTCTTTCTCCTCCCTCTTGCTGTGAGGGAAGGTGTCTTCCACTCTTGGCAATTCTCTCTACTTCTGAAATTATTGGCACTGCTTCTCCTGATGACTCAAACCACTTCTCATTGTTCCAAGTGAAATCTCTGCTCTTATTTCCATCAACATGGGAAAGAGACCCTTTTTTAATATAATTAGACCCCAAGAGGTTCCCAGCTCTGTTAGATATTCAGCCTCCTTCTTAATTTCTTAGATGAAGTGCTCTGGCCAAAGTTGAAGGCTGATTAACTGGTAGCACCAAAGGTCAGTTTCTGAGGAGCATCCTAGAGTGTAGTGTGCACCTCACCTGTCTCCAGGGTTGAGGGTAGTATTCCTTCTTTGCTTAGGAGTCTTATTCTGACACCTGAAAATCAGCCCTAGGAAGGTTAGATTCACAGACACAACTGCATGGAACTAACCCAATGTCCCAGATTTGTCAGGGTGGGCATGCAGAATAGGGTCAGTCTCTGAATATATTATAATTATTTTATGCATAATTCGAATTCTACAACCTGTTAGTACTTTAACTTAGTGAATATTTACTTAATTTTGACATGTTAGTACACATGATTGCATGTTGGATGTTGTAAAATATTAATTCCTCTAAACTAGACATACTAGATGAAAATTTCACATTTTTCTAACCCTGGTTAAGTCTGTTAGTGTTTGTGTACATAGTACTTCATTAACTGATTCATATTTCTAATCTTCCATTGATTGTCCTTTCTTTGATTTTATGCAGATAGCATGAATTCAGCTACTAGCTTTCACAGGGAAAATGAAATCTACTTCTACAGCTGGAAATAATTTAATCCTTGGCGGGGAGCTCTTTAGCTATCTTGGGAAAAATTCTTTTTTGATCTAACAGTTTATTGCAAAAATGATTCAGGCTTCTGTTTACATGATGAAGAAACAAAATAATTGATATTATTTTATTAGGAAACTGGGACTAAATTGCCTTCAAAGCCACTTGAAAATTCCCAATCTTTTTGAGCTCTTTGGTTTCCTTCAGAAGGAAAAACAGAGTTAATGCTCTCACCAGATTATGTTGGTGTTTTCTGTCTTCCTCCAGTCTTTCTTAATGAAATTTATCCTCCTTATTGTCACTAGTTTATCCTCACATTAAAGTTTTCCGAGAAAATGCCACACATCAGTTTCTGGAAGGCCTTAAAATTATGATATATTGGGTGATAGTGTAGTGAATTTATAGGTGCTACATTTTACACTTTTTAAAAAGCTAGGGGCAATTTAGTGGGAACATGCTGAGCAAAAATACTCTTACTGAGTTCAAAATAAGAAGAAAAAAAACCTTAAGTGGAATTTCACATTTAAAAAAAAATGAACACTTTATCCATTAGAGTGAATAAGACAGCCAACCAGACTATTTCTACACTCAGCCATCACACATATATATAAAAAGAATAGCAAGAAATAAACAAAAGGCTGATGAATCTGTTGAAAACTGGGTCCAGGCCAAAGGAATGGGAAGTGAAAGTCTAGAACTCAGATGATTCAACAGAACGAAGGTTGGAAACCTCAAACCGACAATCTTATGACTTGCAGCAGTTTTTGACCTTAGAGCCTTTTTGAGTAAGATAAGTAGATTTCAACTAAAAATGTTTATTTTTAGCTGAGCTGTGCTGTTTAGGATCAGGATATTATTTTGCATTATCTATATTTTTCTTCAGTTAAACTGAATGTAGTATAAGCAAGCATTATCAATATTTTTCAGATAAATTTAGATGTCAACAATTCTAACAAATTTGTTGCAGTTACTATTTTCCCTAACAAAACAAAAATATAAACACTAAACTTGTGGTCAGGTTACTATGGAAGTCACTAACCAACTAATGATTTTTCGCTTTATGCAGACCAATGATGGTCTGACTTACCCCAAACAGTACTTACTGTTTACTTCCTAAAACACAGCAGAGCCTTCTGCAGAAAGTTTCACAAACCTTGTGCCTGTAGACCAAAAATCCAAATTTCTAAGTGAGGAGTTGCACTATGAAATTATTCTGGGGATCACTTGTGCAAACCGTGTACATAAAGTTAGCACTGTTGTATGACATACGTAAAAATGGTCAAGATGGTAAATTTTATGTTTTTTACCCCAAGAGAAAAATAAAATACAAATTATAAGTCTGGCATTCAGGTGTGATCTGGCCTCTCACATGGCTGTCTAGTCCCACCTTTTGTTTTTTCATTGAACAGATCCTTTCAAAGATCTATTACATGCCAGAAACATATCCTGTACAGAAATGAACAAGACAGAAATGGCCACACACGCAAAATTCAAGTAAACCACCACGAGACTGGAAAGGGCTATTATATCTGTTCTTTCTCCTGGTGTTTCTGCCACAGATACCTTCAGCAGTCTTCGCGCATACTGCTCGTTTATGTACTTTTACAGCTTTGTGATGCTCTCTTTCGTCTTCAGTGCCTTCCTGACTTTCCACTCTGCTTCTCAAGTCCTCATCCTTTCCAGACCAGTCAATAGTCCTTTTATCTTAAGATGCCATTCAAACATAGCCTCAGAGGTAGGGACTGTCACTTTGACTGCCATATTGTGCTGTGCTGTTTAGCTCTCTTTATGGCCTCCGCCCGGTCCCAGTTTGGTGCACTCTAATAGACACTAACGAATGTTAAAGGAACATCTTTGAAGCGTCTTGAAAAATCTTTTCCTAGTGCATACCAAATAGTTTGCTTTAATCATAATATTGACTGTCTTTCTTTCTTGGCTCCAAAGTTTCAGTTGCATACACCAAATGTCACCTATGCATTGTTGAGAGGACTGTAACTCACAGGCTTGTGAAAGAGCTGAAGGAGCACAGGGACACAGCCATGGAGTAATTAATGAGGGCCATTGCCTCGTTGGCTGTGTTCTCGTACCCAATACATCTCCTGAAGCAATACAAACATCGGGTAGGAATTAGATGTATTTTGCCACTGGGGCACCAGAGCACATTCCTTTTTCCCCATTGACGTTAACATGCAATTCCTGTTGTGTCCTCTTCTCCACTAAGCCCTCCATGTCATTCTTTGTAAGCTGCCGTGAGGACCCCTGTGTTGATCTTGAGAGCTGTGAAGATGACCCAGTTAGCAGCAGCAGAGAGGAGCCCTGTATACAAGAGCTAACACTTAAAGGTCTCCTCACCTTATAAATAAGTGCTGCTCCCCCATTCCATTGAGCCACAGCTGACGACTTATTTTCAGTGAAGATTTTTTTATTCTGATGTTTGGTTCTTCACCCAGCTTTAGAAGGAGGAGCAACAACATCTTTGGAGTCATTAAATGTCTTGGAACATGGATTTTTGAGTTAAATTGTAGTAGTTCGGGGAAAGTAAAAGAAACTTTCAGGGGCCGGGGATTTAGCTCAGTAATGCCATCACCTGCCTCACAAGCACAGGGTCCTAAGTTTGATCCTGGCTACAAAAAAGAAACCTTTAAGTGAGGCATGGTGGCATGTGGCTGTAGTTCCAACTATGTACTGGGTGGGCCGAGAAGGAGGGTCTGCTGAGCCCGAGAGCAGGGGGCAACAGTGAGACAGTGAGATGTGACCACTAAACAAACTAGCAACGTGATACTTTCCTTATACCTTAAGGGTTGCTTTGATCAGATGGAAAGGGACTAGTACTGCCCTTTGGGAGTCACAGGATTCCCCCGTGGAATTCTACTGAGGTATAATTGACAAATAAAAATCGTATATATGTGTGTCATACAGTGTGATGTTTTGCTATACCATTATAAAGTTATTTCCACAAACTAATATATCCATCACCTCACGTATTTACATGTGTGTGTGGTGAGAGCATTTAAAATAGGCCTACATTCATAGCAAAGTTCAAGTATATAATTTAGTTTCATGACCTGTAGTAACTATTCTGTACATCAGATCTTTAGAATTCATTTCCTTTGTCTAACTCTGTACCCTTTGACCTTTGTACCTGTATTTCCCCTCACCCCTCAGCCCCTAGCAACTATTCTCTTATTCTCTTCCATGAGCTTTTTTTTTTTCAGATTCTCCATGTAAGTGGAACCATATAATACTTGTATTTCTGTGTCCTGGGCACTTATAATACCCTACAATTGCAAATTTCAGAACGTTCTTTTCGTTGCATTTTCTTTATCCATACATCTCTTGCTAGACATTTAGGTTGACACCATTTCCTGGCTTTTGTGAATAATGTTACAATGAAAATGGGATGAGAGATATTCAGTGTACAGATTGTATTTCTCCTAGATATATAGCCAGAAATTAGATTTCGGGATCACGTAGTAGTAGCTTTAGTTACTGGCAGAAAGTCATAGCATTTTCAGTAGCAGCTGTATTAATTTACATTCTCACCAGTGGTGTACAAGGGGTCACTTCTCTCTGCATCTCTGCCACCACTTTTATCTTTTTAACAGTAGCATTCGAATAGGTATGAAATGATACCGCATTGTAGTTTTAATTTGCTTTCTCTGATAACTAGTGGCAATGAGTATTTTTCATATATATGTTGGCCATTTATATGTCTTCTTTTGAGAAATATCCAATTTTTAAATCAGTTTGTTTTCTTGCTATTAAGGTCTTGAATTCCTTATATATTTTGTACATTACCATTAATTAGACGTGTGGTTTGCAAACATTATCTCCTGTTCCATCGGCTCTTAACGCTAATGTTTCTTTTGCTGTGCAGAAGTTTTTTAGTTTGATGTAATCACATTATATGTTTTTCACTTTATTGTTTCTGCTTTTTGGAGCTCATGTCCAAAGAAATCTTTGCCCAAACCAATGTGACAGAGTTTTCCCTGCCTTTTCTTTGAGTAGTTTAACAGTTTCGTTTTTTTGCAGTAAGTCTTTAATGCATTTTCAGGTGATTTTGTAAGTGATGAGATAAAAAGGATTCAATTCTGTCTTGTGCGTGTGTATATTCAGTGTTCCCAGCATCATTCATTGAAGAGACTTATCTTTTCATCCTTGTATGTTTTGGCGCCTTTGTCAAAGGTCAAATGACTGTAAATATGTGGATTTATTTCTAGGTAGGAATCACAAGCTTCTGATGGGATTTCCCTAACTGTGGTGGTTTCTTAGGCTGGATGATAGGGCTGATATTTTTAGAAACATTTTTAATTGTGTTTAAAAAGCACGTAACATTAAATTTATCATCTGAACTGTTTTTAAGTGGACACTTTAGTAGTATAAAACATATTCACGTTGTGTAGATCTCTAAATCATTCTACCTTGAAAAACTGAAAATTTGTAAACAACTTTCCATCCTCTCCTCCTCCGGTCATTGGCAACTCCATTCTATTTTTTTGTTTCTTTGAAGTCGACTATTTAGATACCTCATAGAAGAGGAATGAAACCCGTCCCCAGTCACGCCTCTGAAACACCGAAAGTGTGCTTTACTGATCCCCTGGGGGCTTTGAAGCCAGTCAAGTTGCCCATTGGTTCAGCTCTCCCAGCCCTCATCCATAGGTGGGTGCTGCAGTTAGGGTTTTGTTTGTTTGTTTATTTTGGTACCAGGATCGAACTCGGGTCCTTGCTCTTGCAAGGCAGGTGGCAGAACCACTGAGCTGAATCCCCAGCCCTGCTGTTAGTTTTGTACCTTGACTGCTGTGGAGAATGCTGCCCTGCATATGAGACTGCAACTGACTCTTCCAGACTCTGTTTGATTCTTTTGAGTACATACCCAGAAGCAAGATTGATTCCTGAATCATATCCCAAGTCTGTATTTAATGTTTTAAGGAAATGTCATAGTGTTTTCCAAGAGGACAGTACCAATTGACATTTCCACCACTAGGGTACAAGGATTCCCTTTTCTTCACCTCCTCACCAGTACTTGTTATTTTCTGCTTTGGATATGTTGTTTATAGCAGCTGTCCTATTGAGTTTCAGGTGATATCTTTTGGTTTCGCCTCTCTTTTCTTTTAGAATTAATGATATTGGCCAACAGGACTGGCTTTGACATTTGATGCTATAATTGATAGAGGAATTGTCTCTGGTTGTCTACTTAGACACAGACAGTAATTTCTCTTACCCGAATAAGTACAGACTGCAAGGTCCAACTTGTGATATAATCTAACTTCCATAAATTCAATAATAATGAAAATAGTAGGGAGGATGATTTTCAA
The DNA here is from genome assembly GCF_012274545.1 of Fukomys damarensis. Classification (NCBI taxonomy): domain Eukaryota; kingdom Metazoa; phylum Chordata; class Mammalia; order Rodentia; family Bathyergidae; genus Fukomys; species Fukomys damarensis. The sequence continues at coordinate 68,185,966 of NW_022900950.1, read as the reverse complement.
CTTTACACTAAAACTTCACTTAGCTATTTAGCATATGTCTTACTGTTAACTGCACAAGTGGATGAAGGCAGTTTGATTGAAATGTTTCACAAACTGAACAAGGATTGGTGGAGAGATGCAGACAGCCTGTTTAACCGTAGCCCAGTGTGCCTGATGCGGACTCTGACAAGGAGGACTTCTGCTTTGTATTGTGCAGCCCTTCCTGTTGTACTTCAGAAAATACAAGCAACCTCAGGAGAGAGGATCTCCAAGTTGCTTGGAATTGCATGACAATAGGGTCTGTTTCTGTCAATTGTTAAGGACATGACAGGCTCAGTAACTAGTGTAGTACCCAGGGAAAATATTTGCCCTTTTTTCCTAGGAAGTACGTGCCTTCCGTGGTTTCCACAGGACAGTTCATCTCAGGGAATATCAGTGTGTTCCCAAGCTATCTGTTGTCAGCTTCTCTATTAAAATCCAGCTAAATCTTGGGTGACTGCAAGGCTAGCTGTGAAAAATTATCTAGGCCATCTATTTTTAGAATCAGTTGTTTCCTAAGCATGGAGAAAACAATAAGCAGTTACTCTTGTAGCATATTTTAATAAATAGTTTTGGTTGGGGTGACTATACATGCTGTTATTTATTGCTGATTTCTTTTTTTTGTTTTTTGTTTTTTCTTTTTATTGAGTTTATTGGTACAAACTAGGTATACAGTACAGTTACATTCATTATTGGGATCCTGTACCTTTACATGATAGGTCTTGATTCTCATTTTTTCCCCTTGTCCCTGCCCTCCCTTCACCCCCTCCTCCACTCCCCATTTACAAACACTTTATTTTCAATTTCTCATATTTTTTTCCTCTCCCTTATTACCTTTCCCTCACCCATCCCACTTTCCCTACACCTTCAGCCCTTTACTTCCTATTTCACATTATTAATTCACTTATTAGGATCCTGTGTACTATTGCTGATTTTTGAATCTTTCCTAAATTAATTAATGGTATCAAAGAAAGCCCAGTAAATAATTGGTTGCCTTTTAGGATGCGAGCTTTGCTGAAGATTCATTTTAAAATTTGAAATTATATTTATACTATTAGAAAAACATAAAATAAAATGAAATGTTACGATTGCCTTTGGGACTTTTATAATGTTTGAAATTTAAGAAGCACTTCATTTTTACCCTAATCACAGCATCAAGACTACTAATCACACCTCAAACAATCAAGAAGTTACTACCTGAAAATAGATTGCCAAATTTCAATCAATATTTAATTTTTTAAAAGGGTATTAACCAGGGTGGTACTGCATTGATGCTTCCTTTTTAAATGTGTTTTTTGGAGTTTTCTACTGACAGTAAAATTCATACTCCATTTGTCTAACAAGCCCTACAGCTGGAATTTCCTAAGAGCACTGTTCATAATGATTATGGCAAAATTCCAAAATTTTCCAGTGGGGAGCATGGTTTTATTCTTTTTAGACTGTTGAGCTGTTGGCAAAAAGCAAGCACTCTAGTTAAATAACTGAGCAAATGGTTTATGAGAAAGGATGCAGTCCTTCAGAAGGATCCATAAAAAATAGCTGGCGGAATGACTTACACCATTTGTGGCCATGCATATCAAAGATTAACCACCATGGATTCTGACTAATTCCAGCCACTACCTCTTAATGAATGTCAGGTTTGACCCCATCAGCCTTTTTTTCTTTTCCCTCATGGCTCTAGTAACATCTGAATGGAGCAGCTGTCTAGTGCTCTTTACAGTAATATGATTAATTCTACAGAGAGAGTATTTGGCCCCAGCTTGTCCCAGCACTGTCTATGCAGTATGCCAAGGGACACTTCAGTAGTGTTTGTACCAGTAGCAGAGAAGTCTCAGCCCTCAAATCCATCATCCACTGTATTCTAGCTTTAAGTTCCTGTCATATTTACTCTGCACTAAATATACATCCTGATCAAGCAGGGTTGGAAAAAAAGAAATACTCCAAGCTCATTAAGTTTCTAATGGCCTTGAGGAACACTAGAGCAAAGAAGATTGAAAATCAGTATCTAATCCAAATATCCATAAATAAGAGACTGTTTATAGAATCAGAATGTATATCCATAGGATGCAAAGGAGGGGCAATGAGAATTACTTGCTTAAGTCAGGCCCGGGCTGATGGAGGCCTCACCTTCGTTATTGCATGGCCTCAGAGGTTGCTGTGGGTGTGGAGGTTCACCCAGCAGATAGGAAAAGAGACAGCATGCAGCGAGGAAGATTTGCAGGGGCCCTGGTGCCAAGGGGCACTCACTCCCCTAACCAAGGACTTAATGGCATGGCCATATCTAATTACAAGGGAAGCTGGGAAGTGTTGTCTGCCAGCAAGAGGAGGAGAACACAGATTTAGAAACTGAGTCACCCAGTCTCTGCTACAAAGGTGACAGGAACTGATTGGAACTAGTTAGAGGAAGAGCAAGAGCAGACCGAGACTTTCCATTGATTAAATCTGTGTGTGTGTGTGTGTGTGTGTGTGTGTGTGTGTGTATGATGAACAATGTGAATATATGATTCATTCTCTATATATAT